>NC_059111.1:68872651-69245151 GCF_020740685.1 Jaculus jaculus | reverse complement strand
AATAAAAAATAAAGATCTGGTACCATAAGCATGCAAATACGAATATTTCCAACAGTACAAAACATAGTATGAAAATTGTCTTTACTCTTGGATGGACTATATTGACCAGGAAAAAAAAAAACATCAACTTGGTTGTTCTCTTTTTCCTAGTGCTTTCATAAATGCTGAAGCATTTATTTTGTATTATAGGTTTACATTATTGGATCTCGTTTGTACAGTTAACTCTCACTACAATTCATATTTGCCTTGTTTTACTGAGACCCAGTAGAATCTGCTATAATACTAAGAATATATTTTGTATGCTCAATAAATTTTGGTTGAATAAAATTATGCCATTCAATGTTGTACTACGTACAATGAGGTACAATGTGCAGTTGTTGCCCCCTAGCCTCTAGAATCTGTGGTTTAACTTTCTATGGATTCAGCCGCTGCAAACAAACTCCAGACACGTGCTCCCCCTTGTGTGTATGTGCGACATTGCGCGCTTGTGTCACTGCATCTGGCTTATATGGGGCCTGGAGATTTCCACCATGCATTCTTAGGCTTCACAGGCAAGCGCCTTAACCATTAAGCCAACTCTCTAGCCTGATACCAGATCTTTTGTTTAGGCAGTAACAACTAAATTTCACACTGGATTAATATGATGGTTTAATATGATTACTGATTGGTCCCATAAAAGCAGAGTGATGGTTTGGTTATTTAATTCATAGGTAATTAATGTGCTTGCTGATTTTTTGACCAGTATATGGATGAGTAGGAGTAGGAAGTATGCCAATGTACATTAACTATAGTTTTGCGTGTTTTAAAAACAGACATTCAGGCTGTTGAGATGGCTTAGCAGTTAAGGTGCTTGCCTACAAAGCCAAAGAACCCAGGTTCGACTCTCTAGGACCCATGTATGCCAGATGTACTCAGATGGGGCCCACTCATCTGGAGTTAGTTTGCAGTGGCTAGAGGTCCTGGCATGCCAAATATCTCCCTCTCTCTCCCTGCCTATTTATGTATCTCTGTCTCTTTCAAATTAATAAATATATAGAACTTTAAAAATAGAGATTCATATATCTATATCAACTACATGTGTCAGTATACACATTCACTATCATACATTTGTACAATCAAGAAGAAATGTGTTCTTCCAGTCACCAAGGATATTCTAGCTTTACATAAAATGACAATAATATAAACCATCTAACTCTAATAAATAGCATTGACATTGTGGTCACTGTTGTAAGGATTCTTAAAGTGCCCAGGTTTAGAGCTCCCATGTGGCCAGAAAAATTCATGCACTAAGAATATACCACAACTTCTTGGAATAATAACATGAACTAGGACCACAAACTGCATGAATTCAGAGATTCGGTGTTAAAATAAACTTTCTCTTTGTCATTCAATATGGCACCTATTTAGTTCCAAATTTATATAATAATGGAATATCATCTTCCTCTTATGACATGATTAAAGTCATCCAAGTCTCAAACAAGTCTTTAGGCAGATAGTTTAGAGCAGAAGAAATCAACCATATTAATAGTTTAGGACTTGCTCATTGAACCACTTAGGACTACCTGTGGTGACTCTTATTTAACAGTTGGTGGTAATTTATTTTTTAAATAATGATGAAGTGGAGAGTTTATCAATAATCAATAGTCCACCTTTTTCAGTATTTCTCCAAATGAAAATTCTATATGTCCTTGCATTTTTGCACTTCCCAAAAGCATACTACATAGATCATGATAAACTTGACTTTATTACAAGTCTCCAAGCTTGCCCATAACTTACATAGTAAAAGATTTAGGGAACGTCACGAAGCATTACAGCCTACAATAGCATTCATATCCTTAACCTGAATCAATTGATGTATAGCAGAGTTTAGCAAGGAGATACATCAGAGTTGGAGCCTGGTGGGTATGAGACCAAAAGACATTGTCAGTGTATACACCTTATTGGAGGAACCATTATAAAACACTAAGGTGCAGGCTCTGCCTTTGAAATTCTGCTTGGAGTAATACAGAGTCAAAGCTCAAGCACCCATTTGCCAAAAATCTCTGGCTGCCTGTGGAATCTCATGTAGGCATTCAGGAACTATTGGTCTAACCGAAGAATCATTTGTACAAGTGAGCACAAGTAAGAAAAAGTCACTTAATCACTTCATCTAAAGAGTCTCCACAAGCCTATTTTACTTATTTCTGCATTAATTTTAAAATTAACAATATCACACTGTTCTTGTTTTTAACATTTTATTTGGAATATTGGTTGAAAAGGAAGTGTGTACTAAAATCAATGATAGCATCTAGAATTCACCAACTGTTCACTTTTTATGAATCACCATGCTAGGTTACTTCATGAACTTTATTTTATATAATCCTTATAATCCTTTGAGGTAAGTATTATTACATTCACTTCACAGAATAAGAATCTGAGATTCAAGAGAGGTAAAATGATTTGTGCTGGGTACACCAAAACAGCTTAAGAAGTAAATCCATGTAGACTGTGGAGTATCCTTTCTAACCTCCTTCCATACTCAATTCCATATCCGATTTCTTAAACAGACACTGATCTGGTTTCCAAGCTGCTTATTCTGGAGTTCAGCCAATATGTTTCAGAGTGCAGGGACTGTCTTCACTAATATGAAAAATTACATGCTCACACAATTGTCTGTGTTTTGCCTTCAGAAGTGTTTTAATAATGGGAGCAAACCTTGAGGAAATGTCATCAAAAATGCATATTAACTGCGTTTTTCTTCCTCACGGAGGACTTGAATCCAAAATGAGATGCTTCCTGCCTACAGAAGAGCAGTGAAAACAGAGAGACATTTGATGCCATAAATATGTGTTGGGGTGACAGTTTGCAGGATTTACTTGCAACATAAATAATCCCAGAAACAGACTTAAATCTTACACATTGCCATACAGATTTTAGCAACTGATAAATAGCAATCCTGAACAAAAACAGTTCTTTAAAAAGGACACAAAACAGTAAATCCCTTATCCACCAGCTGATATACAAAGTTTGTTCAAAAATAATAAAAAAAAATCTTTAGACTTTTCACCAGTTTAGTTTCAGTGAAGCTGGAAGTGTGACACAGGAAATATCATGACATGAATAGGAGATGTTGCTATTGTTAGTAAAGCCCTTAACACCAAAATATTGTTACTTCTAGAGAGAAGGTATTGCCAGTGTGTTCCATTCTTGCTTCACAAGAAACAGATTTTTAGATCAGAGTTTTGTTCATGTTTATTTTGTTGACAACTTTTATATAGCAGTTATGGTTTGGATTATATATATCTTCATATGCTAAGGAGTTGAATGCCAGCCTATGGAGCCATTGGTAGAAAGTGCAATAATGGGGTTTTGTGGAAAGAAGTTATACCATTGGTGGAATGCTTTTGAAGGCAATTTGGAAGCCCTAGTAATTCCCTCTCTCTTTTTACTTCCCAGCCACCAGGATGTGAGGAGTTTTATTCCACACATGCTCCCCACCATGATCTTCTGCCCTACCACTGACCCAGAAAGCAGTGAGTCAACAAAACCAAGACTGAAGCATCTGAATCTTGTGAGCACAAACAATTTTCTGGATATTTTAGTTAAAGCTATGTTTCTAAAACAAACCACAGCAATGAAATACAGACCAATGCAATAGTTTTTCACTAGCACTTAGCAAAAATACGTTAATAAAAATGTCTTTACTATAATTATTAAGTGAATGGATTTTTCTAATATTTATAGGTAATATCTAATTTTTAGACAGTTGTCTACTAAAATCATTTCAAAGGTTTTCCAAAAGAAATGAATGTCAGCCTGGCATGGTGGTGCGGTGCATGCCTTTAATCCCAGCACTCTGAAGGCAGAGAGTAGGAGGATCACCATGAGTTCTAGGCCACCCTGAGACTACATAGGAAATTCCAGTGAAGCCTGGGCTAGAGTGAGACCCTGCCTTGAAAAAAAAAAAAAGAAAAAAAGAAAGAAAAGAAAGTGAATAACAATTCAGCACCTGTTGCAGTCAGGCTTGCAAAGCTGGTAGAAACCACCCAACCAAGAGCAGCTTGTGGAAAAAAAGTTTATTTTGGCTTACAGCTTCTAGGGGGAAGCTCCATGATGGCAGGAGAAAATGGTGGCATGATCAGAGGGTGAACATCACCCACTGGACAACATAAGGTGGGCAATAGCAACAGGAGAGAGACTGTGCCAAACATTGGCATGGGGAAGCTGGTTATGACACCCATAAGCCTGACCCCAACAATACACTGCCTCCAGGAGGTGTTAATTCCCAATGTCCATCAGCTGGCAACCTAGCATTCAAAACACTTAAGTTTATGGAGGGCACTTGAATCAAAACACCACATTCTGCTTCTGGCCCCCATAAACTGATAACTATACATATATAAAATGCAATGCATCTGTCCAACTTTCAAAGTACCCATAGTTTTTATCAATTCCAATGATGTTCATACAGCTCCATAGTCCAAAATCTTTTAACTGAGCCAAAATCCAAAAATTCCTCCCAAAACCCATAATGCTACAGAATAAATAATCACACACAAAAGATGACATTGGGTGGGCATAGCAAAGAAATATTTAAGCAATACAAGATTTAAACAGGGCAAACATCAGACTTCGTAGCTCTAAGGCCAACAACTCTAGCCAGTGACAAGGCTCCAAGTCCAATAATTGTGACCAGCAACAAGTTCCAATTCTACCCCTCTAGCTAAGCTACTCACAGTCCTGTAAAACTTCATCAGGGATCAGCAGCTCTCCTTGGCAGCCCACTTGTAGTCCCAGAAACTCCACTGGGTCTCTACTGCAACCCACATTCCATCCTCATGGCCCATGGGATCTCCATGCAGACATCCAGCAGATATGCTTCACACTGCCCATGGCCATTTCCAAAACACAAGACCACCTTGCAAACTCAATGACCATTTTTTCCTGCATTTCTTATACTCTACTCCACTCAAGGTGGAGTGCCAATTTGTTAATCTAAGGTGGATAAAGCAGACTTTAAAGAACAGGACACTCCTTGAGCACCCAGACCCCTTCAAAGGAGTCTACATTCTTCTTGTTGCCCCATTGCAAGTTAGCTGGCCCAACCTCAATGGTTGTAATCTCTCAAACAATTTGCAGGTGAATGGGCAGCAATTTAGGCCCAAAGATTTAATTTTTTCTGTGCCATATACTTCTGCTCACAGTAGTCCATTTCTACCCTGCACAACTTCTCAGGACACAGCCATAACAGCAAACCTCTCAACTGCTTCTAGCCCAGTCCAAGCAAAGCTCTTTCTCACCTTTGTAAGCCAACCCTCACAGTCCATAGTTTTTACTGTATTCAGGTCTTGCAAATCTGGCCAGAATAGCTCATCAAGCTGTGCTTAGAGCATTGCATGGCATCTCTTAGGTCAAGGTTAAAAATCCTTCCACATTCCTCTTGAAAATCAGCTCCAAAAGGCCAAAGCTACACAGTTCGCTGTCTAGCAGCAACCCCACTCCTTGGAACCACTTTACTGTTGCAGGCAGGTCTGCATTGCTAGTAGAAATCACCCAACCAAGAGCAGCTTGTGGGGAAAAAAAGGTTTAGTTTGGCTTACAGGCTCAAGGGGGAAGCTCCATGATGACAAGGAAAATGATGGCATGAGCAGAGGGTGTACATCACCCTCTGCCCAACATCAGGTGGACTTTAGCAACAGGAGAGTGTGTCCAACACTGGCAAGAGGATGTTTGCTATAACATCATAACACAACCCCAACAAATCTCTATCAGCTGGAACATAGCATTCAGAACACCTAAGTTTATGGGGACACCTGAATCAAACTACCACTGGTACCTTACTTTCAAATCAAATTAATTACTGGGTCTATGATCAACAATAATACCTAGAAAAAATCATAATCCTTTTTGCATACATATTCTAAAAGGAAATTTATGTATATAACATTTCTTATGATGTTGTCATAAGATGCTACTGTTTCTTCCTTTTTGTTCTTTTCAGGTTTTTATTGGCTGTATTGTCCTATATACATAGATATTACATTGTTCTTAACAAGTAATCACAGCACAATAGAAAGTCTAAGGAAGAAGTAAGAAAATTCACATTCAACCTACAAGTCTCTGGTTCTGTATCGAAGCCTGTGACTTAACCTAACACCTCTTTTCCTCATCCGTCTAATACTGATTTTACAGCTAACCTGGAAAGTCATCTACAAATGCAAAGTAACATAAAATAATGATATAATTTAAGCAGTAAAAGAAAATTTTTTCTAAGCTTGATCTGAGATATTCTATAAGGGGATGGACAGTAGACAGATGAGTTTTCTTTGATAGCCAAAATCTATATTCAAATTTTAAACCTTTTAAGAAGTACTATGATCTCAGGGAAGAAACAGTTAACATAGTAGAATTATATTCCGTTCAATTAATTTACCATGACTTTTTTAAAAATGTAAACATCTTATTGCATATATGTTCTGTTTCAAGAGTCTGTAAAGTACACTAAGTTAAAAGGTACTGTTGTGTCTGTAGGCATTGTTTAGAGGCAGAGCACTTGCTGAGCTTATGAAAGGTCCTGTGTTTGATCCCAAGCATGGGGCCAAAAAAAGATGAGCCCTAGGAAGATAACATCTTCTGCTGTCTGGCGAAAAGTATATACTATGTTCACCAAACTTCCCAATAAGCAATTTTCTTAATGTTCATTCCCATATGTTAATGCTACTCTCACTTTTGGCTAGAGAGCCTTCCCTTTTCAGATGGCAGTGACCTTGGGATGACTCAGCAGGCACCATGGTGCTGAGAAGTGACAGAGGAGTGCTCTGCCCTGAAATATCTCTATCACAACTTTCATGGCTCAGAGTCCATTGCGGAACAGGTGGCAGAAAGAATGTAAGAGCCAAAGGAAGGGTAGGACTCCTTACCATATGCTCCTCCAGACACAAAATGGCCTGGATATCCATGAACTCACAGTGCCTGACACTACCTACACAAGGCCATCATAATAGGAAGAAAAGACCATGACATCAACATAAAAGAGAGACTGATTGATAGAGGGAGGACATATGATGGGGAGTGGAGTTTCAAAGTGGAAAATGGGGAGGAGGGAGGGAATTACCATGGGATATTGCTTATAATTATGGAAGTTGTCAATAAAAAATATTAAAATTAAAAATTAAGCTTCATTTAGAACAAAATTAAATTTCAGTTAAGTTTATTATATCAAAATTATTAGGGAATAAAAAGGTGGCTCCGTGGATAAGACTCTTGCTGCACAAACATGGCTACCTGAGTTTGGATCCCCAGAACTCAAGTAAATTGAGACACGATAGTGTATGCTTCTAAAATTTCAGCATGCTAAAGATGAGAAGGAAGGAGGAGAGAGAAGCAGCACCTGTAAGGTTTTAGAGCAAGCAGACAAGTAAACATAGCAGTGGACAATAAGAGACCTTGCCTCAAACAAAATGCAAGTGAGAACTAGACACCACAAATTGTCCTCTGGTTTCTACACACATGCCAAGTCATGCTCACGTTGTGAAAAACTCAACTTATATACACAAACAATACACACAAAAATATTCAAAGACTGAAGAAGAGCATTTCATAATGAGAAATCTCTGATTTGCCAAAAATATACAACACTCTAAATTTATATGTACCTAATAACATAATAATATATCCTCAAAATACATAAAACAAAAATATCAGAAATGAGAGACTAAATAGATGAATTATTGTCAGTTTCAGATTTTAAGGCACTTCTCTTAGTGATGGTAAAAGCAAGTATACTCAGAATTTGGAAGGTTGTCAACCAATCTGACACAGTAGGAATTATATAGTACTGTAATAAATGACAATAAAGCACATAACATTTTCAAAAACATAGAAACCTTAAGCTAAACAGATCATATGCTAGTTTACAAAAACAAATCTTGGGCTGGAGAGATGGTTTAGAGGTTAAGGCACTTGCCTCAAAGCCTAAGGACATAGATATAATCTCTCTCCAGATCCCACATGAACCAGTTATACAAACGTGAGGCGAATTGCACATACCCAATAAGTGATTCAAGCATCTGGAGTTCAAATGCAGTGAGAGAACACATTGTAACAAAACTTATTGGACACAATGAAGGCAGTCTTCAGGGGAAAATTCATAGCACTAAATGCCTTCATAACAAAGACAGAGAGATCCCAAATCAGTAACCTA
The DNA here is from genome assembly GCF_020740685.1 of Jaculus jaculus. Lineage (NCBI taxonomy): Eukaryota > Metazoa > Chordata > Mammalia > Rodentia > Dipodidae > Jaculus > Jaculus jaculus. The sequence goes on along the minus strand of NC_059111.1, from coordinate 69,236,969 downwards.
ACCATCCATATAAAGGCACTGGAAAAGCAAGAATAATCCAACCCAAAAAGCTCCAGACAGAAAGAAATAATTAAGATCAGTGCAGAAACTAATGAATTGGAAACTAATAAAACAATTAAGAAAATTGATGAAACAAAGAGTTGGTTCTTTGAAAACATAAACAAGATTGACAAACCCCTGGCCAATTTGGTCAAGTAAAAAAAAAGAGGCACTTCAAATTAACAAAATATTAGAAAAGAAAAAGGAGAGATCACAACAGGCATAAGTGAAACTTGGAGAATCATCAGGTCTTACTTCAAAAACCTCTACTCCACAAAATTAGAAAATATGGAGGAAATGGATAAATTCATAGAGACATGCCATCTACCAAAGCTAAACTCAGAGCAGATTAATCTCTTAAACAAACCTATCAAACCCGTCAAGTTTGAGAAGGTAATAAAAAACCTCCCCCGATGGAAGAGTCCAGGAACAGATGGCTTCTCAGCTGAATTCCATCTGACATTTATGGAAGAACCAAAACCAATCTTTCTCAAACTGTGCCACACAACTGGAGAACAGGGACAACTCCCCAACTCCTTCTATGAAACTAGTATCACCCTAATACCAAAACCAGGCAGAGATGCCACAAGAAAAGAAAATTACAGGCATATTTCCTTCATGAACTTAGACACAAAGATCCTCTCAAAACAAATTCAACAACACATCAAATCCATTATCCACCTTGATCAAGTGGGCTTCATCCCAGGAGCAGAGGTGGTTTGACATATGGAAATCATAAACAAGGATAAACACAAAAACCACATGATCATTTGGATGGATGCAGAAAAGGCATTTGACAAAATACAACATCAAAGGACTTCCTGTCAAGATGGCATCTGCCTAACCCCACCACAACTCCCGGGGGAAGGCAAGGCAAGGCATGAAGTGTTCATTGCTATTTTAGTGGACAGATTACGAGTGGGAGGGTGCAGAGGAGAAGAAAAGGAAATCAGATGATTCCCTTGCTCTCAGGTAGCCCACCAGTCCCACAACCTCCCCCCGCCCCCAACAGCTTCCCCAGCCATAGTCCCAGCCTCAGAATACTTCCGCACTTACTGCAGGAAAGGCAACCCAGGCCATCATAGTTCCATTTGCCTCACTGTGTGGGGGCAATCACCCAGCTAAACAAAACCATGTGGGACCTTGCACCAGCTCCACCTACCAGTCCTCTTGTGCTCAGCTCCAATCCATCCATCTGCCCATTACACCACCAATCTGCCATTGTGAGCTCATCCCTCTTTGCTCATCTGCCCACTTGCCGATCTGGTGCTCATCCACAGGCAAGCTCAGGCCCACTCTGCCTGTCCGCCCACACCAGCTCAGGCCCAATGCTCCATCTTCCGACTGCCTGTATGAGCTCAGAAAAAACCAGCTGCCAATCCATCCATTTTCCCACTGCACACATGTGACCTTAGGCCCAATCTGCCCATCTGCCCACCACACACGAGCTTAGGCCACTCTGGCTGCCTGCACATAAGCAAGTTCACCACATGCCCAAATGTGAGCTCAGGCAAGCTCTGCCCATCAGTCATGCCATATCAGGCCAGCTCAGCCTGTACACCTGTGGCAGGTTATGCCCAATATCCCCCCTCTGCCCACCACACATGTGAGCTCAGGCTGATCCGCCCACCCATGTGTGAGCTCAGGACTGTTCTTCCTGTTTTCTTGCCCCTGTGCAAACTCAGGACTGCTCTGTTGAAGAGGCACCACTTCCCTGGCCATCAAGACCACAATACTACTCTCCCTGCCCATACACTGTGATGGACAGACCACAGGGCAAAAGGAATAACATGAAACATCAAATGAAAGTAATCCAATAAGATCACCCAGTTCACAGTGGATGTCTCTAATCAAAACATAGAAGAGATATTAGGATCAGAACACTTAAATGAAGCTATGAGCAGCATAACCCTGACCATTGGTAGAACTTGCAGAAAAGCAAGAAGGACCAAAATACTCTTGTGGATGCTGCCATCATTAGGCTAGACCTAATAGATAAGAAAATGGAAGGAGTTCAAAGACAGATATGACAGAGAGTGAAAAAAAAGAGGACATCAAAAATCAGCTGGCAATGCTAAATGAAGACATAAAGAAATGCAAGGATGAATTCCAAGAAGCATCAAGAAAATCAGAAAATGATGTGAAAAGGGAACTTGACAGATAGATGGAAACTGTTATTAGAAAAGTAGTAGAAAATTCAAACCTAATTGAACAAGCCTAAAACACTTTAGAAGCTCTCAAGAAGAGAATCAGCCATGTAGAGGATAGAAACTAAGATATGGATGACAAGAAGAAGAAATATTGAAGAGTTCAAAAGTTTCAATAAGTTCAAAATTCTCTATGAACAGAACATGAGAGAACTGTGGGATACCCTTAAATGTCCTCACACTTGGATCATGGGAATACCAGAAGGGGAAGAAATTCAAATTAAAGGCATAGAGAACTTATTCAACAAAATACAAAATAATCAAAGAAAATTTTCCCACTCTCTCAAAAAAAAAAAAAAAAAAAAGGCCCATCAAGATACAAGATACAAGATACAAGGATAAACTTTCCAAGACATATTGTCATTAAGAATTTAAACATTGACATCAAATAGAAAATCCTAAAAGCAGCTAGGGAAAAACAGCACATCACTTTTAAAGGTAACCCCATAGGAATTACCTCAGACTTATCAATGGAAAACCTGAATGCCAGAAGGGCCTGGAATGGAATACTGCAAAGTCTAACAACCTATGACTTCCAACCCAAATTATCCCTCATAATAGATGGTGAAAGAAAAACTTTCCATGACAACCCTCAGCTTTATAATTATATGAAGACCAAACCCAACCTACAGAGAGTATTTCAGAAAATTCTCCACCCAGAAGAATCAAATAATCAACATCAAATGCCTACATGAAGCACATCACAATAACCAAACTCAGACAAGGCACAAAAAAACTTCAAAGTCTATGAAAACACCAAACCACATATACCAACACAATAGGGCAGGGATCAAATCAAACCTCATTGTCATTACCCTAAATATTAATGATCTTAATTCATCCATCAAGAAATACAAGCTAGCAGGGTGGATCAGAAAATTAGACCCCTCAAACTGCTGTCTTTAAGAAACCCACCTCACCACTAAAGACAGACACCTACCAATGGAAATCCTGAAAGCCAGAAGGGCCTGGAATGGAACACTGTAAAGTCTAAGAATCTATGGCTTCCAACACAAACTACTTTACCCAGCAAAAGTATCCATCATAATAGGTTTACTCAGGGTGAAAGGGTGGAAAATGATATTCCAAGCAAATGGGAATAAGAAACAAGCACATATAGCTATACTAATATCTGATAAAATAGACTTCAAACCAAAAATAATCAAAAAGACAAAGATGGCCACTTCCTACTTATCAAGGGATTGATCCATCAAGAGGATATCAAAATCATAAATCTGTATCCACCAAACACAAGGGCACTACAGTTCATAAAGCAAAACCTACTTGACAATAAAACAGAAATAACCACCAACACCATCATAGTTGGGGATGGATGTCAATACACCATTATCAGTATTAGAGCATTCAAACAGAAATTCAACAGGGATGTAAGAGAGCTCAACAAAACCATAGATCACTGAGACCTAATGGACCTCTACAGAATATTCCATCCCAAATCCACAGACTGCACTTTCTTCTCAGCAGCCCATGGAACATTCTCTAAAATAGATCATATGCTGGGTCACAAAGCCTGCCTCCATATATTTAGGAAGATTGGCATAATTCCCTGCATGATATCAGATCACAATACTATGTTACTAGAAATTAACAACAAAGACCCACAAGAATCGCATTGGCCTCTGGAAACTGAACAGTGCACTTTTAAACAATAAATAGGTAGTGGATGAAATAAAAAATGAAATTGAGAAATTTCTAGAAATGAATGATGATGAGAACACATCATACCAAATCTGATGAGACACAATGAAGGTGGTCCTCTAGGAAAAATTCACAGCACTAAGTGCCTTCATAACAAAGACAGAGAGATCCCAAATCAATAAGCATCCACCTAAAGGCACTAGAAAAGCAAGAAGGACCCAACCAAAAAAGCTCTAGAATTTAAGAAAATTGATGAAACAAAGAGCTGGTTCTTTGAAAAAATAACAATATTGACAAACCCCTGGTAAATTTGATCAACCAAAAAAAAAAAAAAAAAAAAAAAGAGAGACACTTCAAATTAATGAAATTCTAAATGAAAAAGGAGAGAGCACAACAGACAAGTGAAAGTGGGAGAATCATCAGGACTTATTTCACAAACCTCCACTCCACACAACTGATAATATGGAGGAAATATATTAATTCCTGGACACATGCCACCTACCAAAGCTAACACAGAGCATGGAAGAACAGAAACCAATTTCCTCAAATAGGGCCACACAATCAGAGAAGAGGGAAAGCTCCCCAGCTCCTTCTATGAAGCCAATATCACCCAAATTTCAAAAACAGGCAGAGATGCCATAAGAAATGAAAATTACCGGGCACTTTCCCTGATGAACTTAGATGCAAACATCCCAAACAAAATCCTCGCAAACCAAATCCTACAACACATCAAAAGCATTATCCATCTTGATCAAGTGTGATGCATCCCAGGATCGCGGAGGTGGTTCAACATATGGAAATCTGTCAGTGTAATAAACCATATAAACAATGCTAAACACAAAAAACACATAATCGGGGACTTCTGGTTAAGATGGCAGCGTAGGTACCACACCAAAGCAGCCTAGGGGGGAAAAAGACCCCAAAAACTCAGCAAAATACACACTTTTACTAAAAAGTGAGGTGTATAGGAAATTGAAGCGGCAGCAGAGAAGTAAAAGAGTTATAGAGCATCCAGAGCCCGCACAGGCGGGAAAAGCGGCTCCGGCAGCTCGGCCAACCACCGTGGCGCAGCAGAAAACCGCCAGACTCAGCTCGAGCAGCAGGAAAAGCCAGGTGCAGGATTTTCCCCTCACACCGCGCTCTCCGCAACTTGGGAAACGTGAGGGGAGAGCGGCAGCGAGCAGCGGCTGAGCAGACTGCGAGGTAGAAGAACACGTGGAACAGCAAGACAACCAGAGCAGCCGCGGCTCCCTCCCCTTCCCCACCGCCTGAACGCAGCTCCAGCGAACAGAGCAGCGGCCCGGACCCGGCCACGCCAACTTGGGCTGACAACGGGACCCAAGCAGGAGCAGAGTTCGAGAGCAACATCAGCGGCTCCAGCACCGGTACCAGCGGCCCCAGCAGCAGCAGACCCAGGAGCGGCAGCAGCGGCAGATCCCGCAGCAGCAGCTTCAGGGGGAGCAGCGGCAGTGGACACAGCAGCAGCAGCTTCAGCAGCAGTGGTGGCTTCAGCAGTGGCAGCTACAGCAGCAGCAGAGGCAGCAGCAGTGGCTCAGTTTGCCCCGTAGGAAAAGCAAGGCCCAGCTCCAGAAATCAGAACAGCAGCCCGACGACCCAGGCAGCAACTTGACTGAGACCAAAATCACCCAAGGTAACTGGGATTGCACCAGGGAAGGGTCTCACTTGGTGACAAGCTGACTTGGATCCCTCAACAGACCAGAAATCTAAACCTCTTTGTTGATAGAGGATCTGGTCATTATAATAACTACTCTTGCATACATACTCGGGGCTGTTTTTGATTGAATGTGTACAGTGTTTAGTTAAACTTTAGAATCTACCTGTATTTTATTCCACTCAGCCTGCTTGAATACTCCTACAGCAGGGAAACTCAACCCCTAAGAACATCTTTGTAGATACTCTGAGAGTCTTAAGAGCCACACCTAATACCTTAAGGTCTTACCCTGAAAATATATTACATCAAATCAATTGATACAGCTAAGAATACACAGCTAGCTAGAAAATCCAAGCATTAACTTAATACAAGATGCAAAAATATATACATTATAACACAAGAAACACTAAAAAGCAAGACGATATAAATCCACCTAACAGTATTAATGCATCAGAAATGTCCTCCAGTGAGAAAGAGTTAGAGGAAATGCCTGAGAAAGAGTTCAAAAGAATAATTATAAATATGTTCAAAGAGGTCAAAGAACACATGAAAACAATCAAAGAAGAAATCAAAGAGGAAATCAAAGGAATCAAAGAAGAGGCAGGACACCAATTTAATGAAATAAAGAAGGCAATACAAGACATAAATAGGGAAATAGAAATAATAAAGAAAAACCAGTCAGAATTACTAGCAATGAAGAACACAGTTAATGAAATAAAGAACTCTGTAGAAAATCTCACCAGTAGGATGGATGAGGGAGAGGACAGAATATCTAAGCTAGAAGACCAGGTGGCAGACATAATGCAGTCCAACAAAGAGAAAGACAAACTTATAGAAAAATGTGACTGGGAATTTCGAGATATTCGGGACACTATGAAAAGATCCAATATAAGAATTCAGGGCATAGTAGAAGGAGAAGAACTCCACTCCAGAGGCATAGTAGGCATCTTCAACAAAATCATAGAGGAAAATTTCCCCCAAATTGGGAAAGAGGTGCCAATACAGATACAGGAAGCCTTTAGAACCCCAGCCAGACAAAACCCAGAAAGAACCTCTCCTCGCCATATTATAATCAAACTTCCAAACACACACACCAAAGAAAAAATATTGAAAGCAGTTAGAGAGAAAAATCAAGTTACCTACAAAAGCAAGCCCATCAGGATTACAGCAGATTATTCAACACAAACTTTTAAAGCCAGAAGGGTTTGGAGTGATATATTCCAAGTTCTGAAAGATAACAACTGTCAACCGAGGTTACTTTATCCTGCAAAGTTATCCATTCAAATAGATGGAGAAATAAAGACATTCTATGACAAAAGCAGGTTAAAGGAGTATTTGAAGACAAAACCAGCTCTACAGAAAATACTTGATAGAATCCTCCATGCTGAACAAAAGGAAAAGCACACATATAAGGAACCTAGAAAAAACAAGCTATACTCAAATACCAGTTAACAGAAGAGAGCACAGGTAGAACCAGAAACACACACACACACAAAAATGGCAAACATAAATACACACCTTTCAATAATATCTCTTAATATCAACGGTCTCAATGCCCCAACGCAAAGACATAGATTTGCAGACTGGGTTAAAAAGCAGGATCCTACAATTTGTTGTCTCCAAGAATCTCACCTTTCTACAAAGGATAGACATTATCTTAGGGTGAAAGGTTGGAAGACGGTGTTTCAAGCAAATAGGCCTAGAAAAAAAGCAGGGGTTACTATCCTAATATCAGACAGGGTAGACTTTAGTCCGACGTTAGTCAAGAAAGATAAGGAAGGTCACTTTATATTGATTAAGGGCACACTCCAACAGGAGGACATTACAATCCTAAACATATATGCACCTAACATGGGGGCTCCCAAATTCGTCAAACAAACACTATTAGAACTAAGGTCACAGATAACACCAAACACAGTGGTGGTGGGTGACTTTAACACCCCACTCTCATCAATTGACAGGTCATCCAGGGAAAGAATAAACAGAGAGGCATCTGGACTAAATGAGGTCATAGAAGGAATGGACCTAACAGATATATACAGGACATTTCATCCAAAGGCTGCAGAATATACATTCTTTTCAGCAGCACATGGAACATTCTCTAAAATAGACCATATATTAGGAAACAAAGCAAATCTAAACGAATTCAGGAAAATTGAAATAATTCCTTGCATTCTATCCGACCACAATGGAATTAAACTACAAATCAGTAGCAAGAAAGGCTATAGAGCATACACAAAATCATGGAAACTAAACACTACACTACTAAATGATGAGTGGGTCAATGAAGAAATCAAAAAGGAAATCAAAAAATATATAGAGTCAAATGATAATGAGAACACAACATACCAAAATCTCTGGGACACAATGAAGGCAGTTCTAAGAGGTAAATTTATAGCCTTAAGTGCCTATATTAAGAAATTAGAAAGGTCGCAAGTAAACGACCTAATTCTTCGCCTTAAAGCCTTGGAAAAAGAAGAACAAGCAAACCAAAAATCAGTAGACAGGAAGAAATAATAAAGATTAGGGCAGAAATTAATGACATCGAAACAAAAAGAACAATCCAAAGAATTAATGAAACAAAGAGTTGGTTCTTTGAAAGGATAAACAAGATTGATAAACCCTTAGCAAATCTGACCAAAAGAAAGAGAGAAGAGCCACAAATTAATAAAATCAGAGATGAACAAGGTAACATCACAACAGATTCCAGAGAAATTCAAAAAATCATAGGGACATACTATAAAAGCATATACTCCACAAAGTATGAAAATCTGAAAGAAATGGATGATTTCCTTGATCTATATGACCTACCTAAATTAAATCAAAATGAGATTAATCACTTAAATAGACCTATAACATACATGGAGATCCGAACAGTTATCAATAATCTCCCAACTAAAAAAAAGCCCAGGCCCGGATGGATTCACTGCTGAATTTTACCAGACTTTTAAGGAAGAGCTAACACCATTGCTTCTTAAGCTTTTCCAGGAAATAGAAAAAGAAGGAATTCTACTGAACTCCTTCTATGAGGCCAGCATCACCCTGATACCAAAACCAGGCAAAGATAGAACAAAAAAAGAAAATTACAGACCAATCTCCCTCATGAACATAGATGCAAAAATTCTCAACAAAATATTGGCAAACAGAATACAAGAGTATATCAAAAAGATCATTCACCCTGACCAAGTAGGCTTTATCCCAGAGATGCAGGGATGGTTCAACATACGCAAATCTATAAATGTAATACATTACATAAACGGGTTGAAGGACAAAAATCACATGATCTTCTCATTAGATGCAGAGAAAGCATTTGACAAAATCCAACATCCCTTCATGATAAAAGTCCTACAGAGACTGCGAATAGAAGGAACATATCTCAATATAATAAAGGCTATTTATGACAAGCCTACAGCCAACATATTACTAAATGGGGAAAAACTGGAAGCTTTTCCACTAAAATCAGGAACAAGACAAGGGTGTCCACTGTCCCCACTTCTATTTAATATAGTTTTGGAATTCTTAGCCATAGCAATAAGGCAAGAGACACACATAAAAGGGATACAAATTGGAAAGGAAGAAATCAAGTTATCATTATTTGCAGATGACATGATTCTATACATAAAGGACCCTAAAGACTCTACTAGCAAAGTGTTAGAGCTGATCAAAACCTACAGCAATGTAGCAGGATACAAAATAAATACACAGAAATCAGTAGCCTTCATATATGCTAACAACAAACACACAGAGGATGAAATCAGAGAATCACTCCCATTCACAATTGCATCAAAAAAAAAATAAAATACCTTGGAATAAACCTAAACAAGGAAGTAAAGAATCTATACAATGAGAACTTTAAAACACTCAAGCGAGAAATTGCAGAAGACACTAGAAAGTGGAGAAACATCCCTTGTTCCTGGATTGGAAGAATCAATATTGTGAAAATGGCAATCTTACCTAAAGCAATCTACACATTTAATGCAATCCCTATCAAAATTCCAAAGGCTTTCTTCATGGAAATAGAAAAAACAATCCAAAAATTCATTTGGAATCACAAAAAACCTCGAATATCTAAAATAATACTGAGCAACAAAAAAGAGGCTGGTGGTATCACCATACCTGATTTTAACCTATACTACAGAGCCATAGTAACAAAAACAGCATGGTACTGGCACAAAAACAGACATGTAGATCAGTGGAACAGAATAGAGGACCCAGATGTAAGCCCAAGTAGCTATAGCCACCTGATATTCGATAAAAATGCCAAAAATACTCATTGGAGAAGAGACAGCCTCTTCAGCAAATGGTGTTTTGAAAACTGTATAAATATCTGCAGAAGGATGAAAATAGATTCTTCTCTCTCGCCATGCACAAGAATTAAGTCTAAATGGATTAAAGACCTTAACATCAGACCGGAAACTTTGAAACTGCTAGAGGAAAAAGTAGGGGAAACCCTTCAACATATTGGTCTTGGCAAAGACTTTCTGAATACAACCCCAATTGCTCAGGCAATAAAACCACAGATTAACCACTGGGACCTAATGAAATTACAAAGATTTTGCACCGCAAAGGACACAGTGAAAAAAGCAAAGAGGCAACCTACAGAATGTGAAAAAATCTTCGCCAGCTATATATCTGATAGAGGATTAATATCTAGGATATACAAAGAACTCAAAAAGTTAAATAATAAGGAATCAAACAAGCCAATCAAAAAATGGGCTATGGAGCTAAATAGAGAGTTCTCAAAGGAAGAAATACGAATGGCATATAAGCATCTAAAAAAATGTTTTACGTCACTAGTCATCAGGGAAATGCAGATTAAAACTACATTGAGATTTGATCTCACTCCTGTCAGATTGGCCACCATCATGAAAACAAATGATCATAAATGTTGGCGGGGATGTGGAAAAAAAGGAACCCTTCTGCACTGCTGGTGGGAATGCAATCTGGTCCAGCCATTGTGGAAAACAGTGTGGAGGTTCCTAAAGCAGCTAGAGATTGATCTACCATATGACCCAGCTATAGCACTCCTAGGCATATATCCAAAGGACTCATCTCATTTCCTTAGAAGTACATGCTCAACCATGTTTATTGCTGCTCAATTTATAATAGCTGGGAAATGGAACCAGCCTAGATGTCCCTCAACAGATGAGTGGATAATGAAGATGTGGCACATTTATACAATGGAGTTCTACTCAGTGGTAAAGAAAAATGAAGTTATGAAATTTGCAGAAAAATGGATGGACCTGGAAAGTATTATACTAAGTCAGGTAACCCAGGCCCAGAAAGCCAAGCGCCACATGTTCTCTCTCATATGTGGATCCTAGCTACAGATGACTGGGCTTCTGTGTGAGAATGAAAATACTTAGTAGCAGAGGCCAGTAAGTTGAAAAGGAGACATAAAGGGTGGAGAAAGGAAGGGAGGAGGATACTTAATAGGTTGATATTGTATATATGTAATTACAATGATTGTAATGGGGAGGTAATATGATGGAGAACGGAATTTCAAATGGGAAAGTGTGTGGGTGGGGAGGGAGGGAATTACCATGGGATATATTTTATAATCATGGAAAATGTTAATAAAAATTTAAAAAAAAAACACATAATCATTTTGATAGATGCACAAAAGGCCTTTGGCAAAATATAACATCGTTTCATGATCAAAACATTGGAGAGAATTGACATGGTTTGTTCATCACTTAACATAATAAAGGGTATATATAAAGCTCCTAAAGCCCAAATAATACTTAAGGGAGAGACACTGGAGGAATTTCCCTTGAGAGCAAGAATAAGACAGGGTTGTCCACTCTCACCTCTGCTCTTCAATATAGTAGTGGAAGTCCTAGATCAAACAGTAAGACAGGAGGAATAAATAAAAGGGATACAATTTGGAAAGGAAGAAATTAAGCTAGCTCTATACACAGATGACATGATTCTATATGAAAGAGATCTGAGAGACTCCATCCCAAAACCCTTGAAGTTAGTTAACTACTTTTGCAAAGTAGCAGTCTACAAAATCAATGCACAAAAATAAGTAGCCTTTCTATATGCAAATGACAAAGATACAGAGAAAGAAAGAAGGGACATTGTCCCATTCTCAATAGCAACAAAAAATAAAATATCTTGGAATAACGTTAACCAAGGAAGTGAACGAACTATACAATAAAGACGTAAAAACACTTAAAAAAAGAAACAGGGGCTGGAGAGATGGCTTAGTGGTTAAGCACTTGCCTGTGAAGCTGAAGGACTCTGGTTCAAGGCTCAATTCCCCAGGACCCACATTAGCCAGATGCACAAGGGGGCTCACACATCTGGAGTTCATTTGCAGTGGCTGGAAACCCTGGCATGCCCATTCTCTCCCTCTCTCTGTCTCCCTCCTTCTCTCTCTCTCTCTCTCTCTCTCTCTCTCTCTCTCTGTAGCTCCCAAATAAATATAAACAAAACAAACAAACAAAAAAGAAACAGGAGCACCTGAGAAAATGGAAAGACTTCCCATGTTCCTGGATAAGCAGAATTAACATTGTGAAAATGGCAATCCTACCAAAGGCAATATACAGATATAATACAATTCAAAATATAATCCCAACTTTGTTCTTTTTTTTATATTTTTTGTTCATTTTTTATTTATTTATTTGAGAGCAACAGACACAGAGAGAAAGACAGAGGGAGAGAGGGAATGGGCGTGCCAGGGCTTCCAGCCACTGCAAACGAACTCCAGACGCGTGCGCCCCCTTGTGCATCTGGCTAACGTGGGACCTGGGGAACTGAGCCTCGAACCGGGGTCCATAGGCTTCACAGGCAAGCGCTTAACCACTAAGCCATCTCTCCAGCCCCCAACTTTGTTCTTCAGAGACAGAACAATGATCTCAAAATTCATATGGAAAGGCAGAAGGTCTCAGATGGCCAAATATATCCTCAGCAAAAGAAGTACCTCTGGAGGCATCATCATGCCTGATCATAAGCTTTATTACAATAGCATAGTAATAAAAACAGTATGGTACTGGCATAAAAACAGAAGTATAGACCAATTGAAGAGAATAAAGGACTCAGAATTTGGGTCAAGCAACTACAGGCATTTGATATCTGACAAAGACCCTGACAATATAGGCTGAAAAGAAAAGACAGAATCTTCAACAAATGATGCTAGACAAACAGAATAACCATATGCAGGAAACTGAAATTTAATCCACACATCTCACCATGCACAACATTCATGTTGAAATGGATCAAATATCTGAACATAAGACTGGAAACTTGGCCTCTACTGGAAGAAAATAGAGAAATAACATGCTATAAGGAAAGCCAATAGATTACCACAGAATGGGAGAGAATATTTGCTGAATATCCAACTGACTAAGGCCTAATCTCTAGAATCTACAAAGCATTCAAATACCTAAACAACAAAAAGTCAAACAATGCATTCATAAAATAGCACAAAGTACTAGACAGGTGGTTCACATAGGAAGAAATACAAATGGCAAGCACACACTTAAGAAAATGTTCATCGTCCATACTCATCAGGGAAATGCAAATTAAAACAACTATGAGATTCCACCTTACCCCGTTAAGGATAGCAAACATTAAAAATTCAAATGAAAATAAATGCTGGTGAGGATGTGTAGAAATAGGAACCATCATCCACTGTTGGTGGGAGCATAAGATGGTACAACCACTTTGGAAAGCAATATGGAGACTCCTAAAAAATATGGCTATAGAGTTACCAACAGACCCAGATATTCCTTTACAGGGCATGTTCTCTAAAACTTCCATGCCTCAGGGCAGAGAGATTTGCTCAACCATGTTTATGGCAGCTCAATTCGTGTAACCAAGAGCTGGAATGAACCCAGATGTCCATCACTAGAAGAATGGATAACTAATATGTGGTATATCTACAAAATGGAATTCTACACAGCAATAAGAAAAATGACACAATGAAATTTGAAGAAAAATGGTCTAACCTGGAACAGATCATTCTCAGTGAACTCACCCAATCACAGAAAGATAATCACCACATAGTCTCACTCATCTACAGCACCTAACCTGAATCTACCAAAAATGCTGACATACCCAGCAAACATCTCAAGGACTGGACAATAGGGTCAATGGGGATGGAGGGGATGGAAAAGAAGGGAGTGGGGTATACAAAACTGGACCCAAGCAGCAATGATACCATAAAATTCTACATCCTGAAAGACCAAATGGTTGAACCTTCACCGGCCCCTGAGTCATGGCCCTGGAGAGGTTATGATGAAGACTGAACTTGATCTTCTATAGCCTCTCTCTCTCTCTCTCTCTCTCTCTCTCTCTCTCTCTTCACATTCTTTTATATTAGTTATCTTTTTCTTCCTTCTCTTAGTGGGCACTGACCTGTAACTCCCAGTACCAGCATGGAAGAAAGTCAGTCCCTAGACAGTCAGCATGTCTAGTAACAGAAATTGCTACCTGCGAGATTGGGGGAAAATGACCAATATCTGTGCAAGCAACTTATGGTCTAACCTACTTAGCAGCAAATAACCTGTCTTGATGCCCACACAAGTGCAATAGTGGCACACAGCCATGGTGAGGAACCAACTGCTCTTAATATGGCTAACTGATCCACTCAGTGGAACGAAACCCATAGCTGAAACTTGTAAACAAGTCAGAACCAGATCCAAAATGAGCCCATTCTCAATTATTAAGCTACCACCAATCATGGGCTATAAGATGGCCTACACCTATTAAATTCTCTATTAAGAAAATAATGGTTATCCCATTTTACTGGTGTTAACTTTACTCTCCTTTCAAGAATCTGCTTTTCTTTTTTAGATAGACACAGATCCTAAGGACAGAACCACCCCATCATACCTCAAAAGTTCTGCAGCTCTAAGAATAATTGGCAAAAACAAAATGTGCTGTTTTCTTGGTGAATCTAGTACAAGCACAAGGGTGAAGGAGATCAACACAGAGAACAATCAACTCCTACCAAAACAGATATACAGGGACACAGAGGCTCCCAACACCTCATCACTGTAAATGACCTAAAATGAACCCAACATAACTCAGAGAAATTTGCAGAAAAAGGGTTGGAAAGAAAGTCAGAGCAACACTTTGTGTCATGATACACAGAGACATTTCTTCCTACCCATAACTGATGGCTAACCACAATGCATGACTCATATACCCCAACAAAAAGGGACCCAGTTGGAGTGGGGAGGACAAGGAGGAGGCTAACAATGGTACCAACTTGACTGTATTCACTGAGTAAAAATCTAATTTAAAATATTATAATAAAAGAAAACAGGTGGCAGGAGAGACATATGAGCAAGAATTTATTAAAGAAGGCAAGTGTTTCTTTTAAATAAAATTTATGTGTATACATTGTACCAAGAAATAAAGTTGGTAATTTAGACAGAAAAAAAAAATGCAACATCACTTCATGATCAAAACATTGGACAGGGCTGGAGAGATGGCTTAGTGGTTAAGCGCTTGCCTGTGAAGCCTAAGGACCCCGGTTCGAGGCTCGGTTCCCCAGGTCCCACGTTAGCCAGATGCACGAGGCTCGGTTCCCCAGGTCCCACGTTAGCCAGATGCACAAGGGGGCGCATGCATCTGGAGTTCGTTTGCAGAGGCTGGAAGCCCTGGCGCGCCCATTCTCTCTCTCTCCCTCTATCTGTCTTTCTCTCTGTGTCTGTCACTCTTAAATAAATAAATAAACAAAAAATATTTAAAAAAAAAAACATTGGACAGAATAGGCATGAAAAATTTATATGTTAACACAATAAAGACCATATACAAAGCTCCTAAAGCCCAAATAATACTTAATGGAGAGAGACTGAAGGAATTCCCATTGAGATCATGTCCTTATATTTTTCTTCCTTCTCTTCTTGGGTGCTGACCCGTAACTCCTGGTACCAGCAGGTGTATGTCATCCACAATTAGCTTTTGATCAGAGAGACCTATAAAGTCTCCCAAAAGAAGACAGATTTGTGTCAGAACACTTGATGACCCACCATAGGTTAGTGGTAAGACCTATTGCTAAAGACACCATACAGTGTTGGCATATATCATGGAACGACATGGCTGGAAGCTGGAAGAGAGTCAGTCCCCAGACAGCACATCTAGTGCCAGAAGGTGCTACATGAGTGACTGGGAGAAAATATCTGTCCAAAAAACACATGGTCTAACCTACTTAGCAGCAAACAACCTGGTGTGATGCTCATACAAGTGCAATAGTGGCCATAGCCATGGTGGGAAATGAACTGCTCCCAATTTAGCTAACTGATCTGCTCAGTGAAATGGAACCCATAGCTGGAGCGAGGAAACAAATCAGACACATATGCAAAAATGAGCTAGCTTTCCATTAAATTCTCTCTAAAAAAAATGGTTATCACATTTATTTGGTGCTAACTTTACTCTTAAAAAAAAACCTTTTTTTTTTTTTTTATTATTTATTTGAAAGCGACAGACAGAGAGAGAAAGAGGCAGATAGACAGAGAGAATGGGTGCACCAGGGCTTCCAGCCACTGCAAATGAACTCCAGATGCATGCACCACCTTGTGCATCTGGCTTACATGGGTCCTGGGGAATAGAGCCTCAAACCGGGGTCCTTAGGCTTCACAGGGAAGCACTTAACCACTAAGCCATTTCTCCAGCCCTAACTTTACTCTTAATTAAGGAATCTCCTTCTCTTTTTCACATAAATGCATATCCTAAGGAGAGAACCACCTCATCTTACTTCAAAAGGACCCCAGCTGAAACTAAGAATAATTGAGGAACCATGCAAGAATGGTATTTTCTTGGTGAACCAGGAACCAGCACAAGGGTGAAGGAGATAGACAGAGAGAACAATCAACCCCAACCAAACCAGATATCCAGAGACACAGAGGCTCCCAAAATCCCAACACTGAAGCAGACCTAAAATGAACCCAACATAGCTCAGGGAAGTTTGCAGAAGAGGGGGTGGAAAGAATGTCAGAGCCACAAGTTGGGTCATGACACGCAGAGGCATTTCTTCCTACCCAAAATTAAAGGCTAACCTCACAATGCACAACCCATATGCCCTGACAAGGAGGGTTCCTGTGGAGGTGGGAGGATAGGGAGGAGGTTAACAATGGTACCAACTTGATTGTATTCACTGACTACAAAAATAACAAAAAGAAAAAAAATTATGAAAATTTGATACACAGTATCACAGATCATGAAGAAAATGCAAATTTAGTTTACACAGAAGCACAGTTTTGCTTCCCAACTACAATTGTCTAGGTTAAGACTGATAATATCATGAATAGAGAAGGCTACAAGGTAAGTACAGGTCTCATAAACAATTATATGCAGGTAAAATATATAAATCCACTTTTAAACAAGCTTGTCTTAAAGGTAAGTATACTCATATTATGAAATCCAGAAATTTATCCAAATGGAATGAAACATAGGTCCACAAATGTTTATTCATGAGTACTCAAAATAGCTTTATTTGTAGCAAATAAAAACTTCTGATTTGGAGAACATAAAATGAATTAATCTTAAGTTATCATACAGAGCAAAGGAAACCAGCAAAAAAGAATATGCTGTCTATGTTTACTCATTATGACAATCTAGAGTAAGGAAAACTACTCTCCACTGAGAGAAGCTAGAATAGGGGTGATGGCCCACAGACAAGAGGGGCAAACAGGGATGAGGATATTATGTACCTTGATTTTCATGGTGGCGGTTAATGTAGCCGTACACACATTTATTGACTATCCTCTTAAAATGATCACACTTCATTGTGTAAAATTATACCTCAATAAATGTAATTACAAAATCTATAATCGCAAGATAATATTTTATATTTATGATCGAGGGAAAAGATAATGGACAGATTTTTTTTTTTTTAGCCTTTGTTTTTCATTCTGGGAAATATGGATTTCCCGGAAGACTTTCTTTTAATAAAGAATTGGGCAATTATAGTGGACATCAACAGTAGAATGGAAAACTTAGGAAGAGAAGAGAAAGAAGTAATGAGTACTAGTGTACCATGCACAGGTTGTACCCTGGAGGGCTGGAAAATGTAAATATCTTCCAGTTTGGTTATCACATTATGTATGCATTATGTACAGAGAATAAAATTTAGAAACACAACTCCTAAATGGGCAATTATTCTTTCTTCCAGTGGTCTTTATTAGAAATAGAGCATGTTTTCCAAGGTTATTCATTAGTATCACTATATTTAGGATAAACACAGTATTTACAAGACATTTAACTACTAAAACTAACAGACTATTATTCTATAAAAGAAGATCTTAGGATGATATTGCAGATGCCTAAGAGAATTTATATGAGTTCCCATATATGAAATCAAACAGTGATACTTTCGATTGTGTTTTGTATAGGTGATATAACTGAGCACAAACTGATGACCGCAACTTTTCAATGAACATATCTATCTACATTTTAACTAAATATTGATCCTAAATATTTAATCTCTAGCACAATCCTTTTTTTTTTTTACACTTTTCAAGGTTACCTGGAATTTGCTAAGTACTCTCAGGCTGGCCTCAAACTCATGGTGATCCATCTACCTCTGCCTTCTGAGTGATGGGATTAAAGTTATACACTGCCACACCCATCTGATATTTTTGAATCAACTGTCCCATTGCAGTACTCCTACATGGATCCAGTGTATCAGCCAAGCCACAATGGCATACCCAATTATACAACCAGTATACTTATATCTAGTTACATGAACTATTACCGCATTTCTTCATTTATTCATTGTCCATTAGTAAAGTTTATTGGTAAACAGTCATATTTACATATTGTCAAAAGCTTCCTTTGGACTGTCAATGGTAGAGTTAAGTTGGCTATAACAGAGTTAGGGCAGCCCAGCAAGCCAAAATACTTGTTTTCTGACCATTTTCAAAGTTTGCCTATACCTCAAATAATATCCTTGAGTACCCACTCCAGATATTTTGTAGGGTGAGAGCAATAAATCCTTTGATTACACAATGCAGTGTTTTCATGTCATACATCACCACAGTTGAAAGATGTCTAACTGGCGTGCCACTACATGAGACTCTATGACCTGGAAAAACCAAGATGGGTGATGAGGACAAGTGTATGAAAGACATTCTAAAAATGACAGATCTCTTCATGTTTCCTGTATTTTCCTGGGAACTTAACAGTATAAGTATGTAAAGCATTATAGAGTTTGTAAAAGGAATAAAGTGAATGTCGGAATGAGGACTGGGAAGATCGCTTGGTGTGTAGTGGCACAAGCATAAGGATCTTAGTTAAATCCCAGGTACCCAGTGTACAAACCTGACCATGGCTGTGCCTGCTGGTATCCCTAGCCTTGAACAGGGTATAGACAAAAGGATTGCTGGAGTTCACTGGTATAATTGAAAAATGGCTACCTTCAGACTGAAAGACTTGTCTCAAAGAAATAAGGTGGGTGAGCAATAGAGGACAGGCAACACCCTCCTCTGGTCTCATCTGCAAGCATGTGCGCACACACACACACACACACACATACACACACATGAATCCACCCCATGAACAGTCCATACTGCATCACATACAACAATAATTTAAAGTAAAATTAGAAGTAGATCCAAAGAATATATATAGAATTTTCATTTGCTGAAGTTTCAAAATGTAAATTAATAGTTTTTCTTTCATTAGGGACAGAGATGGATCAAAGGCTTTAGTTAACAGCAATCATATTATATGCAAAGATCTGTAACTTTCACTTAATTTCAAAATATGCTGTTAAGTGTTTATTTTTATAAAACATCTATTTGTATGGGTGACCTGGACTTAAAACTGAGTAAGCCATCATTGACTCCTGTTTATTGCATATGTCATAACCAGTCCACAGTTGAGTCTCATGTTTGCAATGCATCCAATATTTAATAAGTTTTCACTGCTTACATGGCTACCACTGTGACCTGAATCTGAGACATCTTCCCTTACCTGCCTTATAAGAGCAGCTTTATACCCAGTATTCCCTTTTACAACCCTGCCCTCCAGTGTCCACAGTGGCCCTTGGAGAAAATAAGTCACACTACATAAATTATCTACTAAAGGGCCAGGGAGCTGGTTAAGTAGATAAAGGCATTTGCTTGCAAAAGTCAGCTGGCCTGGGTTCAACTCTCTAGTATCCACATAAAACCAGATGCACAAACTGGCACATGTGTCTACTAGAGTTTGCTTTTTAGTGTCAAGAGACCCTTGTGAGTCCCCCCACCATCATAAATTTAAAATACATTATTAAAAGTAAATTATTTTGGGCTGGAGAGATGGCTTAGCGGTTAAGCGCTTGCCTGTGAAGCCTAAGGACCCTGGTTCGAGGCTTGGCTCCCCAGGTCCCACGTTAGCCAGATGCAGAAGGGGGCGCACGCGTCTGGAGTTCGTTTGCAGTGGCTGGAAGCCCTGGCGTGCCCATTCTCTCTCTCCCTCTCCCTCTTTCTCTCTCTGTCATTCTCAAATAAATAAATAAATAAAGTAAAATATTTTAAAAAAATAAAATAAAATAAAAAAATAAAAAAAGTAAATTGTTTACTCTAAATCCTCTGGGGATTCCATTTGCAGCCATTTGTAAATCCTTTCTTAGGTTCCTCAGCTCATTTCATACTTTCCTCCAGGCTTCAATCTGCTCCAACTCCCCCACCCAGTCTGGCCACACCAGCCCCACCTAAGGCACTTATAATGGCATGCACACTGTCTTTGGAAGGATTTTACTCTATGGACCTAGGTGACCAGCTCCCTTGCTTCTTCCATAGAAGAGCCCCTTTTTCAAATGATAAATATAAAAAATAAGTTGATTTATAAATTTATGCCTCTGTTTTGTTCATCATAGTACTTATTAACTTCAAACATACAAAGTATTGAGTATATGATGCCTTTTCCACTAAGTTCTAGCCTCTAGATTTTCACTGCTCCCTATTTATTACCTGTGCTGGTACTAAATTTAGTACACCTGTGCTGGTGCATGACACATAGTCAAAAAATTTCCAACAAATGAGCACCCAGGTGGAAAGCTATACCAGTGGCTCACACCAAACCTTCTCTGCCTACTTCGTGCCCTTCTTAGAAATTTATGAAATATGCTGTAAATATTTAGAGATAGTTTAAACATACTGAAAAACATGATTTTGATATATAAACATTTTTTAAAATATATAAGCACAACTTTTAGGGTGTATGGATAAAATGTATTTTTGATATAAGGAAAAGAAGCTTTAGGCTGATAGCCCTATGCATTAGATTGAATCTTTTTCACATTGCCAGGTTTTTCCTACAACAAGGATCTATAAGATTTCCAAACAATTCTCTTCTTTTCAGCATGTCAGTGTTATCCACATGCAGTTTAAAAATAAAAGTGAGCAGAATAAAAAAAAAGGGAGGAAATATGACAAAAACTGTTGATTAAAAACATTACTGGATTGAGCCACTATAAACATGGTTGAGCAAATCTTTCTGGACTGAGATGTGAAGGTTTTAGGGTACATGCCCAGTAAGAGAATAACTGGGTCTGTTGGTAACTCTATAGTCAGCTTTTTTAGGAGTCTCCATATTGCTTTCCAAAGTGGATTTGAAGAAAAATGGTTGAACCTGGAACAGATCATTCTCAGTGAACTCACCCAATCACAGAAAGATAATTGCTGCATAGTCTCACTCATTTACAGTACCTAACCTGAATCTACCCAAGATGCCAACATACCCAGCAAGAATCTCAAGAACCAGACAATAGAGTGGGTGGAGAGGGAGAGGGGGGCAAGGGAAGGGGTGGAGGACACAAATCTAGACCCAAACAGCAATGGTACCATAAAATTCTACATCCTAAAATGCAGATCAAATGGTTGAACCTTCATCAGGCCCTTAAAGGGAACACCTGAGTCACAAGTCACTGGAGAGGGTATGATGAAGACTGACCTTAATCTTCCATAGCTTCTCTCTCTCTCCTCTTTCTTTTAAATCAGTTATCTTTTTCTTCCATCAATTAGTAGGCATTGACCTGTAACTCCCAAAACCAGCAGGTGGCTATCATCCACAATAAGCTTTTGGTCAGTGAGACCTACAAGATTTCCTAAAAGAATGACAGATTTCTGTCAGAGTACCTGATGACCCACCAAAGGTTAGTCATAAGACCCTACTGCTGAAGACACCATATGCGGTTGAACCTAATATGGAGTGACATGGCTGGAAGCTGGAAGAGAGTCAGTCCCCAGAAAGTCAGTGTGTCTAGTACCAAAAGGTGCTACATGGGCGACTGGGGGAAAATGACCAATATCTGTCTAAGCAACTCATGGTCTAACATACTTAGCAGCAAATAACCTGTTGTGATGCTCACACAAGTTCAATAGTGGCACATAGCCATGGTGGGAAACCAACTGCACTTGATTTGGCTAACTGATACCCTCAGTGGAACAGGTCCCATAGCTGGAGCTGGGATACATGTCAGAACCATATCCAAACATGAGCCCGCTCTCTATTATCAAGCTACCACCAATCATGAGCTACAAGAGGGCCTACACCTATTAAATTCTCTATTAAAAAAATAAGGGTTATCCCATTTATCTGATGCTAACTTTACTCTCTATTGGAGAATCTGTTTCTTTCAGATACACACAGATCCTAAGGAGAGAACCACACCATCATACCTCAAAAGGGCACCAGCTGAGACTAAGAATAATTGGCAAAACAAGCAAAGGTGCTACTTTCTTGGTGAATCTAGTACCAGCACAGGGATGAAGGAGATCAACAGAGAGAACAATCAACTCCTACCAAATTAGATATCCAGAGACACAGAGGCTCCTAACACCTAATCACTGAAGTAGACCTACAATGAACCAAACATGGCTCAGGGAAATTTGTGGAAGAGGGGGCAGAAAGAATGTCAGAGCTACACATTGGGTCATGATATGCAGAGACATTTCTCCTACCCATAACTGTGGGCTAACTCCACAATGCATTGCCCATATACCTCAACAAGGAGGGGCCAGGGAGAGGGGGTAGGAAGTGGAGGAGGCTAACAATGATACTAACTTGACTGTATTCACTGAGTACAAACTAATTAATAATAAAAACAACATTACTGACCCTCTACTACCACCTTCATACCTCTTGAATTATCCTTTTAATCTAAAACCATGATTATCACGATAAGTTGAGCTAAAATAAAATTATAGACTTACACTGGGTGAAAAGTAGCATAAAGATGACAAAATCCTCTGGGCATCTTATTGAGTTACTATACCCTTCAGTAGAGGTACCTCTGTCCTGAGCCTCTGTTTCCATGTCCCTCACTGCAACTTCCACAAAATATATGACCACAAATTGCATTGAATGGTTAAGATGACATTAAGAAGTGGTGATGTCACATCACATTGTCAAGTGAAGGAAAATGTAATTTTCTCCCAAGAACCCTGCATCTCAGCTAATTGAGATTAATTTCAGCCTCTCTATGTGTATTCTCTCAAGATTGCATAAGATCTTCACAGGATACATAAAATGTTGTAGTGTTGGTAGGAAAGGGCACCTAATTGTCACTCACCATCAATCTATGATGCTCTTTCCAGAGACCACATCCCTTGCAGCCATCAGTAGGCAGGATTGGCAAATTGCCTCTGAGTGTTTCTTTCCTAACCTTTAGGGCTCTGTGGGCATACCGGCCTCTGTACTCAATCCATCCTTTTACAACCCACTCCCCAGGCCCAAGGTACTCCACATATCCACCTCAACTCTGCCATATGGCTATGTTCCCTCTCAAATTCTTGAACTCTAAAAGTAAAAGCTCTTTCTTGGGGATATGCCAGAATTAACGTCATCATATTTCCACTAATAAATTATTTTCTCTGTGGTGGATATGACAAACACCTGTTGTGAATGTGCAAGGGTGGTGGTGGGGGGACTACCTGTACACGAGTTTTACTTTTCCAAATAAAATATTAGACATGATACAGAATTGGTGCCCTTGCGCATCAAGGCTTCTCTTGTAGTATATATAACTCAAGTGTTAAGAAAACATTGTAAGTAATAGAAACATGTTTTTGGTCAAAACCACTAGCTTTGCCAGGTTTTTAAAACTAAGCTTGCCAAGTCTCTCCTTTGTTGTTTGGCTCTGTGACAGCAAAGCCTGAATGTGGAAAGCTGTAGTTGTCAGAGGAAGCCCATATGGTACAAAACAGTAAATGTGCACATCAGGGGTCAGGGAGCACTACTTCCAAACTTCCCACCGAGACTTGTCATATAAGAAATATACCAAAATACCCGACCTCTCCCAAATCCCTGTGAACTAAAAATAAATAAATAAATAAAATAAAATAAAGCTATGGAGACAGCTCCGTTTTTAAAGGTGCTTGCTATGCCACCCTGCAGATGTGAGAACAAATTTCTAGTCAGACATAAAATGGCACACATGTCTGTGATCCCAACAAGTATATGTCAGTAACAGGCAAAACCAGAAGAGTCTGGACTCTCATACTGATGTCTAAAGTAGCAAAAAGACAACATGAGAGATCCTTTCTCGTAACAAGGAGACCAATAATAACCAAGATTATTCTCTGACCTCCACACAACGCATGTGCGCATTCATACACACACAAACATATAATAATAATAATTATTTTTAAGAAATTAAAAATAAAATCAAGGATAGCATTTTAACATTATACCAGGTTTTACAATTTGAATAGGAAAATATTATAAATATGTTGATAGTACCAGTGTTATTTTAATGATGAATTCTATGTTTACTTCATATTTGAGGAAAACGAAAGGTAGCAATGAGGATCAATTAATAAGAAGAGTGCTCATAGAAGGACTAGAAGGACTGGAGTGCGGTGAGCTTGGATGTATTTAAATCACGGGAGTAAAACTGGCTTTCAAACTCTGAACACCTTCAATACAATTATTCTGAACATTAGCCAAACATAGGCCAGTGAGTGAAGAGAATAAACAGAAGTATTGTTGCCATGGTCAACATAACAATTATAAGTCATTAAGCATCTCCCAGTGCCTGCTTTCATGCACAAAACAGGAAAATAGACAGACTTTTGTTATGGGATTTTTAGAATAATAAAATATTGCAATTAAGAAACATAACACATCAAAGAATTCTGAATCATTTCAAATTTCCAAATGACTTCTGCGTTTTAGTTGTACCCCTATAAGAACACCCAGCCCAGAGCTTATTACAAAGGAACAGGAAGACACCCCCTAGGAAACAGCATAAAAAGATTGGAACTGAACACTTACTAAAATCATTTTAATCTTTTTGACTTATAGTCATAGTGTAAAGAGTTTCCTAAACTTGTAGCAAAATTTCTTTGAAGTGAGATCCCTAAACATTGTTAGGGTGATTCAAAAATGACATAATTCTGATTTACAATTCTTATATTTATCAAGTTTGAAGACAAATCTATCTCCAAATCAAAATGAGGTCACAAACATTGGCTTAGGAAATGGCGCTGGTTGGTTTGCCAGTTGGCAGGGCCAATCTCCATGAGACTGAAGAATGCTCAGCAAATGGGTAAAAATATCAAATACCTGAATGAAAATGGGCCATAGAAATTATTCAACTCTTACCTCTATGTCTATACTAAATGTATTTTATTAATGGAGGGTTTTTTAAATTCAGGATTTGATTTTTTTTAATTCTATTAATTGTAAAGCTTTTAAAACTCAGTCACTGGAGTCCTAATCTATCACTTAAGTGCTGTGTTACTTCAGGTTATCTATTTCATGTTTCTAAGCCTCTGTCTTACCATCTTGTAATGGGAGCACAGAAGTGTTGGGATGCTTAGTGAGAGAACAGAGGAAAACTGTTCAGCATACATAGTAAGGGATCCATCTTTATGATTCATGTTTATTCATCAGCCACTCTGTTGGGTAATGGTAGTATAAGAGAGATCTAAGACCTGCACAATAGTGGCCCCATCAACATTCTGTCATGGACGGTGGAGAAGAAAAAAAGGCAACAAATTGGAAGATAGATTAGGTGGAAAGAAGAAAGAATTCATTGGGAGGGAAATGGGGAGTGCTGAACAAGAGTAAGTAACAGGAGATTATGATCAAAATACATTATGTGCATGTATGAAACTTGCCAATAAAAAGTATTTCTAAAAGGAGACTAGTAATGTCTCACTTCCTTAAAGAAGTTAATGAAATATTTACTACCACTTTAGTAAATGTCACTGCAGGTAAATGCAAAACAGAAATTAATTTTGAAATAAAAATTGGATTTCATAAAGGTTATGAGGTGAATTTTGGCAATTATAGTTATTTTATTTCCTAATGTTTCCTGATGGGTTGGAAACTGGGTAAATAACACTTGCCCTTCAACAGTGATAGCTGCTGCAGCTACCACACACAACCCATCAGTGATGAAAACATATTTTTGCAAAGTAAAAATTAGGAACATTGAAGTTCTATTGGTCAAATTTGGGACACTAAGCTCTCTGATTAACATTTGCTTTAGAATGTTTCTTTAGATCTTATTCATAAAGTTAATCAAATATAAACTCTTTAATTGTGAGTTTTCTATTTTTTTCCTTCTTAGAAGTTTTCATAGATGTGTTATAACAAAATATTTCTTACTGGATATAAACTTCAATAATATATTCTAATTTTGATTCCCTGACATATTCAACCTCTACAGTCATTTGGTATATATGTCTGAAACTTTCAAAAACAATCTAACCCAGCAGTCCCATTTTTCAGGATTCAAGTTAGAACTCAGTTTTTATCACCTAAAGCCTAATAGTAATCAAGTTATATAATTCTATGTTTTGAAATTAAAATTGACTTACAAATGCATCCAGTGATTTGTATTAGATATACATAAAGGAGTAATAATAAATGTGAAAAAGATAAGCATGTTAGTAGTTAAGTAACTATACTATCTAAAGCTGATATACCAACCCAAACTTTCCAAGCTTTATAAACATAGGCATTTGTATTAGCGTCAGGATAAAAATTGGCATTCACAGTTGGTGGTGGAGATGTGAATTGTTATTCCAAGGAGTTATTTGTATTGGTTAAGCTGCTTAATACATATAAAATCATGAAGTATGAGGGAGAAAACACTTTTGGAGACTTCCCATAATTTTTTCAATCTCTTATGCTCAAAATATAATATGTTGATGAAATGAAGGGAGCTAGGGATTCTTAAGTAAGAGTTAAACTGTATTACCTCAAATACTTGTAGAGTACTCATTTCTAGAACTATAATATAATGTTATTAATAATTATGGTCCCTTCTGGTCAAGCAGAAAATTTCTTCCAATTGTCATGCTCAATTAAAACCATACCATGACAATTGCTTTTATCATAATAAACTAGCAACATGCCACTTTTCTTCCATGAGGTAAGAAAACATTTTTTATTAATTTCATTTTTTCTAAGATAATTTTGAAAAGAATAGCAAATAATTGCCAACCGTTATATCCAATAGGTAGTATCTGTTTATAGAAGTTGTTTTTTTTTTTTTTCAGTGTCTCTACAAAAGTGTGGAATAAATTTCAATATCCTACAGCAGGTTGCTTTCTTAGTACTACTGAAAAATTTATTTTTTTTAAATTTTTTGTTTATTTTTCTTTATTTGAGAGTGACAGACAGAGAGAGAAAGAGGCAAATAGATAGAGAGAGAGAATGGGAGCGTCAGGGCCTCCAGCCACTGCAAATGAACTCCAGACACAGGCACCCCCTTGTGCATCTGGCTAACATGGGTCCTGGAGAATCGAGCCTCAAACAGAGGTCCTTAGGCTTCACAGGCAAGTGCTTAACCCCTAAGCCATCTCTCCAGCCCTGAAAAAATTTATTTTTTGAAGTAGCCAGTTCACTTTCAGCATAATTAAAAGTTAATTAGCTGGTTTGTTGGATCAACAGGTTGGTCTAATAAGGTTTATAATATGACCATTTGAACCTTCATGTTGAAGGTGCCCCCTTCTTCCTTCCACACTAATACAAAGATAAAAATCAATATCTTTCATATCTAAATTCCATGTCATCATGACAGATGATAGGAGGTGATCATGTTGGAGGGTGTTGATCCTATAGGAGTTTGGAAAAAATGATGTATGGACCCAGAAAAAGAGCCCTAAAATTTTAAGTTTTAAAAACATGAAATCCTTTTCAGAAGTTTACTACATGACATTATGCTTAACTTCTATAGAAAACCAATTCAATGAATCAGAAAATTACTCAGGGATAGTTTGTATGCTTATGAAAATGTAAGAATTTCATTTCAGAATTTAGAGAACAGGAGTAGATTGAAGTATATTTTTATCTTATTTTAAGTTTTGGATTAGAAAAGCACACATCATACCACATAATAGAGTCACAGTCCACTAATTAAATGTTTCTAAAGAAAGCGATTGATTTTCCCCTTCCCACACTTATTTGCTAGGAAGAAACTAACTCTTCAGTGATCATATTGATAAATAAACTCCAGAATAACAAGATTTATCTGTAGCAGACACATCCCACATCTGGAATGCATGACACCCTTATCACCTGTTCTGCAGGTCTCTTCTAACAACTTCTAAATTTCATGGCAAATTCTTTCAAACATTGATGTAAATGGCTGGCTGGATAGAGTGGATGATTTTGAGAGATGAACATTTAGCAGGATATGGGTTTGATTTACAGTTGGAGACTCTTTTTAAGCAGATAAGTGACTGAGTTTTCATTTTAGAATTCTGTGGTTTTGTTTCCCTGTAGTACTTATGTTGTTTTCGTTATGAAAACAGGCTTACTCTAAGCAGGATGATGGAAGGAGAGGATGAATCGGTACTCTTACACCAACTTCTTTGGTTAACCTTTAAGATTTCTATCCAAATCCCAAAATCATGTCTTTCAACATGGGTGACCTTGTATATTTCTTCATCTGCTTTTTCTGGGGCTGTACACAGCAATGTTTTTCTTTTTTTTTTTTTTTAATAATAAAGCTTAGTGTCCATAAGCAATTCTACACAGGTGATCTAACCTATTTTCTATGGGCAAATTGAGCCTTGGAGTCCTCCACTGTTCTCACTATTTCATCCATTGACTTGAGTTATCACAGTAGAATCAGTAATATTCACCCATCTTCAGACACCTTGAATTTCTTTTCAAGAAGCAAAATGACCTTTCCATCTATTTTGATATATCGAAACTCTGAACAGGGGATATTTAGTTAGTCATGCTTAATTTAAATGTCTCCAATTATCTCCTTATGCTCATTAATTTTATTTCTTTGGGGTTGTGTAATTCTTGAAAAGCTAGCTTGACTATAAACCAAAAATGTGCGCAGTGCTATATGCCACAGTTACTTCCCAAGCTTGAGGCTGAAACCTTTAAGTTGTTTTGAATGGACTGCTAATAGAAATTTAGATAATTCTATTCAGACTCCAAGGCATGAGATGCAAAGCCGTGGCTGTATTCCAGCGCATTCTTCCTGTCAGAAGCATTTAAGTCACCATCGTACACACATAGATATTGAAACTCAACTTTAAGTGTTTTATTTTTATGTACATTTCTTTTTTTGTCCAGAAATAAAATATCTAAATACAGACAGTGTCATGTTGTATATGTATATCTTTCAACAATTCTTGAGCTGAATAGATGCTTTGTACATTAAGTTTGTCTTTTTTAATGGAGTTCACAGCTACATTGATCAAATGGATCCCTCAGATCCTTGTTTTTATTTTCTTTTTTTAACCAATAACAAGCAGAGAGACAAGTACAATTTAATATTAATAAGCAGCTCAAATAACACTTGGTTAACCTATGTACAATACAAACCATTCATACAAATGAAGACTAGGATATTGAATTTGTTACAATATGTGTAGTAAAGAGAAGGCAGACTCTTATGACCTATGTGGTGTCTGCCAGGCATTTCCTTCTTATCTAATGATCAGAACTTGTGTTAAGCAGCCTTAGTTGGTCTTGACTTTGCAATGTCCAGTGATAGTGAAGAGAGCTGCCATCCCAGTTTCTGCCCATAAGTTCCAAATGTTTGCTCATCTTTATTGAGAATAGGCTCCTCCCTCCAAAGAAAAAAAAAGAGCATCCTGTATCACCTTGAATGTGCCTGCTATAGGCTGGAAAAAAAAAAGTTACTACACTTCATTGTGTTCATAAAATAAAGAATACTGAGCTCTAAAGACACATTTGTTTTCCATTTAACAAGCATATACTCCTACAGTAGTATTCACCAGTACAGCTACTCCAAGCAGTAGGAATGCATGAGTGGGGATTATTGATTAACATGGACTCAAAACTTTGAAAGAGATTTCCATAACAGCAAGTGTTAGATACATTCTGTCTAGTTAATCCTTTTACTTTAGCATAGTTTATCCTGAAATATTATGAGTCAACTGTGAAAGCCCTCTCAATGAGAACCATGATAAATGCAAGCTGAAATGTGCATGAATGAATGTTTGTGTACCTCTATATGTGAAAGCATGTCTTCAAGTGTGATTTTAAAATCTGTGGTGATTTACAACTATGCTGAGAGATGAAGCTGACTGGGCAGAAATTACATCAGATTGTTTTCCACTAGCATATTTGCACCAGTCGACAAGAGCAGCAGTGTAGACACATTCCAGGCAACAGATGTGACCTTCTTCTTTGAGGTAACAGCCCTGTCATATGACCTTGAATTCCTCAGGTTTCAGTCTCACCCTCTGTTCATCCTCATCCCGAGGGAAAGTAAGGTGTGTCACTGTGGTAGTTGTAGTCAGGACACACTTTCTGTACTAGTTTATAATCTGTACTATAAAAGGAAATGTAAATACAGATCACCTTGAAGGGCTTGGAGCAGAGCCAGGAGACGTGACTTTGGGTTTGCTCCTGGTAACAGGTTTTTGAAGGGTCATAGTTGCAGAGTGTGTTCTTGGTGGCCTTGTCAACCTTTTCATATTCAATGCGACAGTTAAAGGACTTGGAATCTTTGGCATCAATCACGGTTTGTTGTGCCAAGTCGAATTCTACAATTTTTGTTGGGGGCACCAAGCTGACAGATACATTCCCTTGACCAGTGGAATTATGCCTGAAATATACACTAAATGTCCCATTGCCATGATCTACAATTTTCCCAGTTATCAACAGGTTTAGCTTCACTGTTTTGATATTGGAATGAAAATCACCCCATCCAAACATTTTCTTAAACTTGCCCGTCTTAACAATGGGCCGTCTCTTGGCCCTGGGCCGAGGCTCTTGGAGGTCTGTGGAGTTCCTCAGCCAGTCCCAGAGGTCTTGTTCAGAATAAGGTTCTGGGGTGTCATAGCTCAGGTCTAAATCTGTGTCATTTTCTTTGCCACGAAAAGTCTGTGACAGGAGGCGGCTGATAGACAAGTCTTTACTGCTTTCTGTCCATATGTGTTTTAGTGTGGATTTGCTGCCTCCTGACTTCAGAAGTTCTGACTTCCCACCATTCGTTAAGTTGGCACACGTGACCTGAAAACAGAATAGAAAAATCAGTGTTTGCATCTCAACATCTCAGAATATGCAACACACATATATATAAGCACTTGTTTGGAGGCTCAGAAGTAAATGATGAACCTTTTTATTTTGAAAACCATCACTAGCAGCTGGCCAACATTTGTTAACATGTGATATATAACACTTCTATTTTTATACAATAGCAAAGGAAAGTGTGGGTGGAGAAACATCTCTAAGCATGGCCTAAACATCTATATGAAAACACTGACTAGTGGAGAAAAAGGCCATCCAGCAGAAGCAAGCCCCACTGAATTCAAATATAAATGAAGCTAGACCATGTCTTAACATTAAAATCCGTGTTTGGAAAGAAAATGTAAAAGACCATTATGTTCTTTCCTGTTTCAAAATTTCCATAGGCTTTCAAGCCATGGGACTCTCAGAAATAAGTCAACTGAGTTACTATGGGTTTTGGATTGTTCATGCCATAGTCATCTTAGAAACAAAAGCAGTTCTACCATAAGAATGCAGTGTATTTTCCCTGGCCAAAACAAGATTACAGTGTTTATTTTCACTAATCATCAGTACCAAGAATAACATAAATGATGCTTTTTTTTTAATCTTATAGGAATGAAAATGTGGTCTAAGAAAAGAGATATAATTTAAAATAGCCACTATTCATTGCCTTTCAGATATTTACCAACCTATAGAAACACTGCAGAGTCAGGAGGAGACATCAGGTTAGACTGTGAGAGTCACATTCACATACTTTTCTCCCATATCCCAGTATTTCCTTTATGGGAAGAAATAGTTCTGCAGCTAAACCAAGAGATTGAGGGAAGCAGTATTCTCCAGCCATGCTGGATTTAAAGAAATAATTCCTTGTGTTGACATGAAATGAACACAACCTAGGACCCACAAGAAGTGAGAGTCAATGTAAGCATGCCATTTACCACATGGACTGACTTATCATAGGCAATGCTGCTGACATGATGGATTCCCCTTAGATGTCCATTAAAATGCAAGATTCATAATAAATGTCTTTGGCAAGCCTCCTTGTGAACTAGTTCTATGAATCCTGAGTCCCATCTCACACATGAGTCTGATTACCATACAGCAGCCTTGCTGGGAACTCTAGTCTCCTTCTAATCAGTTCTCAAAGCAAAGGTCATTCCCAGAGATTTCTTTAAAGACAGAACCATTAGAATTAGAGCTGTATTCTAGGATCCCTGCCTCAGCAACCTAGCCACACAGGCTTCTTGTTATAATACAAATAATTGACTTTTGTTAGCCACTTACACTGAGAAGAGTTTATGTCATCTTATATGCTGTATCACATGATTTTCTCTGAACTCTACCACTTTTAATCTCTATACCCTTGGTCACTTTATTTAATGACACCCCCTCCAGCCTCTGTAAAATAAAGGTAATAATGGTGCCTCCTCAACAGGGTTTGAATCAATTAAGACATGTGGAGACTTTAGAATAGTAGCTATCCCATAGAAAGGAACAATAAAAATATCCACTACTGCAAATTACATGCTGATATTTGAAAACAATTATAAAAAGAAGACTGCCATATGGACCATTTGGTGATCTTGTTTGAGATATACTTTGTGCCTGACAACACAGCCCAGCGTTTATAACCTGGGTGGAGTTGGTTCCCCCAGAGTTACACGTGCAGAGTGGAGGGGGGGGTAATCTAAGCTTCAGCAAAGTCTCTTTTCTTGATCATCTTTTCTTTTGATAAATGCATTTTAGTCAGCCAGCTCTTCACTGCAAGTCAGAAAATTCCTTGTCCAATTCAAGTGGAGCCAATATGAAGTGTGGGACAATTCCCACATGAGGAAGAATACCAGCCAAAGTTGGACAATTTGCAAAAATGCTGAGTTTAAGGAATACTGCCAGTTCATCCCCATGTGAATTGATTGCATCTAAGATAAAATGAGGTTCTACATTGGGTTTGTGACTCATGAATTCAGTCTACAAATCAGCACCAATCACTGAGTAGGCTCATGAGAAATCTCTGAAAACTATTCCAGGCTGCTAGTCTGTGCCCTGTTATAACTGTTTTGCTCCCTGAGACAAAAGAAATACTCTCCTGCATTGTTGCAGAGGGTCATTGTGTCCAGGGGTTACCAAAGGACAAATGTTGACTAATGGAGAATCACACCCTACAGATAGTCATGAAGGTTACATATAAGGTCAGCACAGCACAGCCTCAAGTTCATAATCACTCTCTAATCTTTGAAACATATAACCTACCAAAATGAATCAACATACTGATATAGAGTCAAAGATAGCTCTGAGATGGGTCACATAAAGTCTCAGAAGCAATAGTAGAAATTTATAGAGGTTGTTTTTGTTACCATTTCCTTTTGAAAAGTCTAAATACTTCCAACTTCATTTTTTCTTGGCCCTAACATTGGCTTTTCTTTCCTCTGAACTTAAATTATTCCTTGTCTATAGATTCCCATCATGACAAGCATCATTCAAAAGTGGACCATACTTAAGCAGTATGAATGAAAATTAAGAACTAAATACTCATTTTAGCAAAGTAATGCTTATAGCACAGACTAAATTGTGTGCCCTAAAGGAATAACAGGAAATATTCTTAAGGGAGGGGGCTTAGTTATAGGAATGCAAAAGGGAAAGTATGAAGTTAATTTTCTACCTACCCCTTTGCTTGATAATAAAGTTAGTCTGCTATGGAGAAACTTTTATTATATAAAGTGAAATCCATGGTCATTTCATATATAATATGACTGTATATAATTATAAGCAAAAGAAGCAATGAAGGGCTGGAGAGTTGGCTTAGCGGTTAAGCGCTTGCCTGTGAAGCCTAAGGATCCCAGTTCGAGGCTCGGTTCCCCAGGTCCCATGTTAGCCAGATGCACAAGGGGGCGCACGCGTCTGGAGTTTGTTTGCAGAGGCTGGAAGCCCTGGCGCGCCCATTCTCTCTCTCTCCCTCTATCTGTCTTTCTCTCTGTGTCTGTCACTCTCAAATAAATTAAAAAAAAAAAAGAAGCAATGAAGTCCTTTGACTCATTCTCTAAATTTATTGCATTTCATAATATACCATTTTGAGCTGGGGAATGCTTAGTAGTGGATCACCTGCCAACATGTGCAAGGTCATGGTTTCAAATTCCAGCCCTGAAAATAAAACAAAATGAACAAAGAAAATCTATTTGGTATGATGCAGAGTAGCTACAATAAGCTATAAGATTAAAAACTACCATTGAGCTGGAAGTAGTGGTGCACACCTTTAATCCCAGCACTCGGGAGGCAGAGATAGGAGGATCACTGTGAGTTCGAATCCATCCTGAGAGGATATAGCAAATTCCAGGTCAGCCTGGGCTAGAGTGAGACCCTATCTCAAAAAACCAAATTATTTGATTAATTGTTAAGACTAGTACAGATCTTTTGTGTTTGGAGTGTCTTGTCTATGCACATTTTATTTTAATAAAATTGAATTGATTCAGATCTGTACTTGTCTAACTATGTAAGCATTTTCCTTATAATCCCCACGTTTATGCTTTGTTATTAAAGGAATAAAAGCATATCCTCTTTGCTTATTTTTGCTTCTAACTAGATGACTCCTCTTGTTTGGGTAGCAAGAAGAATGGCTTCAGACATGCAGTGATGGCAA
This sequence comes from Jaculus jaculus, assembly GCF_020740685.1. NCBI lineage: Eukaryota > Metazoa > Chordata > Mammalia > Rodentia > Dipodidae > Jaculus > Jaculus jaculus. Next base: position 69,202,360 of record NC_059111.1, on the reverse strand, counting down.
CTTCATACTTCACCTGAGCACCAACACAAGACTATAATGACATGCTTCTATGAGGCTCTGCTTAACAAAGCAGTAATGAAGTTTCCCCAAAGAAGGAAGAGAAAGAATATTTATAGTGTAATTTATCAGCATCATATGAGAAGTAAAAAAGAAGAAAGTGGAAGTAGGATATGATTTCAAAGAAGAGGCAATCTATGAAAAAGAATGCTAAGACTCACTTGGACAAGCAAACACACATCTGATTTTCAGGTTGAATATAAATTTCTTAGTTTTAAATTATGTTCTTCATGGGAGTAGTGATTTTGAATATGTATTCTGGAGTCAGACTGCCTGAATCCCAGACTGGGCTCTGATCCTCAGCATCTGTGTGATGTGAGCAAGTAACTTAACTTGCTTAAGCTTCTGTTTTTCTCTCTAAGAGGCTCACAAGATAGTACACATTGTTAGGTCAGGATGGGCTCCCCAAAATGGAGTCACCAAAAACAGCAGGATGGCAACATAAGGTAGTGGTTCACCCACATTCCTCAAGAAACTGCCCAGCCTTTATCCCTTCCTTGCCTAACAGTGCCCACTGCCCAGGTCATGGCGTCCTACCCTCCTGTCTTCTAAGTCACCTGGTCACTGTTCTGGGGTCACACTATGACTCTCTTAGATCTCTCCTAAAGAAACCTTTTTCTTTTTTTTAATTCAACTTTTCCCGTTCTCACCTCCCCCAACTGAAGAGCTCTATAAAGCCCAATATCTGGAATCTCAGGTTGGCTGATCTCCACTCTTGAGAGTCAGTCCTGGCACCTTCTGGTTTTCCTGAATAAAAGCTCCATCCTTGCCTCAGAGTGCTTTGGGTGGTCTTGGTCACTCCCAAATCTTACACATATCACCCTCAGAGGGTTATTGTGAAGATTAAATAGGACATTACATCGAAAGCATGAAGGACAGTCCCTGGAACATTCAACAATGGTCCCCATGATCATCAGATATTTTTAACCTTTGAAACCCACCATGTAAAACCCTATAGAAATTCATGACTTATGATAGTATTTTGTAAGTAGAATGCACTTTTATACGATATCTCTTTGACATATCATAAACATATAGCAAACAACTTTATAAAGTATCATACTAGGAGTACAGTTGGGGAAGTACGTATGCCAGACGTTTTGGTTACCTGATGGTAGGTGATGTTTCCAGAATATATTATTGTAAATGTATCTTAGCAAAATTGTGATCATATATTGAACTCTAAAAGGAAATATGCCAAAATACTTTTACAAAGGAAAGAAAGGAAATGTATTTTTTTTTGTAAGTGCTGCGATGACACCTAAGAAACACAGCAGGGCAAGTGGATAGTAAACTCCAGATAACAGAGGCTGAGCGCTAAGTTTAGCTATTAAACAGTTCAGTATCAAATGCAATAAACAAATTTGTCCTCAACAGTATGATGCAGAAGACCTAAGGCAGGGCTGACAATTGAGAAACTTCTGAACATGTCAGTTTGGGTTTGGAATCAAAGCAGGTTTCTGCTGAAATTATCAGTATTACCCTTATATTCATATGCTGTCTTTCTTTTCTTTTCCTGAAGGCAAGACAATATCTTTAAAAGTGTCAATGTTTCATGAAAAGACAGAAAAAGTCCTTACCAATTTCTTCAGACCTGTTCAATCTTAACAAGTTTTGTTGTTTTATCATGTAGATAACTATGAGGTGAGACTGCTGAGAAGTTAAATAGAGAAACACAAAGATCAGTGGCACATGGTACTATGTCTCAGTTCATAGTGTAATGTGGGGATCAATTAAGCAAATCACAGTGTGATGCTACCAGCAGTCCGTGTAACATTCTAAATGCTACAAAGTTGAAAAATAAGAGGAAGTAATAACAGAGAGATAATGGTTTGAGCTTCACCCCATAGAGAATGTGCCAGAGGAGTTCTTCCAAACATAAGGAATATAACTGGGAAAAAGCAAATAGTTGAGAAAAGATACCAGATGTAGGGATGGAAAATCGCAGGGAAATTTCGTGTCTTTTTTTTTTTTATTTCTTCATTAAGTATATATTTTTTTAAATTTAATTTATTAGTTTTCTTTTCAGTAAATACAGGCAGTTTGGTACCATTATTTAGGCTCATCTGTGATCTACCCCTTCCCATTAGACCCTCCTTGTTAATGAAAATGGGTCGTGCATTGTGGTGTTAGCCCCCAGTTATTGGTATGATAAATGCCTCTGCAAATCATGACCCAACATGTGACTCTGACATTCTTTCCGCCCCCGCTCCCGCAAAATTGGTACACAGCCATGGTGAGGAATCAATTGCTCTTGATTTGGCTAACTGATCCACTCAGTGGTACTAGACCCATAGCTGGAGCTGGGAAACAAGTCAGAACCATACCCAAACACAAGCCCACTCTACAATATTAAGCTACCATCAATCACGGGATATAAGAGGGCCTAAACCTACCATACTGTCTATCAAAAAAGTAAGTCTTATCTCAATTTTCCGGGTGCTAACTTACTCACCATTGGAGAATCTGCTTCTCTTTTCCAGATAGATGCAGATCCTAAGAAGAGAGCTGCTCCAACATACCTCAAAAGGGGCCCAACTGAAACTAAGGACAACTGGTGAAATAAGCAAGGGTGATGTTTTCCTGTGAACCGGATACCAGCACAAAGGGGAAGGAGATCAACACAGAAAAAAATCAACTCCTACCAAATCAGAGAGCCAGAGCCTCAGAGGCCCCCAACACCTCAGCACTGAAGCAGACCAAAAATGAAACTTCGTGTCTTTTGACACATAAGTTCTTCATCCTTATATCCATTAGTCTCTGGCCACCACCAATGACATTTCATTTCTGAATCCAACTTTTTAATTAATTAATTTATTTATTTATTTATTTGAGAGCAACAGACACAGAGAGAAAGACAGAGGGGTAGAGAGAATGGGCGCGCCAGGGCTTCCAGCCTCTGCAAACGAACTCCAGACGCATGCGCCCCCTTGTGCATCTGGCTAACGTGGGACCTGGGGAACCGAGCCTCGAACCAGGATCCTTAGGCTTCACAGGCAAGCGCTTAACAGCTAAGCCATCTCTCCAGCCCAATCCAACTTTTTAATGTCCTGCATATTAGTGAGATCACTATCAAAACAGAAACTAGTATGTGAGATAGTAGATATTTTAAATATCCTGACGTAGCAATTCCACATCATATATACGTATATAGGTATATGTGGATATAAATAAATCATGTTGTCCACTATAGCATACATACTTTTTACATGTCAATAAGAAGTGGTGGGGGGGAATGGAAATAAATGAAGGGAAAATGAAGGGCAGTCCATTTCTTTGAAATTTATGAGCTGTGAAGGCTAGAAGAATCCAAGATTGTAGAGCAGGAAGGTGGTAGTCTATGTACAAATGTAAATGTCCATCTTGGACATCTAATCTTAATCTTCAGTCTAGGGAAATCATTAAGCTTCTTTTTTCATGTAAGTCATTCTAGCTCCAAAAGAATCACTTATTAAGCCTTGGTAGAGAAAAACCTTGAGGGAAGAGAGTCTAGTTAAATCAGAAATTATAAGATTTTGTTCAAAGAATAAAGAGGCCATAACTAAGCAGTGGAAAAGAAAAGGAGGAAGGAACAAAATGGATTTAATAGGTATTGAAGGCAGAGGCTTAACTCAATTTGATTTTTCACCTATTTTTCTGATACAGAATCTCTCTATGAAACCCATAGCAGACCTTAAATTCAGAACCTCCTGCCTCTCTGTTCTGAATATTAAAAATGTATGTCACCATTCTCAGGTCAACTTAATTATTGACCAAACAGAACATAATATGGTTGATAATTAATGAGTTTTCTCTTAGTTTTCAGGAATACAGAAGTGAGAAGTAAACTAGTAAATAAAGTTGAAACCCATAGCATCATTTAGGGTTGAGTGACTACATGTTGATGTCATGAAGAACCCCCATGATGATGTCAACTAGAAGGATGATGGTAACATGGGTCTGAAGGTGTGGGGAAAAGACAGGGAGGACAGTGTTTATTGTGCATGGATAACACTGTGCAGGTAGTGGATGATGGTGTAAAAGAAAGATAGTCATGTAGAAGAAAAAGGTGAGAGTGCCTAAAAAGTGCTGATGCTTTGAGGATTTACAAAAGAGGATCCAGGAGAGGTATTGACAAAAAGAGGATGTCGGAAAGAAGAACATTGTAGACATCTTCAGAATAGGGTCCGGGAAGGAGGCAGGCAAAGGCAAGATTCAAGTTTCAAATCAAAGTCTAGTAGTATATGTGCTTAAGAAAAGCATTTAGCCTTCTGAAATCAACTACTAAGGACCTTATTGAAGCAAGATATCAAAAGTGATGAAGAGATCAATCAAGTTAGATAAGAAGAACAAACAGTTTACCACACCGTGTGCCAGTTGAAATCAGGAATCATTGTCTTACTCAATCTATCATACTTCTTTACCCCTTGAGAGCTTTCATTTTTGAAACTAGTTAATTTAAACATAAAGTTGAAGTGTTCATGGAGCCTTGCTGCATAAATGACACCGTTGAAGAAGAAAACATTACACCTAGAATGCCTTTAATTATTGGTTTTTCAAACATTTTAACATTTTCTATCTAAAGGTGGACATGTTCCTTTGCTATTAACATTCCTAGGTGATAACAGAAAGGGTGGAACTACTGTCACACAGTTGAACATGTGCGCATACGCATGCACGTGTGCACACACACACACACACACAAGAAAAACCTCAGCTGAGTGAGGTATTTTGTGCCTATAATTCCAGCACTCCTGAATAAAGTGATGACGAATCATGCATTCCAAGTCAACCTGGTCTACATGGCATAACTCAGTCTATAATTAACTAAAGACTATAAACAAAATTCGGAAAACTTCTAGTGTGGTGGTTTGATTCAGGTGTCCCCCATAAATGTGGCTGTTCTGAATGCTAGGTTCCCAGCTGATGAAGATTTGGGAATTAATGCTTCCTGGAGGCAGTGTATTGTTGAGCACAGGCTTTTGGGTATAATAGCCATCTTTCCCTTGCCAGTGCTTGGCACACTCTCCTGTTGCTATTGTCCACCTATGTTGGCCAGGGGATGATGTCCATCTTTTGCTCATGCCATCATTTTCCCTGCCATTGTGGAGCATCCCGTCAAGTCTATAAGCCATATTAAACTTTTTTTTCAGTTGCCTATATATTTATCAACTTGCTATCAAACTACTAAAAACTATCTATATACGTCAAGCTAAATTAAAAGAAAATATACATTTAATTAATTTTCTTTTAAAAGAAAATATATATTTAATTATTTTTCTTCTTCTATACTAAGACATCTATTTGAGGTAGACAGATAAAGGGCATGAGTATAGGATCTTACACAACTTAAACACAACATAAGAATTATTGTGCTAAGTTGGGTTACCAAAGCCTGAAGAAAATAAAAACCAATGTATACTGCTATTCTATTCCTGTCTTTTGGCTAAAGACATTGTATTTGTTCACATGGCTCCGACAAAAATGATATTGGAATATACATAGTTTTAACAACTCTTCTTCAATAGGGAAAATGTGGACCTTAATTTACCTTTAAAAGCAAAATTAAGAGAATAAAGTCTACCTAGCTTGGACATCCCATGTCATCCTCAAGAATTAGAACCTGCTACATGTCTTTGAGTCTAAAACCCACCCCCAAAGGCTAAAAACTTAAGTGTGGTAGCATACGATGAGTTCCTTATCCCAGCAAGGGCAGCTCACTATTAAAACAGTGCACCAAGTGTGCCATTTTAATGCTGCATTCAAGGTTGATTCTAAACCAAGAATGATTGAATTCCTGTGGAGTTTGTATAATTTTAATGATTATCATTTTCTGTCATTGTTGTTTGTATAGGTCCTCATAACAAATATTAAAATATTTTTAATTTAGTACTTGGGGAAGGGTACAGTGGTGAAGAGCTATGACATTCTTCTTCTGGGAAATAGAATTTTTCACTCTTTGAACATATCACCTCTTCCATCATGCTTATATTATAAAGACACCCACATATACATATATTTGACACACAACAACATTGATATTGATGAGAAACTAAGAATTAGTAATCTGCATGGACTCATTTGGCCATTCTCTCAAAATATAGCTACATATTATTCAGGTATGCATTGTAAAATTTCTTCTCTTGTTGATAAATGTATGACCTTCCATAAACAAGGATAAAACACTCCAGATGACTACAGTTAATGTTTTATATTACTTCCTTTTAATATTTATGTAGAGAATCTCATGTGAGAGCTCCTGGCACATAGGTATAATGATTAACAGATTATTTAAAATAGCATAATAGAATACTTCCTTTATTAGGATAAAGCCACTACAGCATCTTGTTGGGTTTTCTTTTTCATTCCTCATAAGAGAAAGAATGTGTAAACTAATCCCCTTTATGCAAAGGAGAAATGTACTACATGTAACAAAGCATATTCTCTGTGCCTGAATCAGAGGTCAATGTGGCTGTCCACAACAAAGCCTGTTTGGGGGATGCAGGTGAATAAGTGCATAATTTTTAAAATTCAAATAATGTACAAATTTGTCTAGGATTTGCCAAATGCAGGTTAACTCACCTTCTTCTAGGATTCTACATTTTTTGACATGCAAATGTTCATATTCTCAAACCCAAATCAACCAAAATATTAAGGAATGGCAGCCACTTTAAAGAGGTAGCTGTAATGTGAGGTAATTATGTCCCAGGGGTTTCACACACAGAGGCAATTAATACACACCTTAATTAATGCACAACTAGATCATTGATGCTGGATTAATTACTGGTATTGAGTTGTAAAATAAGACTACTGTGAATATTTACTTTGCACAACTGCTCACCAATCTATTTTTCATGTTTACACTCCTGACTCTCAGCATTAGGAACTCAGACAGGGCCACCCAAGTTTGGACTTTTAAACTTCCAAATAACAAACCAAATTAATCCTTGTTGATTAAATAGCATGCAGACTCAAGTATTTTGTTACAGCAACACAAAACAGACCAAGACATGATTCACTCATATTTTCAAAACATACACATGTATCATATATGAGATTATATGCCTATTATGACATTTGGAATTATATGTTGCTGAGTTAGTACTGAGACTATATTATTTACAAGAGACTGGGGCATAATATTGTAATAAAATTAGGCCACCCCACATTTGGCCTTCTTTTCATGGGTCTATAAGAATATACTGAGGAAAAGCATCCAGACAACTTATCAAACAGGATTTCAAACCCATGAAAAAATAGTGACTTTGACCCTTTTTTTTTTTTACAGCGTGCCTACTTAACACCCTCTGTTATCTAGATACATTTCCACAGAGGAAGAAATCTATGTAAAGAAATTAATAGAGACCAACTGCAAAAGATTATCAGCTCTAGGATATTTAAATCTCACACTAATTCAAAGAGTTTTCCTGGATCTCTCTTTCTCAGCTGTACTGTTCAGATACAGCTCAGAGTTCCCAATATAGGTTGAAGAAGCCAATCAAACCAGAAATGTGCAATGGGACAAAGATCTTGGAACTACTCACTCCACATTCATGTAAAGGAGCTTGGGACAGTTTTTCTCTGAGTCTGAGGTGAAACTGGGCCAATATTTTGTAGTGGCTCTGTATAAGGAAAACCAAAATGTAACAGAGAATGGACTCTCCTCCCATTCCTTCAACCAGTTACAAATGCTGGAGTTTGAGTTACATAAAAATTTCTGACACAATTTCCTTATATCTTTGGATTCATAACTCTTTACAGAAAATGTAATAAAAAGCAAATCCAACCAACCAGACAAGGCCAAAATTTACTGTTTTCATTTTTTCCTTTTAAATTTTTTTGTAATTTTTGTATGAGTGACACAGAGAGAGAGAGAGAGAGAGAATTGGCTCACTAGGGCCTCCAGCCACTGCAATCGAACTCCAGATACATGTGCCACCTTGTGCATATGTGTAACCTTGCACACTTGTGTCACCTTGAACATCTGGCTTACATGGGACCTGGAGAGTTGAACCTGGGTCCTTAGGCTTCACAGGTATGCACCTTAACTGCTAATTCTTCTCTCCAGCCCTCTTTTTCTTTTCTTTTTCTTTTTCTTTTTTTTTTTAACTAAGCACAAACTTTTTAGAGATACATCATGTGTTGGTACCATCATTTCCCTCCTCCTAGCCCCCACTCCACTGGGAGCCCTCCTTAGTGGGATTGCTGTTATTCACCATGGAGTTGTGGGCTATGATTTTTTAAAGCAGCAGCCAAACACACCTCTAAGCAAACATAACTCTTAAGTATAAAAACATCCTAGGTATTACTACTACAAAATTAACCTATTTCCCTAGAAATTCATCAACACATGTTGTAGCCACAAAAAGTTTCTTCTTTATAAAAAAAATTAATAAATAATTTCCTAAACTCTACTTTCCTAATCCTCTACCTAGAAAACACCCTCAAGCAATATTCCTAGGCCTAGGTGTGTATACCCTCTGAGGATAGCATAGAGTTACTGACAGATGTGAAGCAGATACATGTTTTCCATGAGTCTAAGTGAGACTCAGCTTTGATCTTGTAGCACCCTTCCCCCCTCTTCCAAGTTGCGTAATGCATAGCATATGAGAACGTACACTGAAGAGCTGGGTGCCAAAGGGGAAATGATGGTTAGGTAGAGAGATTATAAAAACAAAGAGAAGATGAACTCTGGACTTGGTTCTGTTGTTTTAAGAAATGTTAATAATCAAGAAACATAAGTGATATGTTTGGAGTACATCAAGAAAAAAAACAAAGAAGCAGTGTGATTAAAAATAACTTTAATAAACCGGGTGGGGTGGTACACGCCTTTAATCCCAGCCTTCAGGAGGCAGAAGTAGGAGGATTGCTGTGAGTTTGAGGCCACCCTGAGAATATAGAGTGAATTCCTGGTCAGCCTGGGCTAGAATGAAACCCTACCTCGAAAAACCAAAAAATAAATATAAATAAATAAATGTAATAAACATCTACATTAAATCAAAGTAATTAAAGCCCTATCCCACTGAGTCACCCAGGGTCCCAGGGTATCGAATTTACAGAAGATGCATGGGAAGCTCTTGTGGTAACTGCTGGCTGATGTAGTCTGTTCCAACTATCTCCTCAGTGAGCTAAGAGACCAGTTGAACAGATGTTACTACTAGAAGCCATGGTCAATTGAAGCATTTGCTGTGAGCTCTGTAGAACCAATAGAAGATGAGTGCAAGTATAAGTTATTTATACTTGAGCTCTAGGTCAATGAAGCACATATCAATGTTGCAGCTTCACCTTAGCTCTCTTTTCCTTTGTCCTCTGCACTCTGATAGTGTTGGACATTTTTATGTGCTCAGTACCTTTGCATAGGCTGCTTAATTGTCTTTCCTTTCCTGAAGCCCTTGTACACATTCCGTTTTGCTAAGATAAGTCTACATGTTCATTCTCTAGATTAATTTAAGCCTTCTATAGGGATAATCTGTTCTCATACACTATTGTGTAGTACAATTAACAATATACCTCCTAGATTATCCTCTCTATGAGTCAGCCATCTAATGATTTGCTACTGTTTCTATGCTATATTTTACACAATGCCAGATCAGTCGGATGAATACATGCATGTTTGAAAGAAGTGCCTATTCATATATAATGATACCATTTGGCAGATGAACATGCCCAAGAAACAAATAATCAGCTCACTGTAGCAGATAAATGTGTAGATTTTGTAGTCCTTTATGGGTACTTTTACATTCTATAAACATGCAGTGTGATAAAAGAGAAACAATGATGTTTTTCTAAGAAAATATGAATGGCTGTAGCAGGACATTACAACAAGTTAGGGATGTTGCATAACTTTTCCTAAATAAGCATATTTTCTTTTAAGTTGAGAGATATGTGATAAAGAGTAAAAGTGCCTAAATTAACACAAGAATGTATTTTGACAAATGGTAGAAAGGCGTAATGAAATAATCAATGTGACATTTTGGGTAGAAATGAAATTACTATCATGCTCTAAATTTATTGCTTGGATTTCTAGACATCTGATCCTGATACAGTAATTGCTAAAACCAAGTGGGTTTCAAAAACAAGAGATTACTTAACATAAAACTTCCTAGAAGCATTTTCTCTACAAAACTTAAGTGGACTCTTCTTCTGGCAAATAATAATTTCCTCAAAGCAAGTAGAGGGACATATGTTAAATTTCTTTGCACAAATGCCCTAATGCAAATCAATAAGGCTTTTAAATTCAAAGCAAAGGACCAAATTCTATGGGTATGAGTCCAAATACATTAATGGGGCTATAAACTGTACATTAACAAGATAAATTAAAAGTGTGAGTCTTGAAGGTTTTTTGACTTTGCTCTGTAGAAATGAAAAGCTGTAAATAATATGCCTCCACTCTCTTTGTGTTTTTGGTGCATATCTGCTAAGAAATGAATTTTTAAAAATTCACTAACAAATGTTCCCAATATTCACAAGGTAATCATCATTTGGGTGCTGCGAAACTTTTACCTTGTATTAGTCAGGCTCATCAATTGGTGTAAGAGAATGCATTCAGTCGAGTATACATTAAAACCTAGAAATATAAGTAACACAGTGTGGTAGTTTAATGAGGATTGTTTACATAACTGCTATATACCAGAAAGCCATGGTGGAAATCCTTTGCATCCACAGGTACATACTTTGTTCTTTTGGCCGTAAATAAATTGGATCAAACTGTCTTATTCACAATTCCAGCTAGGGGAAGGAGCTATTATTGAAAGACATAATGGTCAATTTTGTCCATAACTGATTTTAGGAAAAAGCACTTTTCACTGATTTAAACGGTCAAATACTGATTTGTGAGAGACAATATTAACCTAAGCAGTCACTTAACAAGTCATGTTGAGACTTGTGTTGAGGTGTTATATTCTGAGCACATGTTGTATTCATGAAAAACAAAAATATGGGAGAACCTTCTAAAAGAACCAATATTTTAACTTTATAATGTTGAGGACTTCAAAGTAGCAACAAAGGATGCTGAAAATATGTTATTTTTACTTTGGTCAAAATTTTTATGATCTAATTTCTTAAAATTTTGTATTTTCAGTCTTGGAATTAGGAATATCTGTATAGATATATACATAATTAAAAATGTAATTCTGAAATATTCAATAACTAAATTTGTTTTCCAGAAAACATCTAGTTTATTATATCCAATTTACATATTACATTAATCTGGCAAATGCTCTAAAAAAGCTATTTTAGTTCTAGATCTTCTTTCCCTCTCCTTCAGGACATAAAAAAAGGTGATCTTATATTAACCATATATAACCTCCTGTGAATTTTGCCTTATTAAACACTGTGCCTTATTTTATTAAATTGTTTTATTGGAATCCAAAATAAATAAATAAAAATATTAAAAAAACACAATATGCCTGGCATTTTTGCTTTCTGTCTGCATAGTGAATATCTGTGACTGCTAGAATCTCAAAACATTTGAAGCTAGAAGGGGCTACTAAAGTATTATACAATTTGAAAAGCTGAATCTCATACTATTGAATATATATGAGATAACACCACAATTGGGGACAGTCAAAATTGTGTTGAAGGTTTCTTAGCCTCCAGCCAAATTCATGGCTCAAATTTTACCTTTATTTAATATCAGAGTCTCCTTCCAAGTTTACCAAAATGCTGCAAAACAGCAGATCATACCAAGACAAGACACTGGTTCACATTTGCTGGAGAGTCTCTCAATTCTATGAAATGGAAACTGCTAGAAATTTGGCATCATTTGTCAACTCTGAAACAAAAAGACAGTAACTCAGGACATTACAAATCCAGCTTAGTATTGTTAGGCTTGACCGTAAAAACAAACATGTGTTTGAATCTTCCCAGACTAAGTTTAAACAGTTACCAATGGGAAAAAGGAGAGAATCAAAGTGAGATCCATTGTCATAGGTTTTTGATTCCACAAATGAAAACACAGAGGGACTTGTTCTCTGGGCTCTGAAAGGGAAAGTGTTTTATATTATCTTCAAAAAAAAATTCTAAGCCCTATTTTCAGAAGACTTATTTTGAAAAGGGGGAAGGCCAAAATAAATGATATGTTATATCTTCTTTTTTTCATCTCAGCAATAAAAATATAAATAAATGAATCTTTTTTTCATCTCAGCAATAAAAATATAAATAAATGAATCCACTGGCAAGAATATTTTTTAAGTAACCACAGTTTTTAAATTTAAAAACATAATTTTTCTTCAAATCCATGTGTAATATAATTCACTACATTCTTACTCTTTATTTTCTAGATAAAAGGCTTAGTTCTTTGGATCCTATTTTCCACTACAAATCCTAAAATTCAGTGATTCTTAGCAGAGCACATTCCAGGAAATGCAGGGTAATGTAAACTATTAGGATCAGCAACAGGGATAGTAGAGTATGCGAAATTCCAAATAACATTTTCCAAATGTACTACTAACTTACCTTTAGTCAAAAGGTTTATTTTATGATTTTATATAGTGTTATATAAGGAGGATTAGAGATTTGTGTGTTTTTCCTCAATGTGGAAACTGGTTTTGCAAATGCCAGAAATGCACTTATAAATAAAGCTATCTTTCTCTAGGTAATCTTGGTTCTTAGATAGGCCTTGTTGTGGTCTGAATCTAAAATGCTCTCCATAAGCTTATGCATTTGAACATTTGATCCACAGCTTACCACCTGTATGCTGTTTTGAAGGTTGTGGAAAAATTTGGAGGTGGAGCCTTACTCTATGTAACAGACAGATTCAGGTTCCCTGAGATGCACTTCCAGACCAAGCAGGAGGAAGGGATTTGTTGAAGTTTACAGATCCAGGGAAGTTCCATAATGGCAGAAGAAGCTGCCTTGCTTTCACAAGACAAAGCATAGAGAGAGAGAAGCACAAGCCTAAAAGTCAAAAGCTACACAGCACAGCACACTTCAGGCTCTCTAGCTAGGCACACTTTGCATATTTTTTAGATTGAAATCTAAAACCCACCCACACGTTAAGATCCACCCAGTGATACTGCCTCTAGGCAGGTGGCTGCAAATGCAAACCACAAACTAATAAAACACTGAATATATTGGTGGTCATCTATTCAAACTACCACACTAGAGGAAGTGGGGCACTGGAAGCCCAGACTTGACCCATTTCCTGCTCACTCTCTGCTTCTTGATTGTGTATACATTGGGACCAGCTCTGCTTCATATTCCTGCCACCATGCCTTCACATTATGATGGACTAGAACTCTGAAATGTAGGTGAAATAAACTTCTTAAACTGCTTTTTTTCACTTACTTGGTAACAGCCATAAGAGAATAACTACCATAAAGGTGATTAGTCTTCATTTGAATATGCAAAAACAATGTACTTTTAGTTTATGTGAGGTTAGCAATATTTTTTCTTTGATATAATTTCCAATGTATAAGAAACTTCTACCATATCATATGCAGATTCACCAGTTGATTTCATTTGATCAGATATTGCTCTGAATTCAGACATGTACGCATTTTTCTAAGTCATTCCAAGGGTAAATTGAAAAGAACATGTTCATTTATCCTTTCAGAGGTTCTGGAATAGTTCCTAAGAAAAATAGTCTTATGTATAAGTGAATTCATGCCAGCAAAATCAAGACATTTAACCTTGGTACATTACTACAGTGTAATCTATAGCCAATATTCACATATCATCTATTATGCTAGTGATGTCCTCTCCTCCTGATTATCTTGCTGAGGACCAATCAGGGTCCTGCATTGCCTCATGATCCTTTGGCTACCTTTTTATCTGTTTCTTGTTTTTTACACCTGTTAGGTAATTTCTAAAATGTCTAACAATTTGGGTTGTACAGATGTGCACTTTTAACAATATTCTAGAACTTTAGAGCAACGGAGATAATATTAGAGAAAGTATATCTCTGTATTTGAGACTTGAAAGCAATATGTTTAGTAACTGCAGAGTTTCCTTCTGTTATGCTAAATCATAGTCTTATAAGTCATTAAGACTACTTAATATAATTTTACAGACAATTAATTTGCATTGTGTACAATTGTTTTAGAATTATTGGTAATAAACTCATTAAATCTTGTCATTCTGTGGTCTCCTTCATTTACCATTTTGGTTAAATGAGGCTAATATCTTAACAATCTATTTGTTGGACTCACATTCTGAGGTTGACATTGCATTCATGCATCACTTCACAGCAGAAAGACATTCTGAGAACAGCATCATTATGTGATTTCATCACTGTGAAAACATCATAGATGCACACTGTCTGCCTCAGATCAACCACTTGATGTCTTCTATTCAGACAAGTGAGATGAATGAGGGTGCTGCCATATAAAATGGCAGATGCTACAGTAAAAGTTTTCATAAGTAAAAGGCATGTATTCCAGATTGATCATGAAATTACAGTACAGTAACATAAACCAGTAATATCACAAAAGCCACTTATTATAGCTATCAAATTGTATATACTACATTTTTTCAGTGCCCAAGATTAAGTCCAGAGCTGTAAGAAACTAAGATACTGTGAAGCAAAGGCCTATTGGCTGGGAGACTTCCTGAGAACCACATATTTACAATGCAATATTCTGTTGCTGATCTGGTCCATCTAGCCAAAATATTATAAAATAATTCCATGATACCAAAACCAAAGGAAAAATTACATAGCTTATTTCCTATTGTGATTATCATTTAATGAAGGTATATATCCTAATGATTCAATCTTGAATGGACATAATCCAAAAATCGACATTTGGCCAAGCTGAGGTATTTTGAAGCCTTCAGTTTTAGAATGTGAAATTTCAAGTTCAAGTATTACCTGAACCATGATTCCCCAAAAGGTGCTGACAAGTATATCATATTCTCCCTAATGCCTGAATGTGCAAGTACAGAGATACTCAACTACATGCCCATCAGGGGCTTCATGGCCAAATGGCAATGAATGATAGAAATATGATCTCCCTTGCCAAAGTATGATTTTGAGAATTAAAGCCATGCATATAAACTGTTTTTTCTCAATTAAGGGTATACATTAATATTTCATTTTAATTGAATTTATAGTTCACTCAAGATGGCTATATGAATCTACATAGTAAACACTAAATAAAAGAATTTTATATTTACACTTTAAATTTTACCATAAAATATTATCTATTTCTGATAGTGTTGCATACTGGTAAGCGTACAGACTCACATCCAGGCCCTGAAAGCATGCATCCTTGTCCAAGATAACTTTTAAATGGTGTTTTTTTAAGTCACTCTGACAATGAAGAGTTGTTATCTTTTAGAAGGGCTTATGTGCCAAACATAAAGTTTATTAACAACCCTCAGTTTAGAATGTGGAATTTATGACTGTGCATACGGAATTTCAGTCATTGCTTTATTTTCCTTTCCTTAATAACAGGAAGAAACAATAACACCCAATATCACCAATGGGTTTGTACTATCCAAGCCACAACATGTTAGATCTATGCTTTAGAGAGCACACCATTAGAGATTCAGAGAAACCTGTACTTTCTCTTATGTCAATGGCACCTTTACTGGCCTAGAGCCATTGCCAGCTCTCTGGGTGCCGAACCATGAAGCTGTATCTCTGTAACTAGGCCAAATAGGCCATGACCTGACAGGCCATAAGCAGTCATTATCTCCTATTAAGTCTGAAATCTGCACTTTGCATATTTTGAAACAACAATCCAGTGGCACTATAGGGGTACAGCTGCCAAATGAATAATTAGATTTTTAAGAGACTATAAAGGGGACCAAAACATTTTCTACTGTGCCAAATACAAAGTTGATTCAGATTTTATTTTCTCTCCTCCCACGTTTTTAATCCTCTTTTTCTGGCAGTCAGACCAAAAATATTTCAACAACAAATAAATAGACTTCTGTTCCACAATTCATTGTATAAACACAAGCCTGGGTTGAGGTGATGTGGGCGACAAAGCATTCTGTGCTGTGAGCTGTACGCAGCTGCCTCACATAGTTGCATAGAAAGCTGTAGATGGCTGGCACCTAATATTACTTTGATTTGTGGATGTGATTACCAAGAGAGTTTTAGAAAATGTAAAATGACTGAATGAGCCATTTCAATGTCAAAGCTCAGAAGAGATTTGCTTTGTGTTTTAAATTTTAAGTGTCCCCACCCGGCTACTAGTTCTCCCCAGAGATGTCTAAGTGACTTGTTTCATACAATTTTAATGGAAGAGATGCAAGTGACTGTCGAAAGATTGGAGTAGGATTGAAATGTAGCTATATAAAATATCCTATTAACTCTTGCCCCCCATTTTACATTTTGAGAAAGATTTTTAACTAAACTCTCAAATCTCAATACCTATGATGTCATTAAACATTTTTCACTTCAGTGAATTGTAACTCTGGGAAATTTGCAGCTACTCTTTTCAGCAGGGGATTAAACTTGCAGAGAATAAATTAAATTGGGTTAAAATATCTAACACAGTTTTCAGATGAGTGCTTTATTCAAGTAGCATGGTGAAATGTTAACTTTGAAATGAAACTCTAGTTAGGTAAATAATGTTTGTCAAGAACCAATTGCTCAGGTGCTTCCCTGCTGTAAGCCCACTTTATTAATATTGGGTTGTGATCTTCAGGATGGGGCAGGAAAGAATTCTAAATGCAATTAAAGCTGAGTGAGAACGCCACATGACCATGTTTTAATCAAAAGCCAAGTTCAAGCCTTCTTTACATATAATATGTGCAAAGATTTTTCACATTATTACTGCATAAATGCTCTAGTTTCAGACAGCAAATTCATTTCCAAGAGAGATGCAAAGGAAAGGCAGTTTCATGCCACAAGAATTATTATTATTGCTTAATGTCTTGTTCCCAAGGTAAAATAATCCATTCATTCATAATAATGGTCATCACTTTCTAAACTGTGACCTTTAACCAAAATTAAAATATATAAATACATACATATATATATATACATGTATATATATATGTACATTATATATTGTATGTATAAATACACACACACATATATGCTTTCTGTATGTGCATACAAAGTGAGAGGTATACATGAACACATCTTCAATCTAATTTAATTTTTCAAATGTATTTTATTATTTATTTGCAAGCAGAGAGAGAGAACAACATTAATTTGAATGATTCAATATTTATTTTTAAAAAATCTGGAGTCTATTACTATCAAAGTAATTTTAAACTAGACAAAATATCATGAAAGGAAGCTTGTTATTGTTGTACTATGACATCATAGTCACAGTGTCAGTAAGATAAGCTTATTATATCCTGTCTGTACCAGGAAGGAGCTAGCATCCCCAAGATAGAAGCAAAAATGTGGCTAGTATTCTCACAAGGATTTTTCTGGTACTTTGTGGCCTTCAGAAAATAGATACAACTTCATTTTAGTATACAAAGAAAAAAATATAAAAGAAGGAAGTTTAGATACTATCAAAATTCTAATTGATTCCATGACAGAACTTCAAGAGTCTTATCAAATACATCTAAAGCTAACAAACTTACTGCTTGGCCCTAGGATTATTTTCTTTATTCACTTTTCAGTTAGTCAGTTTATTAAACTTGTTTCATCTATCCAAGAATTAATTTTCTGTGAAGAAATGCATATAATCAAAGCTCCCCATTTTGTTCTTTCATTTGTTTGTTTCCAGCTAGGGTCTCACTCTAGCTTAGGGTAACCTGGAATTCACTATGTAGTCTCAGGATATCCTTGGAATCACTGTGATACTCCTACCTCAGCCTCCCAAGTGCTGGGATTAAAGGCATGTGCCACTATACTCTACAATGTAAAGAAAGGTAGGGATGAGGGGAGAGGCAAATGTGAATATGAGAAAAAAATGGCTACACTTAAAATCAAATTAGACCAATAACTTTTGTAGATTATTTCTTAGTTCACAATTCAAAATGCTTAACAAATCAAGAGTTATTACTGAGGCAAACTGTTGACCAGAGAAACCTACAAGATTTTCCAAAAGAAGATAGACTTCTGTCAAAGCAATTGATGACCCACCAAAGGTTAATGGTAAGACCCTACTGTGGAAGACACCATATGCTGTTGGCACATAACATGGAATGACATGACTGGAAGCTGGAAGAGTCAGTCCCTAGAAAATTAGCTTGTCTAGTGCCCAGAGGTGCTACATGAGCAACTAGGGGAAAGTGACCAACATATGTCCAAGCCACTTGTAGTCTGTGCTATTCAGCAGCAAACATGATGTGATGCTCACACAAGTGCAATAGTGGTGCACAGCCATGGTGGGAAACCAACTGCTCTTGATTTGGCTAACGGATCTTCTCAGTGGAATGGAACCCATAGCTGGAGCTGGGAATGAAGTCAGAACCATATCCATAAACAAGCCCACTCTCCATTATCAAGCACCCACCAATTGTGGGCTACAAGAGGGTCTACACCTATTAAATTCTCTCTAAAAAAAAAGTTATCCCATTTATCTGGCACTAATTTCTCTCTCCATTGGATAATTTGTTTCTGTTTTTCAAATGGATGTAGATTCTAAGGAGAGAATCAGCCCATCACACCTCAAAAGGGCCCCAGTTGAAGCTAAGAATAATAGGGAAAATGAGCAAGAGTGCTGCTTCCTTGGTGAACTTTGTATCAGCACAAGGATGAACAAGATAGACAAAGAGTATACTCAATTCCTACCCAACCAGATATCCAGAGACACAGAGGTTCCCAAGACTTCATTACTGAAGCAGACCTAAAATGAACCCAACATGGCTCAGGAAAATTCATGGAAGAGGGGGCAGAAAGAATGTTAGAGCCACATGTTGGGTCATTATGCACAGAAACATTGCCTCTTACCCGTATCTGATGGCTAACCCCACAATGTTTGACCCATATTGCCCAATGAAGAGGGTCCCTGCAAATGGGGGAGAACAGGGATGAGGCTAATGATGGTACCAACATGACTATATACACTAACAAAACAAAATTTAAAAAAGAGTTAGTACTGAGGTACTCACTGGTAACTTAGAGTGTTTCTTTTATACCATTCACCACTTCAGATGTTTGAACTCATTATGGTAAGGATATGATCCTAGAAAAAGAATATACTCTAGAATGCCCACCATAGCAGTGAGGACAGGAGTAGGACAGGAGACCACTCTAATGACTCCGGGTAGTGGTAGTTTATCAACTATGATATGGCATTTAAATGTCTTATCATTAGTGCATATTAGCTGAAAATAAACCAACCTTCTGTCACTATTTTTTGCCATTTATCATCCAAAACCATAGGTATATCAAATTAATACTAATCACCAGAGCTAGGAAACTCAGAATGTCTAAAAGGAAATGAAAGCATATAAATATATTTTTATACTCATAAAAATGTTTGTAATCTTTGATGTTCACTCTTCTCCAATATGTAGGTAGAATTTTTATCAGTTATTGCTCTGTTAAATTCAATTGGATTCAGGTCATCTGCATTTAGTTATAAAAATTATAAGTTTGCTAAGCAAGTATTTATGCCAAACTAATTTAGATCTATCAGTTACTTTCTCATTTCTGGGACAAAATAATATAACCAGAAGCAACTTAAGGAAAGCTGTATTTGGCTTACAGTTTGAGGTTCAATTCATCATTATTGGGGCAAGTAATAGTAGCAATAGCTTGAGGTTGGTAATATCCAGGCCCCAGTGAGAAGGCAGAGAAAAATGAATGCCAGAGCTCAGTCAGTTTTCACTTTTCATATCATCCAGAACCCTGGCCTGTCAAATTCTGCAGTCCACAGTTAAGGTAGGTCTTCTCACTTCAAAAAACCTAATCAAGGTAACCTCTTACAGGCTTGTCCAGAGGCAAACACAGTATAAATAACACAGATTCATCTGCGAGGTTATCCTAGGCCTTGTCTGGTTTATAATCACTATAAGACATCATGATTGACATGAATTTATGAAGCAATATTGGTGGGAGTTTTTTGTTTTTTTCTCCATGACCCATTCATCCAAATCACAGGGGCCAAGGTCTGAGATACTTTATATTAGCTAAACTCACACCAACATGCATTTGAGATAAAGTATTGTGGGCTAAAAGCAGATTAATGGGCATCTTGAAGAGGATATAATATGTTGGGGAATGAATGTTGTGTGGGAAATAAATTGATATGAAAATTTTCATGTATGAAATTCACATTATCCCCACAGTGATTTGCCTCTGTAAGGAAAGCTTTCAAAATAATTTGAGTTGGAAAGTTTGGTGTTTTTTTTTTTTTAAACCTACAAATGCCAGATTCTCCTTGCTGCTGCTTTCTCTCTGGTATCTTCTCCACACAAAATCCATACCAGTGCTCAGGGACCAGAGAGATGGCTTAGCAGATAAGGCACTTGTCTGTGAATTCTAAAGTCCCAATTTTAATTGCCTAGTACCCACGTAAGTCAGATGTACAGGGTAGCACATGTGTCTGGAGTTCATTTGCAATGTCTGGAAGCCCTGGTATGCCCATTCTCTTCCTTCCATCCTTCCTTCCTTCCTTCCTTCCTTCCTTCCTTCCTTCCTTCCTTCCTTCCTTTCTCCCTCTCTCTCTTTTTCAATAATTTTTTTTAAGTCAGGCTTGATGGTACACAACTTTAATTATAGCACTTTGGAAGTAGAGGTAGGAGGATTGCTATGAGTTTCAGGCTAGCCTAGAGCTGCCTCAAAAAACCAAAAACCAAAATAAATAAATAAATAAAAGAGGAGCCTAGGTTAAGTTAGACAGCCATGAATTAAAATGTTACCTCTGCTATTTGATAGTGGCATGACCTTGAGCAAGATGGTTAATTTCTCCTTGTCTACAAATTCAATATTACTAAAATAGCCAATAGGGTTGACTCAAAAAATAAGTGAGATAATGTCTATTAATCTGGTACAGAGCAATTATTGGATTTATTGCTTTTGTTATTTGTGCTTTTTAAAGGTATCACTTGAGTTTATTTATGTTTTTCTTCTTTCTCTTACTTGATTCCAACAGTACTATGAGTACAGTCTGGTGTCTTCCCAAGACAAATCATATGGGAGAAGTCTTTCAATGGATACCTTACCAATATTGACTGGCTCCAGCAAAGTTTGAATTACTTCATTTGTTGGAAAAGTTTAAAAAGTTCATTTGTTAGAGAAGTTAGTGTCAGAAATATGTAGCAAAATGAAATCTGGTGAGATGATGATAGATGATGACATAAAGAGTTCTTATCTAGATGAACATTTTAATGTATACATAATACAAGAAAATAGCAATACTAAAATGTTCAATATTCTTTTTTAAAAAAAGAGACAATTGATCTTCAAATTAAGCATGGTGAATTTAGCATCGATTTAGAAACACGTAGTCAATCATGTTCATTGTCAATCTAAACATATTGATGCTTAAATCCAGTACCTAAAAGTCTTTCTCAGTACTGTGTTCATATTCACACAAATCTAAGAACTCAAGCCTCAGTTCTTATCTCCCTTTTTGCCAAACAACAATAAAAACTGAACAAACCAAACAACATTGAGTTTTCTGAGAAAATTTTTTAAAAAATGGATGAAGTGGAATTTTCATTTATAAGATCTAAGTGAATGGCAGACAATGTGAGCATAATTGTCTCACAACTGGTCCTTCTCTGCTGTAGTTTAGCTTCCATGATGGAAACAAATTATTCTTCCCAAAGTTGGCTTCATCACAGCTTCATAATCTCTGAGGGATATCACTTTTCACAGCATTAATTTTCTTAAGTATATCTCCTCTGTAACTGACAGTAATTCCTCTCTTTCATTAAACCATGCCCTCATTCTCTCCTAGGCTATTCTCAGTTCCATCTTGAATTTAAGTGTTGTTTAATCCACAATGTTACTTACTCTCTACTGTACATGCACACACACACACACACATGCACATACACATGCAAATGTGACACCACTCTTGCCCATGTCCCCACAAAACACACACCTTCTTCAGGTTCCACCACCAGTGATAACACACTATACTGACACCATGTATGTGACATAGAGCCTCTTACTGCTATCATATGACTATTTGTGTACAATATGCCCTTATACTCCCAGGCAGATTGGAAGCTTGTAAGGGGGCAGAGTTGCTGCTTACATTATAGTTTGCGTGCTCGCTTCAGTGATTGGCTCACAGGAAGGATTTAGTGATCCTGTTATGAAAAAAGCTGTACTATTTTATCTTGCAAGTAAATTTGTCTTGCCTACTACTATGCCAGCTATATCACACCCTTTGAACTCAAATGGAAAAATGAAGCAAAGGCAGAGAGCACTGAATGCACAAACATCAAGAAGGCCACCGAGGTCAATGACTATGTATGTGGGTATAGTGATTTCCTCTCTAGGAGCATTGAGCACTTAGGTCACTGGTAGACAGTCATTATATAGAAATGATTCATCCTTTTATTTTCCTTTTACCAAGGATACTCCTGGGAAGTGATTTGAAAGTTATTTTGCTCTATCTAAACTGTTATAGATGGAGATACAGGTTGACTTAGTAAATAAAATATAATTTCCATGCAGAATAGAATTTTTGCGTTATCAAATCGCCAAGACATTTTTAAATGTGTTGTTCCTTAAGCACATTGTCAGACCTGAGGATATTTATATATTTGGCCCTTGATTGCACTTGGCCTTCAATGATATTTGATTAACAGATTTCACCTGGAACATGAATTTTCCTGAATAAGAACTCAAAGATTCATTCACCCTTCCTAAGAAAATGTGATTCTTTATAATGCAAAGTGTAAAGTTTACAAGATAATTAACCTCACACATTAGTGTACCATCCCCCACCCTCTTCCTTAGAATGGGACTTGATTAAAAGATAAAAATCTACCTCAAGATTTCCAAATAGGCAAGGACCATTGTTCCCAGCTGCCTGGAGCCATTTTAACAGCAGGCACTTTGAGCTTTTAATGAAAATCAAGATGAACAGTGTGGTATCAGGAAGCTGCCCAACTTATCTGTCTGCCAGAATAAGCTGTTCAATGTGCAGCAGCTCTCTCGTGCTAATCAAAGACCCAAACACCCCCATAAAGTCTCAGAATTATTCTTAAAGCCAATGCTAACGCTTAGAAAGAAGGCTTTAAAAATACCAATATGGCCACTGCCTAATTATTCAATTCTGCTCATAGGGCAAAAAAGAATCTTTTCTGACCCCTGCAGTGATTAATTTATGCCCCGAAGCATCAGATTTGATTATCCCTCTCTTAGCATGTATAACTTGTGAGCCTTATTACTGGTCATAAAATTATTCAACCACCATAGTTGGTTCAATGGCATCCTGAGGCAGTCTGTTCAGCTATTTGGGTGCCTGCTGCTAAAGATATATAGCCTGACATTAGCTCAGAATTCACCTGCTACTGGTCTCATCAGTACATGTAAATGCACTGATGTAAATGATTTAAACATTATTAGAAAATTATCACACCTCCCTTTTAAAAGGACTAGACACATAATTCCTCTATAACAGACTGATAGTCACTAGTGTTCTCATAAAATGGAATGGTTTAATTGAAGTAGGTGATTCTGACTTAGAAAATTTCTGGCTTTCCCATTCTTGTTTAAAATCTTTATAAAACACATTAGTCCACGTTTCTGGCTCAGTAAGCCTAGCATGCTGAGGATAATTAATACTTCTTCTGTGATGACTGTACCCCCAATAGCTATCCATACTGAAACATAATTATGATGCAATGGAAAGTCAGGTGGCAAAGAAGGAAGGGTCTTTACTGATGGTGCTTAACTCATGTAGAAGGACCTTGACATTTTCAGAGGTGTTTTTTGTGCTTTTATTTATTTATTTATTTATTTATTTTGGTTTTTCGAGGTAGAGTCTCACTCTAGCCCAGGGTGACCTGGAATTCACTATGGAGTCTCAGGGTGGCCTCGAACTCATGGCAATCCTCCTATCTCTGCCTCCCGAGTGCTGGGATTAAAGGCATGCGCCACCACGCCCAGCTTGTGCTTTTATTTCTTGATCACTTACTTCATCCCACAAAGATTTTGAGAATGCCTAACACTCTGTTTAATAACTTTAATAGGTACAAGTACCAGAGTAGAGGAAACATATCATACAATGAAAAAGAAAAACAAACAATATTTTTATGAAGTCCTGGGGGTTGGAAAGATTACTTAGTGGTTAATGTGTTTGCCTACAAAGCCAAAGGACCTAGGTTTGATTTCCCAGAACCTGTGTAAGCCAGATGCCCTAAGTGGTGAATGTGTCTGGAGTTTATTTGCAGTGGCTGGAGGCCCTGACGTGCCCATTCTCTCTCTCTCTCTCTCTCTCTCTCTCTCCATATATATATATATATATATATATGTGTGTGTGTGTGTGTGTGTGTGTGTGTGTGTGTGTATAAAATAAATAAATAAAAGTAAAATATTTAATAAAAAGAAGTATTGACCTGGAGCAATCGTTCAGTGTTTAAATGTGCTTTCCTGCAAACCTTAGTGGCCTGAATTAAATTACCTAACTACTCATAAAAAGCCAAATAGGCTTTTTTTTTATTTTATTTTTTTTTTTTAACTGAAGCAGCTACAGTAAGAAACCCTGGCCTTCTGCATGCTTTGAATGTAAATGGTCTTATAGACTCAGGCATTTTTGGTTAAGCTTCCTACTTAATCTTCAGCAGATGGAACCCTGCTGGAGGAGGTGTGGCACTGGAGGCGGATATTATGTCCAGCCCTAAGAGGTGTGTTGAGAGACAAGTGGAGCTCTGGCTGCCCATTATGGTCTCCCTACTATGGATGTATGCTTATGTGAGCCAGCTTCTTCCACCATGATGAAATTTTAACTGGCATCTGTAAGCCAGAAATAAATCCTTTCCTCCCATGTGCTACTTTTGGCTGAATGTTTGTCCCAGCAATGAGAAGGTAATTACACTTTCAACACCCCCACCACCACCACCAACAGTCACAAATTAAGTTCTATCTGACAGTATCAAAAAGAGTAGCTTGGGTCTTAACCAGCAATGAACCCTGCAAAATATACAACTGGCCAGACAGACCAGATGGTAAAACTAGTGCATCCATGATATGGCTATTAGAGGGTTAACCAACTGATCTCTAATTGAATTTGAGGCCTATTCCATGAGAGAATTTCATGCTTGGTAGTGAAAACCTATGACTAGCAAGAACATAAGCTTGTAGGGGGTACTACTGTTATTTAGCTCACTAGATATATCATGCCCACCATGTAGCCATCTAAATATTTATGTTTATGCCCATATATTAGTCTTTTCACCTTTGGTTAGAGGTGCTTCATTTTTCAGATGGCAGTGATTTCTGGGGAGACTCAAACTCACTAAAATGCAGAGAAATGACATTTGAATGTTCAACACTCAATGAGTCAACTTACAAATGATTTAAGACTCAGGGACCACTGCAGAAGAGGTGGCAGAAAGAATGTAAGAGCCAAAGAATGGGGAGGAGTGTTTTGGAATGTTGTATTGCAAACATAAACTGATGATTGCACTCATGACCTCACAGAGGTTATTCATACCTGGGCAAGACCTATCAACATGTCATGATTGATGGGGGAGGACAAAAATAATGACCTCAAAATAAAAAGGGATTTGTTGGAAATAAGAAGGGATTCAGTAGAAAGGGGAAGAGGAAAGGGGTGTGAAAGAATGTAATGGGAGGGGGATTATAATCAAAATATGTATGGAAATTGTCATTAATTTTTTAAAAAAATAGTAGCTTAAACCTCAAGAAGTAGCCAAAGCAGAAGGAAATAGGATTTGCAACAAAATATAGTATTCATAAAAGTAAAACTTAGAACATGGAAAAATCATACTTTGTTTTTAAGCAATTTCAATAAAAAGGACCCTACTAGTTAAAAGGTTCATGGATCATTTAGGGATCTGGTTCAAGACATACTCTAACCCAGCAACATCTACAGTTAGAGTTTGTAGCGTTGTATCTCTCATAGACTAGTAAGAAGTAGCAAGGTTTCTTTCTAACAATTGACTAATAATAAACTTCATAATTTTGTTATATCATTCTTTCTGGTATACTTATGCATACCATTAATTCTGTAAGTACACTTCAGTATCATTCTGTGTCAAGAGTACAAAAATATGGATTCCAGGCACAAACTTCTCTTAATTTCTGCTTTGTCCCAAGGGCGAAATTTAAAACAGCCAAACCAGAAAAGGTGAACAACATTTTTCCCTTCATGTAACTTGAATGAATTAATAGGCATCAAGTTCTTCATATGTGATTTTTTTTCTGATTAAAGAAAAGAATTAAGAATATTTTATAGACCATAACTTGGTTCTTTGTCATACAGTAATTCAAAATGTAGGACAAGTCTTTTGTAACAGTATGTTATAAATACTTTCAGTTTCATATTAATCTAATTTATAATTTGCATATTCATGTATATGAGTGTATATTAAATTATTTAAAGATTTATGTTTTCTATCCTAGCAGGGTTTCAAGCATTGATCATTTTCAAAAGAAAAAAAGAAAGCTTTTTATCTGCACTATTTAACTAATTATTCTAAACTATGTGAAAATGAAGAATAAGAAGGAAAAATTTTTGCTGGGCATGGTGGTGCACACCTTTAATCCCAGCACTCGGGAGGCAGAGGTAGGAGGGTTGTTGTGAGTTCAAGGCCACCCTGAGATGACAGAGTGAATTCCAGGTCAGCCTGAACTAGTGTGAGACCCTACCTCGAAAAACCAAAAAAAAAAAAAAGAAGGAAAAAATTTTAAGTTACTTGTTTCTGTAATATAATTTATTTCTTGTGAAGTAATGAAACATTATAACCCCAAAGTTAAAGAGGATTCATTTTCAGAAAAGAGATTCAAAGCAAAGAGAGGTTAAAGGATATCCTCAAAGTCATATATCTTACAGATCCCAATAAAGCATTTGATTATTAACTCATATCTCACATTTTTTCTATTTTCTTAATATTTGTGTGTGTGTGTGTGTGTGTGTGTGTGTGTGTGTGTGTGTGTCCATGTGTGTATGTGTGTTCCTCCAGTGTGGGGATGCATGTATGGGTACAGAAGTATGTGTATGTGTGTATGCATGTGTATGGAGATGAGAGGACAACCTCATGTGTCATCCTCAGAGACATTATCCACCACCTTTGAGACAGCGTCTCTTATTGGCCTGGAGCTTACCAATAAGGCTAGGTTAGCTGGCCACTAAGCCTCAGTGATCCAAGTGTTGATAGGCCCCCATATCTAGAATTACAGGCATGTATCGCCATGTTCAGCATTTTACATGGGTATTGGAGTGAAGTCAAACTTATGTTGCCATGCTTGTGCAGCAAGCATTTTGACAAAAATCCATTTCCTCAGGCATATGTTACATATTTATACAATCATCATCCCAATTCGTCTGTAGATTCCCTTATCACTGCCATTTAACAAAATGGTAAAATGAACAGAGTTTATTTCATTCATTCACCAAATACATATTGAGAAACCATGATGTAGTACACATGGACTTGGAAGCAGAAAGACACAAGATAATAACGAACTAAATGGTCAACTCCACCTGGGGCATACATGAGGTCAAAAAGGACTGGACATACGTGTGTCATATTCCTTAATAGCCTGGGTAGTGTTACACTACAAGCCATCATGAAATGCATCAGAAATTAAAGTAAGTGATTACTCTTGATTATGGGACATTTTTAAGCTAGCAAGAATGGATATCTGGTCTTCCAGAATCTAGAAGATTATATGTTAAAGAATGTCAAATCAGTTTCCTGTTACTATAAGAATTATGGAGAGGTAAGTATGTGTAAAGGTAGTAAGAGAGAAAGATGGAAATAAAACTTACATGTTGGTTTCTAGTTTAAATTTTAAGAATTAAAATGACAAAATATTTCACGTCATTATAATACATTGAAACTCATTTTTGGATATTCACATCAAATCTAATACAATCATCCCATTTCCTGGTGAAGTGCATTGCAGACTGAATATGGTGCCATATTTAAGAAGACATAACATTGGCTTTTGTGGTGGTATCAGGTTAGTCCCTCAGGACTGGCAGTAATTGGGCCCTCCATTGTCAGAAACTGTTGCTGCACATGCCCAACAAATGTCAGTTCATGAAGGCAGGCAATGCTACATAGACACTTAGTAGTTCATTGCCAGACACTTTAATGCTACCAAGGCCTTATGGCTTTGTAAGAAATGTTTTTTTTTCAAAAAAAAAAAAAAAAAGGAAGCTAGTTAGCTGTAAAAGTTAACAAAGGTTTGCTCTAAGCCTTAGAGATTTTAACTGTCATTCTTCCTAGGGGATTTGCTAGGTGTTCCACAAGCATGTTTATTGCCAGATACTTCAGATATTGGATATCCTGGACCTTTAAGCTCACGTAGAACAGATGGTTTCATGGAGTATTACTAGCCTTTCTTACTCTGATAAGCCTTTTTAGTTACTAAGTAAACACAACACAGAAGAAACCTTAAGGATGGTATATGTTGTCTCTTAAATATAAATAGCATAACCAAATTATGCCTCACCATAATCCTTGAGGAATAAATCAAGAAAGAATGTTGACCTAATTCTAGGCAAAGCTATGAAGAGGTAAATGACCTTTCCAAATTGTTCTAGAGACAAAATCATTTTCCTGGTAATTACTGTGCACCCAGTCCAAGGGTCTATGTTGATTTCCCTCAAGAGAACAACTACCTCTGGAACCACAGCTGCAATCAGAAGTGCCTGAGTGCATGTGAGATCATCCACAGCAATTCTCTGAGCTACATCTATCTCCTTCAAAATCCCACCACATGAATTAAGTGAGACAATAATGGAAATCATCTCTCGCATACTTCAGGTGTTTAATGGTGTCACTGGTCTTCAGTTTATCTAAGGCTACATCCTTAGTTTAACTTCCTGAGAGAGGTAAGAAATTCCGTATGATCACATGTCTCCTGCCAATATAGGTATCCACACACAAATCTAGGTCAAGGTGAAGAACCCAAATGTTACCATATAAGCATGTTCTGATTACACAGACACCACAGTAATCACAGTGTGGTTCCAGGAAGCCTGACTTAGCTCAAGACTTCATGTGTAAACCTTAGCATTGAGACCTGGAAGGTTTGACACTTGTATAAATACATAGGTGTGTTTTGAAATTGTGAAGCCTACATGTTAAGCTTACTTCACCTTTGTCTTGAATTTCTATTACTTGACTACTATATTCCCCATGTTATTTGGTAAAGTAAAATAGCATTTTGGGTGTCCATGAGTTAAACTAAATTTAGAAATATTTATTAATCCCTAAGTATACTAGCTATCTTTTTCTCCAAACTATATGGTTGCTCTTTTCAATGTTTGCAAGTCCTTTTGGGAAAAGGGGATGGTCACATACTTAACGGTTGAAGGTTCTTTTGGAGAAAGTAGCATAGAATATTAAGCAAATACTGTAGGTAGCATCAGGAATCACCACTGTAAGGACTTCACCTCAAGGTGTGTAAATTCAAACCAGGGTCAAAGAGGCATTTCAAGACACCTTTCTGTCCACTTGATCACTTTTGCCTTTTTGAAAGATTAAGCAATACTTTAGCAAAGTGTTCATAGTTTCTCCTCCTATGAATATGATGGCAATTATTTATCATCAAAAAATCCTCATAGGTAACTAAAATATTCAGTACTAGTTTTTTACTAATGTACTCCTCTTAACTCTGATGGGTTAAACACTGATGTTTGCAACTTTCCCTCCAGAATTCCAATGAGTTCAGAAAACCTGTCTCAGTAGTAACATCTTCCATCACTTCTGGCCTATACTTGACAATGAGTTTCTCAAAGCCTAACCTAAAAATACCTGTCTGGATGAATATTGAATTTTGTGTCTACAGTAGACAGGGGGAAAGAATTGTGCAGGTCATATAGGATAAATCTACCCATAAATGTCTTACATCAGTACTTTTGGATTCTTTCCTCAATATCCTACCTCAGAAGTCCATCATTAAGTCAAGAATTTTGTGAACTAACCAACTTTTGCAACTACTTCCAATTACATTCACAGAAAAAACAAAATACAGCTTTCTACTCAGCTAACAGGATGAATCAAGTTCAACTTCATCTAGTCCTATGGGGCCACCACTGGTCTACAAGTCTAAGAAGTTGAAATATGAATTAGAAAAAGTTGCAGTCATTTTTGAATATTTGGCTCATGCTTCATACCTGTTCTTTTGTTGTGTTCTGAGATTTGGTTTTGGTTGCAGGTCTAGAACTCCAGAGGCAATAATTGTTCTTTCGAATGAGTCTTTGAAAGAACCACACTCCTTTGCAGAGCAAGCATTCTTGGGAACTAATTAAGGAAACATCAGGCAGAGGGAAGGTAGTGCAATTTTTCCTCTTCGTAAGAGGGTTGATTGGAAAACAAGAAATAAGTGAGTCTTTTAGGGCTTCTATGAAAGCTATTGTTTAATGGGGTCTTGCAATAAGGGCTTAAAATTAGTTATTTGTTATTTGTAATAATATTTATGCTTATTTTGTACAACTTAATGTGAAAATGAAATTATAAATGTTTACTGTGCAGCAAGTGATGTTTCAATGCATATATAAATTGTGTGATGTTTATTATTTATATTTCTAATGTTGGCAGAACCAAGTATTTTATTGTGGTAACAACAACACAACAACAAAAACAACTGGCTATACAAGGCTGAAGAGATAGCTTAACAGTTAATGTGCTTGGCTGTAAAGCCAAAGGACTTCAGGTTGATTCCCCAGAGCACCCACCTAAGCCAGATGCACAAGGTGGAGCATGCATCTGGAGTTTGTTTGCAGTGGCTGGAAGCCCTGGTGTATCCATTCTTTCTTTCTCTCTCTCTCTCTCTCTCTCTTTCCCTCTCTCTTTGTCTCTCTGTCTCTCTTTCTCTGTCTTCCTCCTACAAATAAATAAATATTTTTAGAAAAACTGGCTAATACAATCTGCATTACAGGAATCTTCTCCCTAAATGCAGCTTGTATTTAAACCAAGATAACTATAGCTATCTTCTCAAGCATTCACCATTTCTTCATGGTGAAAACATTTAAAATCATTTCTTCTACCTTTTCTCAAATATACAGTGCAGAATAGTTGTCTATCATCACTCTAGCAGGCAATGGAATAACAGAACAGAA
This sequence comes from Jaculus jaculus, assembly GCF_020740685.1. Lineage (NCBI taxonomy): Eukaryota > Metazoa > Chordata > Mammalia > Rodentia > Dipodidae > Jaculus > Jaculus jaculus. The sequence continues at coordinate 69,171,239 of NC_059111.1, read as the reverse complement.
CATCTTAGACCTACCACACTACAGCTCACTATGTGTCTGTCAACCTCATCCCTCTCCCAGTTGTTCACTCCAGCCTCTGTTAGGTGCCATTCTCATATCCTACTCCATAGAAATCTTAATTCTTTATTGTTAGACTAACAGCCAACATTCAGCACCCATTTAACATCTCCAATAACTTGTTTCAGTAGATACCTCATTTAAGTTCACCAGAGATAATGATTTAAATAATTGTGTGCACCTGCACAGAGCAAAGAGACCATCATCAGTGTCAAGACAAATACCTGAAAATAAATTCCAAATATTAACCAACCCCAGAGTGTATTTCCTGGGGCTACCATGCTAATTATGTAGCATTTTGTGAGGAAAAGTAAAATTATATCTAGCGTTTCAATAGAAAGCATATAATAATGGAAAATTGGTTTCATGGGTATTATAAGGCTGAAAGGCTTGAAGGGTAAAGTAGCATAACATAGAAATCATAATTGTACAAAGCAGCTACCACCACTTTGGTAGAGAACTTGGAAGGAGCTGCTGTAGAACATAGAAACTAGAAGCCACAGTAGGGACTTGGTCGGGAGAAGGAGGTATGGGTAGAATTATTGAGGAAAGGCACCACACTACTGCTGCTGGTAGTTCGAGAAGGATTAATATGATTAGGTTGGCTTGTGAAGACCAGAGCTTTTACATATCTTCTATGGCTAAGCATGTGTTTGTCATGACAACAACAAAAAGGAAAGGGGAGTCTATTCATTCTGCTGCTACTATCAAGCTTTCTTCATGTTCTCCATTACTGACAGAATGTAGCAGAAGGACAACTGATAAATGAAACTAAATTATGCAGTCTTGTTCCTGAGGAAGGATAGCTTTGGAGCCTAAAGTCAGTAGCTTAATGACCAGTACCTGTACTATCAAAAATAATAATAAAATCATAGAAACACTACATTTGGTCAGGAATTAGGTTTTAGTCTCAGCCACATGTCTAACTAATTGGAAGAATTGTAGTATATTATTTTATGTTTCTGAACATCAGTTTTGCTTGAGAAATTCCTATAATAATACCACCTCTACCTTTATCACAGGAGGCATAATGGAGGTGAAAGCATTTTCAATAGGTCTAGACTACTATGTAATCATAAGATTGTCTCACTGTTATAGTCCATACTAAATGGAGCCAGAAAAATAATGGGCAAATGAAACTCATAGATAATATATTTTTAAAATCTTCTTTTGGTTTTATATTCTTTCCTATCTAACCAGGCTGTGCAAGGTGCACACAAAGTAGTTAACTGAGCTCCATTTCTAGCTTCCTATGGAGCTGTTAACAAGCAGTAATATGAAACCTAGGACAGTAGCTGGGAGCATGATAGGCCATCAGAAACTTAGCTAATTCCCCAAGTGAATGCCAGCTTGCAGAGCCAAATCACAGCCTCAGATAAAGCTGAATTCGAAATTTTAACTGTGGTACACTGGAATAATCATTTAATTCAGTAAAGTGGGCAACATAAAACAGATAACCAGAAATAATGGATTTCCTTTTACATTGGGACCACAAATACTTCTGAAAATAAAATATTTAACAGATTAATTGGGACATTTTATTAAATAAATTTTCAAGTTAAAAAATAAAACAGACTATTGCATTTAGTTCTGTAATCAGAAATTTGGTTAATCACTCTCAATGATACAAAGGTTCATTCTAAATGGTAAAGAATTATAGACTTTATTTAATTTTAGACTCTTTGGCTCTACAGAATCAAACTACAGAATATGTTTAAAAGTAAGCATGTCCTTATTCATCTAGCAAATATTGACTATCTCGTTTGTGACAAATACTACATTGTGAGAATAAGAAAGTGAAGACACACTCTGATATCTGCCCAGATCATAACAACAGAAGTGAGTGTATAAAGTACAGTGGGAAAACAATCATCTCCACCTCAATGCTGTAGAAAAGGATTCTCAAAGGTGACATGTAATTGGTGCCACAGAAACTGAAGTCAAGTTTGCTATTTAGAAAGTAGGAAAAAGCCAGGAAAGATAAGACAGCTGCAATGCAAAGGCAGAGTCATGAGAAGCACTAGCACGTTCAGAGCACAATCAGCCATACTGTGTCGTGGGAATTTAAGATGCAGGGGTGGAAGTGCAGAGCACAACCAGCCACAGGCAATGACTGGAGCAGAAACCAGAGCCAGTGAATGAGGGGCTTGTTTCCACACTGAGGAGTTTGCACTTGATTCTGCAGTGAGCAGGGTCCTAATGGCATCTTTAATAAAAGAGAGTAATGACTTAATGTAGTAGTAGTGTTCACAAGACAACATACCCTAGTCCAGAGCCAACTCTTATTGACAAAGAGAGTCATTGAAAGTATCCAACAATTATCTAAGAGGACAAATGCCCTAACAATGTGGAAGTGAGAATAACACAGAGGAGTCTGAGTTGGTATATGTCATAATGCATCAGAAGTGAAGGAGTATGCATCAAAGGAAACTTTGGAGAATGATCCAGAGGTTAAGGGTTTAGGAAAATGAAAGCTGAGAGAGAGGTGGAATTATTCATTCTGACAGAACAGGAGTCAGCAAACATTTTCAATAAGAACAGACAAGTTTGACTCCTAGAATATACCTCAAGAGCAAGTATAGGCCACATGTAATGAAGCAAATGTAGACATTTGCAAAAAAAAAAACCTTACATATTTACAATGAAATGAAAATTTCACATATGAAAAATTATTTTCACATATTAATATTATTTTCATTGTCACTCAATCACTTACAGATATAAAATTATTCTCATTTCACGGGTCATGCAAATTTAGGCAGTAGGCTTGATTGGTCACATGAACCATAATTAGCTAAAGCTACAATAGAGAAAAAAGAGACAGAGAGTGCACAGTTGAAGCTCACAGTTAGCAATCCACGCAAGGATGTCCAGAAAGCCAGGGTATAGCTCTCGGCCTCACTAAAGAAAGCTTTCCCAAATGCTCCATAAACACTGCTCTTGATCATAAAGAACCATAACTATGTGAGGAGGAAAATACAATACTGAAGTGATAGACCATATTGTACCCTGATGCTGTGTTAAAGTACTTTTTAATTGAAGGAAAAGCAACATTTTAGGTTATTATATTATCATATCTAGGCACTTATCTCTATAATAAGCAGTTAGAAGCCAAGGCCTAAGAGGTAAAGCATTCATGACAGAACTTATAAAAGTAATGAAAGATGATGAAGCATAAGAACTATCTAAGAAGACTATAATGTTTCATCTTTTATGAAGGAAAAACATAAATGAAGCCTGATTTAATTTTAGCAAAGAAATTGCATTTGTTTCCTGTCAAACACTGATGCAATAGATAAACAGAGGCAATAGAAACCTCCTTCTTAAGCAATATGTAACACTAATCCACAACACTGGGCTTGCTAAATAACATTCAAACCACTCCAATGATACCAACTAGGAAGGCTTTACAATTTAATTTTGTAAAGAAACCATGGCAGCTTCTGAGGTAACTCATTGGAGAGAGCTTTTGAGGCATGTGTGGCCCTGTGTTTCACAGAGTAATGGAAAGTAAATTTATTTTCAGATTTCACCATTTATTCAGTTGAAGTGCAGTATCTCTGGTCCACACTGAATTTTTTTTAACAGATGAAATATTTTCTAAACCAAGTAATTTGATTTTGTGCTGATAGTAACCACAGGCAGTGTAATTAATTTATTTTATATCTTCAACACAGTAAGTGAGTGGCTCTTCTCTTTCTATATATATATAAGACAAAGCTAGACACAAATCACCATGAGAAGCAAGGTGCAGATGGAGATTAAAACATTATCTAGGATTCTGAGGATCCAAGCTAGTCATTCCCTCACAGCAAAAGTGAAATGTTAAAAACCAATCTTTAATACCATGTCAATTTCCAATGCAAAGTGGCCTGAACAGAAGGAGACAGATTTAGTATTCTAACTTATACTTTCCCCATCATCAAAACACTGTCAAAAATTTCTTTGATATAGTGCATAGTATGTTGATATATTTATCTCCTAGCAGCTATTTTTCTTAAATATTGCAAAGTTTTTCAACGTTAAAATTAAAATGCTTTAGTGATAGTCCCTGGAACTATGGCTCACAAAACTGTCATATCCATTCAAAACTACATTTTGTTTTCATGAGAATTACTGCCAAGTTAATTCCTTCTCTGCTATTCTACAGAATAATAATATTGTTGGTACCTGATGAGATAAAACAGTAACACACAAAAAAATTCATTATGTGAATTTCCACAAAATAACAATCAGAGATAAAATGAAATAGCTTTTGGAGTAAACAATTACTGATTTTAAAATATTCAAGTAAACATCTCAATATGTTTTTCTTTTATAATAATCACAAAACATTTACCAAACCAAGTATGACACAAGCCTAAGATAAGAAGGGATAATGAGGAACAAATAGTACATGTTTCCAAGTTAAACTAAAGTAAGTCATGACACAAACTGGCCTTCACAAAATATATCCCGATAATAGGATTGAAGATTTTTAAGTCATAAATATTTTTTCATATGAGCAACCATCATATTATTTGAACGTATTATCTATTATTATTATTAATATCCTTATTACTAGTAGATGCACTTTAAATGTTTAGAGCTCAAATCACGAATGTTATCATGGGCTAGAGAGATGGCTTAGTGGTTAAGTTGATTGCCTGCAAAGCCAAATGACCTAGGTTTTCTTTTCCAGAAACCACAGGAGACAGATGCACAAGAGGGCACATGTGTTTGGGGTTTGTATACAGTGGCTAGAGGCTCTGGTGCACTCTCTCTTTCTCTCTCCTTGCTGACTTTTCTCTCTTTCTCAAATAAATACATTAAATTAATACATTAAAAATAATATCAGAATATTCTGCTTCAATAAATAAATTTCTGCAAAGAAATCTTTGTGCTGATATAGTGATATTATGAAATGAATATGGTCTTTGAAGAAACTCTAGACTAGATTCCAAAGCAGCACATGTAGGGTGATTGGCTATGTGTCCTTGAGAGTATAAGAATTTCTCTAAGAGACTATTTATTGTAGACTAAATCAGTCTAATCTAGAAACATAACCTTCCAGTAATCTGTCCTGAATTACCTGGATATAGTTTCTTCATAATAATGGATCCTTTCATACAATAAATGAATACTCAGAAATAATATTCATAGATATAATCTATATTTATAACAAGAAGTATGTATAGTATCCCTTATGATTTTTCCAAAATAGTAAGCAAATATTAATATACTTCTGAACAATACAATTAGAATGTTTCCTTTAATGTGCACAGTAATTTCCTTCTTAGAAAATTTCCTTCTTAGTACACAATAAAATCATACAAAAATAATTCTGGATGTATGATACATAATTATCAATAGAATGTTGGTTTCACGAATCTCCAGATAGATTTTTGAAAATATGTGAAGCTGTCATTGTATAGACCTCACTCACACATTGTAAGATATCAAGTGTCTCTGATTGTAATTGCCTTTCCATAAATTTCTTGTCTGCCCCTTCTACTACTATACCTTTTCACAATCAATTCTTCACATAACAGCCACTGTGTTATTAAAACAACAAGAACAACAACAATATGAATCATACCATACTATTTGTGTTAAACCCAACAATGATTTCCTATCACAATTGGAATATAATTCAAATTTTCTTACATGACTCTCTGGTCCTAACTGATCTTGTCTGCAGCCACCTGTGTGATCTCATGTTCATTTATGTACTTATTTCACATTCTAGAACAGGTATTCCTAGAATACTAGTTCACTCTCCTTTCAAACCCCCCATTAGCATTTTTTTTTTTACTCTTAAGCAGAAAACCCAAACTTTTGGCACCATAGTTTAAAAGAATTTTTGAGATCTGGTTTTATTCCCTCATCATTTACTTTTTATTCTGCTTATTTTCTAAACAAATGGATTTCCTTCTGATCAATGAGTATGTACTTGTCCCATTACAGGTCTTTTTTTTTTTTCTATTTTGACACTCAATGCCTAGATATTACTTCAAAACATATTTGTCTGGCTGGTTTCTTCTAATGCAGGTGTTAGCTTAGAATGTCATATTGCCACAGAAATCTTCCTGAGTCTGGATGCTAACAACTGTCCACTTCCCAAATATCTGCTCTCTTTCACATTATCTAAATGTCTCTTCATCACAGAATGGATTGTTCTGTGATATTTTCTGGATCATTTAGTTCTTTATTAATCCTTCTCCCCAAACTGCACAGTGTACAAAAACGAGTAGTTTGGTTAATTTAACCAGTTGTCTGTGCCTTTTACTTGCACAGTCATTATTTTGAGTGGATAATGGAAAATATTACTTAAGTGAATAAATAGATGAATGGCTCAGTATTTAAGGAGATTTTTCTGAAAAAAAATCATTACCTTCAAGATTTTCAGACTACAGTGGGCATACCTCCAGAAAAAATGAGTTAATTTACAAAACTACTTCAAGCCATAGGAAAATATGCTGTATTTGATTGAAACACTTTTATGTGAGAACATTTTAAACCTTATATCTAATAGGTAACAATAGATAATAAATTGGAATTTACAACTTACCTGAATTTTAATATAAAATGAGATTTCTGTATAACAATATTTTAATAGCTGCTTCAAAGATTGATTCAAAGTCTTCAGATATATGATATTATCATCTTCAGTGTTAAGTATATTAATATTAAAAAAAGAAGTTTAAAAGCAAAATAACAAAGTAGTAAAGGACTTGGGGAAAGACTATTTTCAATGCTATATTGGAAAATGTGACTAGAGAGGACAAGCAAAGTTTTATTGAGTAATTGTCAAGGTTCTGAACCCAAACGCTTGTAAGTTTTAATGTACTTTATAAGAAAGCCTTGCATGTTGCTATTTCCTATCAGTGAGAATAGTTCTGTAATTTGGCACCAGGTGCTTAGTATACTCATATTTAACCTAAAAAGCCAGGACCCTTAAGAGACATGCAAAATTCCTTAGGAGTGTTAAACGTGGTCTCATATCCATCTAATTACAAATAAAGATGTAAGGATCATAAATATAGCACACAGTTGAGTCTCATTATGACACTGTTGTACACATGATATACAGAATATATGGGATCAATAGTTATCAATAGGTCTATAAATAAAACATAACAATAACTCTGGGGCACAAGGTACCTCTGTTACACAGTATGATGAAGCTGTGACACTGAAAGTATCCACATCACCATCACTCACCAGGTTGTTGAGATCAGTTTTATCATCTGTAGAGCACAGATAGTCAACTCTTGAGAAATCTTAGGAGGATCTTATGGAATGATACACTCCAAAAGTTTCTCACCCACCATCTTAAATTGTAGGTACTACAGTTAGAGCGTAATGTACCTACCATTACAAACAACTAAAAGTACTGTAGATTAACTTCAGATTTAATATAGTAGAAAGCTTAGTTTAATATTGCTAATGAATATTTAATTTTTTCTAAAATAAGTGTTTTGATAAAAGTTGATTATATAATTCTGGCCAGACATCCACACTTCTGTCCAATACTTTTAAAAGTCTAAATCCTCAAATACTTGGCTTTAAAGTAATTATGTATTCAGAGATTTTTCTTGCCTAGGTAGACTGAATTATCAACAGAATCCCAAATCCTGCCCTGAAGTATTAATTTTAAACTTAATTTTGCACTTATTTTCATCAAACTTTTTCCATATATTATACTTCTGAGAGGTTAGCAAGCTATCCAAGGGCAGAGACTATATCAGGTGTCTAGTCACCTTAAACTAGAGGAGAAGCTGTCATATAAAAGGGAATGAGATGAATTTTATAGTTGCCTTGTCTTTGTTAATTACAACATTCTAAATTTCTTGCTCCTTTCCCACTAGAATACACAAAATTAATTAAATTATGAGTTAAATTTCATCCAGTGAAGAAAATATGTTAGTTCTATCATTACTTTTTATAGGAAAATTAAAGAATTAAGAATTACAAGCATGGCTTCCCCAATCTACACACATGGTGCTGAGACTAGGTAAAGACTATAACTTTTTGCTGTTTTCTGAGGTACTCTAGCCCACACATACATGGTATTTATTATGTATTCTCAGGCTGGCCTTGAACATATAGAGGTCCTCCTGCCTCTGAGATATTTTTAACTAACATATGAAAAAATTATAAAATGAAATCATCATCCTGGAAAAGTTACATTAATGTTGTTTCCCCAGAATCATACAGTCATATTTTCTGATGGGACCCAGGAAGTTAATTTTCCCCAAAATGAGTTATAGCTTCCTGACAAGCATTTGTTGGTAAGAAGGGACTAAACAACTCTTCCTATGTGTATACAAAGGCATGTCTGAATCCCACAGATGGGCTGACCTTGCACTGGGGAAAGAATGGAGATTTTCCCAAGATCACAGAATTTCATGACATGCAGCTTGAGAAAATAAGCTGTAAAAAAGAAAGAAGAAAGAAGAAAAGAAAGAAAGGAATGAAGAAAAGAGAGAGAGAGAAGAAAGAAAAAGAAAAGAAATGCATATCGACTTAGTGGTTCCAGGAATGACAGGCCATCATAAGTGTCCCCATCACTCATTACTCAGGGACTGTTGGTGAGTCTATGGAATATTTGAAAAACAATACACTTCTTTTTTCAACCAGAATGTAGTGTTCACAAATATAGCCCTAGCTTGAACCTTCCTTCAGAAGAGAAGCACTTTTCCCAAAAGCACATATTTTAAATCATATATTAAATTTCTAACAGAAATCTGAAGTGGGATGACTGTGTAAGTTATTGTCCAAACATGGACTTTTACAAGAGGTCAGAGAAAGCATCCACAAGTACACCAAACTGAAAGGAAGAAATCATGCAATGGATCTTAAGAGACTTTATGATTATTTAGTCTGACTACCCTCTCCTCTTCCCCTTCCAACTGCTGCCATGACACACACACTAGTAAATTACATAAAAGAGATGGAAGTGATAGGCTAGAGAGATGGCTTGGAAGCTAAGATGCTTGCCTACAAATCAAAGGACCCAGGTTCAATTCGCCGGGACCTATGTAAGCTAGATGCACAAAGTGGCACACATGTCTGGAGTTTGTCAGCAGCTAAAGATCCTGGTGTGCCCATTCTCTTTCTCTCTATTTGCCTTTCTCTCTCTCTCTCTCTCTCATAAATAAAATAAAATAAATTATTAATTTTTTTAAGAAATACTTCAAAGCCAGTATTATGAAAGCTTGGAAAATAGGTCTGGGAAGATAACTTAGTGGTTAAAGGTACCCACCTAAAGGTAGACATACAAAGTAGCACATGTATCAGGAGTTCATTTGAGGTGTGATGAGGCTGTCCAATCTCTCTCTGTCTCTCTTTATGTACCTTCCTCCTTCCCTCCCTCACACCGTCTCCCTTTCTATCTCCTTCTCCTCTTAAGCTCCATTTCCAGGCCCTTTTCCCCTCTTTGACATCTCACTTTCCTCTTTTTTTTCTCTTTTCCTCAAAGTTCTTTCTAAATATTTAATCAAAATGTCAGACTTGTGCTTATCAGACATTCTAGCTTACCAGTAAGGGGCTTCAGTAATTCATCCCTTGCATCGCTTGCCAGCTATGTTTTGTCTAAAGGTAATTTGCTCAAACCTCCTTCTTTCTTGTCAAATCCATTCAACATGGGTCGTTTCATCTGCAGCAGCAACTTACATACAACAGCCCTTTCTTTTATACTTGTGTTTCTTTCAACTTTGCTTCAGAAGTCATCTTTACCTTTTTGTAAACCGAATAAAAATCTATAAATTGCATTGTGTACACAAAAGATGCTAGGAATTGCACTAACACAAAGCATTCAGGCAACATGAACAGACAGAATGGCAACTATAGGAAATTTGTCCCACTTTATTCTACATGAAAGTAGAGTATTACTGTTTTAGACAATGCCCCGAGAAAAGTAGCCACAGAAAACCTGATATAGCTAAGCTGTACCTAAATTCTCCACAGTTCTTACTGAGGACATTATGTTCCATTAATAAGAAACATGCAATCGTCTGATTCTGCTCATCCACTGTAACAATAATATAGATGATTTTCTATAGACAAACATCCAGGAAAGCCAAACTCCCCACCCTGGCTGACACTTTCATTGTTCTCCAGTCTTCCACTCATGCTTACTGAGAGCTAATTCTCCTTCCAGTTGCCAGAGTGGCCTTTCAAATATGTCCACCAGATCATTTCTTAATGGAAGGTACTTCACTCACTATTTTAATGGAATGCACTTCACTTTCATCCCAGAGTACCTTGATAAAATGTGAATTTGTTATCATGGTTTAAAAAGCCCAACAACCCTTTCCGATTATTTTCATCACTCTTCTTGCAGCCTTCTCAATCTCCCTAACATAAACTGCTTTGAATATGCCATAGCGGCTGTTGTCCCTTCTACTTTGTGATATATCTTCCTGCTGAAAGGTATCCTTCTTGGTCACTGCTTGGCAAGTGACTGAGACTTCTTAAAGTCATATTCCACAATTGAACTTTCCTCATCTAGAGAGCTGTCCCCTGCCCTATGACCCATAGTGATTTCAATGTAACAGCTGCTACTTCCAATGGCTCATTCTTTTTTTTTTTTTAAGGATTATCAGATTTCCTCTTCTTTTTTTCATTTTTTTTTTTTGTTTATTCTTACTTATTTATTTGAGAGTGACAGACAGAGAGAAAGAGAGAGAGAATGGGCATGCCAGTGCCTCCAGCCACTGCAAACAAACTCCAGACACATGTGCCCCCTTGTGCATCTGGCTAATGTGGGTCCTGGGGAATTGAGCCTCAAACTGGGCTCCTTAGGCTTCACAGGCAAGCGCTTAACTGCTAAGCCATCTCTCCAGCCCTGGCTCATTTTTTATTTACTTGTTTGCAGTTGTTTATTACATTTTTCTTCCTTCAAGACTACAGAAAACCTATTTCATCAACCATTATTTGCCTTATGCCCAAAGGAATATTTGGTAAATAAAAAATTCAAAATATTTGATGAGTGAATAAGGTAATTTATCAATTGAATTATTTACATAATTTTGCTTTGACTTCATAAGGGAGTTAAAGTGGTTAGAAATTTCTACTTCTTCCTGATTTTTTTTAATAAAAATAATAGCAAAACTATGTTCTAATAATTAAATATTTCTTAAAATACATGTTTACCAATGTTAATATTATATTGTATAAACTCCTTGATTATTTTTGTGGCAGTAATCTCAGAAAATTCTAGAAAGAACTCATTAGAAACTTAGTTAACATTTTTCCTAGAGGAGTGCATATGCTCCTCCAATGAGTTTGGAAAACACTGGGGCTGAGTGAGCCTTGTGTCACTCCAAACAACTAGAGCGAAGGTTATCTCCCAATTGTTGTCTGAAAAGAAGTTTCTACAATCATGAAAGCAGTAAGAAATTCCTTAAGGAGCCTATATTCAAATCTGGATGGAAGAGAAGCAGTGCAAGTTCCTATCAACAAATTGGCTTATCAAAACTAGGCAAAGAAAATGCCTTGAAGAAAGTCAGTACTGATGCTGGCTTGACAGTCACAGATAGGGCAAAGTAAATGTCAGTGTAAGAGCTGTAATACTGACAAGCATAAAGCACCAAGATCGTTGATGTTATAAATATGTTGCCAAAAATACATGTGTAGACAGGAGTGGTGGTGCAAGCCTTTAACCCCAGCACTTGTGAGGCAGAGGTAGGAAGGTCGGCTGTGCGTTCGAGGCCATCCTGAGAATACAGAGTGAATTCCAGGTCAGCCTGGGCTAGAGTGAGACCCTATTTCAAAAATGTGTAGTATTTTTGTGTAATTAAGACAAGTGCTAAACTATCGATAATTTTCACACTTAGTGTTTCTTTTGTAATAAGCTCAATCACATTTGATCATACTGTCATTTCCTTAATTGTCTTTATCCATTAGTTTGTATTGCTTGTTGTTATCTATAATGATATTAAAATCATGCCTGGTCATTTAATATACATCTAAAACTATAATTACAAATAATACACATCAGAAGGACCTCTAGTAGCGAAGTAGATGGCATGTAAACTAATTAGTTATAAGATATAAAACATAAAGACCATGAGTAAAAGAAAATAAAAAGCTCACCAAATTCCTTTTGTAAGTATATACATGCATGAATGAAGTGATAGTCTCTCTGCTGTTTCTGCTGCCTTCTGTGTCCAAAAGAGATTTCCTTTTCAAAATATTTATTTAGTTATTTAAGATAAAAAGAACTTAAATATTTAATATCATGAGAGAAAGAGAAAGACAGAGAAAACGGGTACACCAGGGCCTTTAGACCCTGAAAATTCCAGATTCATGCACTATTTTGTGCATCTGGCTTTACATGGGCATTGTGGAATCAAATCCAGGCTGTCAGGCTTTTCAATCAAGTGCTTTTAACCACTATGTACTATCTCCAGACCCCCAAAGGCAGGGGAAACTTCTAAATGAGACAATCAGGACTTAGGTTTAAAGAAGTCTTCATACTCTTCTGGCAGATTTGAGCAAGGGACTTAGTCTAATTAACCAAGTTTGATAAGCCGGCCACAAGAGGATAAGTCTAGACTGCTTCATTTAAATAATCCAATTTTCTTTCTTAAAATACTCTCATTACTCTATCACAAGAAGAAATAACTTGGAGTAAATGTGGTAAATAAAGACAAGGACATTCATATTCACCTGGGCTTTCTGTTACTTGTTTAGTAAGGTTGCAATGAGCTCAATTTCCTTCACAGTTCTGCCTTATGCCTCTTTTAGTAGTTATTAATACTCATATTCCTTTACATTTCTTAAAAGTGTTGCAATGTGGAGAGTCAGATAACTATATGGCCACCCTGGATATTAGTAAAAATCACTATGCTCATTATATATAGAGCCATAGACCCATAGATAACTAGGTAGATGTATTTGGCTCTCTATTCCCTCATGCCGTGTTCTCTGGATATTGGCCTACTTGATCACTTCTTGAGACATGATCTCTATATACATTAGGCACAGAACTAATAAAAAACACACTGGCATGAGTCAAAATAAAGGTCACACTTTTAGTGGCTTCCCTCCTATTTTCTTTTTGAGGCAGGATCTCACTATAGCCTATTCTGACCTAGAACTCATGTAACCAAGGCTGGCCTCAAACTCACAGAGGTAGTCCTACCTCAACCTCTTCAATACTGGGGTTAAAGGTATGAACTACCATGTCTGGCTTGTGACCTCCTTCTGAGTGAATATGGCAAGAGAAACTGTAGCAGGAAATGGTAGTGTTGAATAAAGTAGAGTGAGGATAATTATTTCTGGGTTTCTCATAGTCCATCTATATCCTTCTACCAGAAGTTCCCAAGGTCCCTCCTATTATCAGCACTGTTTCTGCATTCAAATAACTCTTCAGTCCCAAGTTCATTCAGACATAAATATATAGAAAGGATTTTCCACTGTAACCAGCCCCAGCATGTTTCTTAGCACCTTGGAAATTTCCTTAATCTTGCCTGTTCTATAGTTTTGCCCAACAATTTATTTTACTGCCTTTGTCTTCTATGTCTTGTTAAGAGGCTGGATGGTTCTTTTTTTTATTCTTTATCATTTATCTGAAAATAGAAAGCATACCCATTGTGCTTTTGAGAAACTTGTTTAGGCTCAGAGGAGCCATTTTGTAATTTCCAAGTAACATGTGATAAAATGAGATTTAAATTTGGGTGTCCCTGGCTCTGAAAGCTGCAAGTTGTTCTTCTACATCAGATAGTTAAGTATCAATTTTTTTGTGTAATAGATGATGAAGGACCAAAGAAATTCTTTTAAAACTTTCAATCACATATGAGTATATGTGCATTCAACAAAAACTTCTTGAGAAGTGATCGCTTTATAAATTAGGTACAGCACTAGTCACGAAACACACTGGCATAAATCAAAATAAACGTCATGGAAAACAAAGATACCTAGAAACATTAATGAGTGTCAACTTTAAAATGTTTTAGGATGGGCTGGAGAGATGGCTTAGTGGTTAAGCACTTGCCTGTGAAGCCTAAGGACCCCAGTTTGAGGCTTGATTCCCCAGGACCCATGTTAGCCAGATGCACAAGGGGGCACATGCTTTGGAGTTCATTTGCAGTGACTGGAGGCCCTGGTGCGCCCATTCTCTCCCTCCCTCCCTCTCTCTCTCTCTCTCTCTCTATCTCCCTCTCTCTCTCTCCCTCTTTCTCTCTCTCTGCCTATTTCTCTCTCTCTCTGTCACTCACAAATAAATAAATAAATAAAAATTTAAAAAAATGTTTTAGGAATCCGTTAGGCATACTACCACTTTCAGAATTGATGACATTGCGCTGGGCGTGGTGGCACACACCTTTAATCCCAGCACTCAGGAGGCAGAGGTAGTGGGATTGCAGTAAATTCGAGGCCACCCTGAGACTTCATAGTGAATTCCAGGTCAGCCTGGGCTAGAGTGAGAACCTACCTTAAAAAAAAAAATAAAATAAAAATAAAAAAACTAAGAAGAATTGATGACATTGAAGAACTAGTTTAAAGACTCACACCATCTACTTGTATTTAACATTAAAAATTCTTGACTTCTGTTATTCTATGTTGACATACTTGCATGATAAGAAAACTTCTAAACATTATAAAGAGATGACTCTGCTTTCCTTGGTATCATCCACATGGTAGTCAAAGTTTTCTTTAGCAAACAAACAAAATTCAATCTGGATGAGTCAATGAAACTTGGGATTTTTAAATACCCAGAAGTTTAGTATTTTTGAAAGTTTCTTTTGCCCCCTCTTTTTGTCACGATGAAAATCCAGCTTCCTTCAAATCGTGATAATATAATAAACCTTCCCAATCAATTTTGTATAATACAGTCAGAACTGAGTATTTACCTTCTAAGGCTAAAGTTAATAAAATAGTATTAAATCTCTGTCTTTCAATATTAATAGCTACAAATACAAAACCATTAAAGTAAGCTTTTAATATTTTAATGATTTTATGGCTGTTGTTTAGCATATAATTCATTTAGTTTATTTTCAGTGTGAAGTATAAAATTTGAAGTCAGTAAAAAACGAATTTAATAAATTCTTGAGCAAGTTAAGAAAAAAACTGTGTCAGACAGTACAGAAGCTAAGAGCATCATCAGGTTGTTCCTGAAAGCCATGACCCAGTTCTAGACCATTTATCAATTACTTTCTGATAAATTGAAATCTGGATGATTAGCTGTGCCCTAAAAAGGAAAATCTATCTGCAGTGTCTAAGTAGAATTTGCAATAAAGCTATGTGGTGATAAGCCGGATAAGAACAGGATCTGTGATTGATTCCCCTTACTAGCTTGAAACTGACACTTGATGAGTGTGAAGCTATAAAAGTTAAAAGAAGATAAATCCATTTTTCTGATTTCAGTACAACACACTAAGCTCAAATATCACTTACTTTTTTATTTTTGCCTGTCATGCCTCAGATCAGTGATTTAGGGCTCTTCACTTTCTTAACTGTACTTTCCAGAGATATTGGCAAACTTTGGGTGTAAGAAATTTACAGATCAGCTTGGTCTAAGATAAGTAACACATCAGATAAGAACAGAAGCAGCAACCAAAATATTGCATTAAGTGAAAAAGTAAGAACCACGCCAAGTGAGTGTTTTGGTTTGAATGGGAAATGCTGCCCCCTCAGTATCATCATGTGTTTGAACACTTTGTCCCCAGCTGCTGGTGGGACTTGGGGACCTTTGAGGTATGGTAGAAAGAGAGAAGGACCCTGGGCCCTGAAAGTAAGCACTGGCAGGTATAGCTCATCAGTGCTCGCTGTTTCTCTCTCTCTCTCTCTCTCTCTCTCTCTTTTTCTCTCTCTCCTCTGCCCTTGCCATCATGTGAAAGCAACAGTTACACTCTTGTACCCCCACAGACAGAATCAATGCTGATTTCAGGCCTTCCCTGCCACAATAAACTGAAATCCACAAAAACCATGTGGCAAAATGAGTCATTTCTACCTTAAGTGGTTTCTGTCAGATATTTTACCATGTTAATTAGAAAAGCAAATTAATAAAGCAAGATATATACTATAGTACATTAAAAATGGGAAAGAGGCAACTTATGAAAGGGTTGGTTTAGCTATAAGATATGCAAAAGAATTTGTGATGTATAATGTATCCATCCCATGATTTACATTAATGTTTTTGAAAATTTTATATTTCTCTTACCTACACAGAAAACATCAGCTCCCCAGAGCATCAGCTCAATCTGTTCTGCTTCTTAAGATACGTTTTCACACACAAGGCTCTGCTAAAGTCAGCAATGGCTCCTGAGCAAGATGCCAGGGCAAAGCAGATCATAGCAGACACTTCAAAATGTGAACATGTACACAAAAGACTGAATCAGTTTTCAAACAAAGACTCTTTAGACTTCTTGACATTAAAAGGTTAGAGTAAGAGGCTCTTGACACGTATGCCAAATTAACTTTACATAGATTTATAGCATGAAAGAAACAGCAACAAAGCCCAATGGTCCTGATTTCAAAGACATAGAAAACTGAAATAACATTTATTTGTGTTATAGCTGACCTAATGGTTTATGTATAGAAAGATATATTTTTCCAAATGTATCAGCAGAGAGAGGGTTGTGTCAATAATAATGATACCAGCTAATATTGAACACTTACTGTGGACCAGTACTCAATCAGATAATGTAAAGACGCCATCTCTGTGCATCTCAAGCTATTATCTGTACTTCACAAACGAGAAAATTGATGATCAGTGTGGGAATTGCACTCACTCAAATACACTTTGTTCCCAAATGGCAATGATGCTAGTTGTACCCACTTCTTTCTGGCTTCAAGCACATTGAGAGACAGAAATTTCTAGAGAAAGTCAGGCATGGTGGCACACGCCCTTAAGCCCAGCACTTGGGAGGCAGAGGTAGGAGGATCTCTGTAAGCTCCAGGCCACCCTGAGACTATAGAGTGAATTCCAGGTCAGCCTGAGCTAGAGTGAGACCCTACCTCAAACAAACAAACAAACAAACAAACAAACAACAAACAAAAATCCAGAGACATAAATTTGGCAAAAGAACCATGCTTTCTCAATTGGAAAAAATAAAGCTAAAATTAAGTTTCAACATAATATTTTTTCAAGTGATCTGTGCACGTTAACTTTTCACTAGTTAAATATCAAATGGAAAAAAGGAAAACATTTGATATAAAGTTCATTAGACGATCTGATGAAATACAATTCCCTTTCTCCTCACTTTTGCACCTCTCTTCTTGAAGTCCACTTATTTCTTTTTTTTAAGTAAATATTCAACTTTTAATGAGGAAACATTATTTTTAAACATGCCAAGCTTGGGCGTGAGATGGAATTACAGATGTTGCAAAATGACTAAAATGTAATAGCTATTTGAAAAATTGTTTCTGCAACTAAGGTGAAGGAAAATGGATGATATTTATCCAGGCTTTTAGATTATTCTTTTTTTTACATACAGCAGTAAGAAAAAATGGCACAAAGAAATTTGAGGAAAAATGGTTGAACCTGGAACAGATCATTCTCAGTGAACTTACCCAATCACAAAAAAATATCGCCACATAGTCTCACTTATCTTCAGCACCTAACCTGAATCTACCCAAGATACCTTACATACCCAGCAAACATCTCATGGACTAGACACTAGGATGGGTGGAGAGGGAGGGGAGGGCATCAAAGGGGTAGGAAACACTAATCTAGACCCAAACGGCAATGGTACCATATAATTCTACTTCCTAAAAGGCAGACCAAATGGCTGAATCTTCACCAGGCCCTTACCGGAAACACCTGAACCACAAGACATTGGAGAGGGTAGGATCAAGTCTAACCACATATTTCTTGATTTCTGTCACTCTATGCAAATACCTCACTCCTGCCATGAACCCACTCAGGCAATGTGAATCTCCTGATAGGCAAACCCAGCCTTATAAACCCAATATATGCCTATCTCATCACAGTATCCTGAGAATTTGAATGCTGCTGTACCACACACTGAGGCTGAGAGATATCATTCATGTGAAGCATATCTTTAAATCAAAAGGATGGCTGGCTTTGAGACTGGGGCCTTTGCATAGCACTTTTCAAACTGTGTCATATTAGTAATAAATTGGTCTTCATAGAATAACCTAACTTGCCAAAACATACAACTTTTTGTATTCCTTTCTCATTTCTTTAAAACAACTTGGGGATAGCAGAATTATTATCTGTTTATCATTAAAAAATCAGAATAAAATGCAGCCACAAATACTATCTGACATAAGTACCAACAGTTTCAGATTGTCATAAAATTAAGCTGGTTTGAAAGAGCATACATGCATTTCATTTGCCAGTATACTTCTGGACATAACAGTTCTATAATGACCATCTGCACTCCCTTGATTCAACAGGCTTAGCCGGAAAGGCTGCTGAAATAACATCACTTGCCACTTTGGCTTTAGTACATTCATGGCTTTAACCTCTGTTTTTTTTTCCCCTTACTTATCAGAGCTGGGCTATATTCCTGATGTAAGAAATTACATAAAGAAACTATAGCTTATCTGTGTACAGATGACCTTCTATTCAGCCAGACTTCTTGCTTTTCCCACAGTGCAGCCAGGCACTCTATTATTTTCCAAAGGTCATATTCAAGTGGAACAAATACACCTGATATTTTGTACATTATATGCATGTAATTTGCTTATGCACAAACAGACTGATTTTGAGGAGTACAAATCTAATTTACAATTTTCTGAACTACCACAGTGAGATGATAACTATGCTTTCTGAATTTTGACAGCAATACAGAATTTTCATTAGATGCTATAAGAAAACATCAAATACTTGAGGAATGGAGCATACTCTAAATGCAAAGTAGAAGCAGAAGCCTTGTAGATATAAAACATCAGGCACATTTTCTAAATTTAAGGTCATACCTAACAGGGAGCTTTAGAAAAATCTAATCAAACACATAATTTAAATTGGCTTTTTTTATTGGAATGAGAGAGGGTAAAGGTTTTTTTTTTTTTTAATAAGCCAGTAATGTTTCTGTACCACCAACATACCCAATTAAAAAGCACTACCTTTGGCTTAGGGTATTAGAAACTATTTTAAAAGCAAATAATCATAATAAAGGCTAACTCTCAGTAATCAGATCATTAAACCCTGGTGTGAATGAATTTTAGGGAGCATCCAGAACAGACATCTAAGGGACAGACAGAAAATGCTCCAGAGAGAGAAGGTAACACTACTCCCCAGAGAAGGAAGAGGCAGGAAGAGAAGGCTGAGGACCCAGTACAAAGTAACAAAGTTACTTCCAGGAAAATGCAACCAAATGAGTTTCAATCCCTGAAAACTCAAATTCTGGACAATCTGCACATATCCGTTATTTTCATTGAAAAAAAAAACAATTAAATAAATATAGCAAGTACATGTCATAGAAGATCTGTCATCAGTGGAGCAGGACACACTAGATATTGGAGGTGGTAGTTTGCAATTTTCTTCTCACGATGGCTAAAGTTGGCTTTTTAATACAGTTATTACCAGGCCATGTTAGTGCTTTAAAGTAAAGCTTTCTCAGACACATACACAGTCTCTCCTTGCAGGTTCATTTCTGTATGGATGCTGAGTTGTTAATAAAGCATCATAAAGCTCTGGGTACATAAGATATCTAGTGCTCAGTGTACAGTATACAGGATTTCTTTTCTCTTTTGTTTTAAACACTAATCTCTCCTTCCACCTGTATGACATCTTCAACGGGGAGCCAAATAAAATTAATAAAATCAGACCATGGCCCTAGAGAAAATAGTCTAAAAAGCAGGAAGATGGAACATTATGTTAAGCATGAGCACCGCATTTCAAAAGCCAGTACACCAGTCACATGTCTCCTGAAAAATAAACACTTACTATGACTATGACTGTCAGGATAACCACAGGGGCAAACACAGGTGACTCTCAGGCAAAATAAGAAATTAACAAACCCCCACATGGTCTGATCTACAGAAAGTTGCTTCCTGAGAAGCCTCACTAGTGGTATATTGTCACCCATCTTTATAGGTCATCCCAGAGGTCCTCTCTACACACCCTATTCACCAAACTGAGTTATTTGCTGCTTTCCAAGGGTGGTCCTACCTGAACATAAAGACAAAGCTCAGGTACCATCTTTATAAGCCTGAAACACAGCAAAGATAAGCTCTCCCAGTCAGAATTCCTAGGATAATCATTTTATAATAGTTTCTAGCATCTTAGTTATTTTATAATTCTTAATAAATTGCTATTAACATTTAATGTCTTAAAATATTTTTATTTCATTATTTGGGAGCGAGAAAAATGGGTGCCCCAGGGCTTCCTACCTCTACAAACAAACTCTACACACATATGCCACTTTGTGTATCTGACTTTATGTGGGTTCTGGGGAACTGAACTCAGGTTATCAGGTTCTTCAAACAAGTACCTTTAACTGCTAAGCCATCTCTCCAACCCCTACATTTGGTGAAATTTTTCATATTAAGTAAACCAGTGTCCTGAACATAAATTTGTCAATAAATATTAGTTAAATGAATGAATGGCAAGCTAGGATGGTCTACAGAAAACAAAAATGCAGATCAAGAAAACAGAAATCTAAGAAAATTTTTTCTTTGAAAAATTATAGTACTCTAATTAAATATTATAATTGGCAAACCAGGAAGTGGTCTTGTCAATTGCAGCATGCTCTGGAGGAGCATCAGCTACACAGTGTATTGTTAGTCAACCGACATATGTTAGTCTACAGAGTGACCAAGAGCATGTAATGTGAGAAATCGAAATTCCGTGTAGATGTGGTTCTCCCTGTTCCTCTGGGATATGAAGGTACATAGTGCCATTCACTTAGCAAGTCAGTAGTCAACAAGGGCCAAGACTCAGATTTCCCAAACTGAAATCAAGGTCTCTTTTTGATCAAACAAGCTGCCTCATGATAAATCCATCTGCTCTATTACTTGAAAATATTCAACAACACATCCTAGTTACTTGAACTACAAAAAGGTTAACAATGTGTACATATGTTTAAAATGCCAGATTTTATGCCCATTTAGAATAAGCATCATTCAGCCTCAATAAAATTCTGAAATTATTTATTTATTTAGGTTTTTCAAGGTAGGGTCTCACTCTAGCTCTGGCTAACACTATATAGTCTCAGGGTGGCCTAGAACTCATGGTGATCCTCCTACCTCTGCCTCCCAGTGATTTATTGATTTATTATTTAATGATTTACTTTTACTCATAATCAATATGTCTGTTTATTCATGCCCCAAGCCTAGTCATTGTGTTCACATTCCCATTAAACAGTAGAGACATGCCATTGTATTTCATCTTTGTACACTGATCACACTGATGCTCATTTCTAGTGAATTTCCCTCTTTGTGAACTAAGAATGTAAATTAAAGTCTTGCCTCTTATTTGTATGATGTCAAAACATGGATCAAAAGAAATCTGATAAAGCGAATTTATCTAAGCAGCCCAGAGACTATATTTAAATTAAAATATAACTATTTGGTCATCATATTCATCCCATATAGAATTTCCAGAATACTGCAGCCCAAACCAGATGTGCAGCAGAATGTTCCTGATTTTTGATCACTATATATAAAACCAGAATGCACCCTCTAACCATCATGCTAGGATTCTGATTAAAAAAACAAAACTATTGTTTAATTACACCTTGCAATCACTCATCCTAAGGCCAGGCAATTTTTGGAGAAGTCTAAATTCTCTACTTAGGGATGCCTGAGTTCTTGTTGCACTAGCAGCCCTTGGATACCTTTCCTGAGATCAAGTTCTTACTACCTTCTCAGAGTATCTTGGGATGGTTTTTCATGTCCCTGTAATAATGTTAGGCCTTGTATTATGACCTCTGCCTCTCTCCCCAGGAGTCCAAGCAAGCACATTTCACCCACATGCATCTCTGCCCATTGCTGATTCTTTCAATAAGGCAGGTACAGCCTGCACCTACTGCTGAGAATGATCAACCACCCTTCCCCACATCCCCTTGCCCACCACCAGGAGTCCTCCAGATCTTTCCACAGACCTGTTCACCCACTACTTCTCCTTCCTTCCCTCTTTCTGCTTCCCATCTTTGGTTTTTGGTAAAATCCCTTAGGACTTCTCCCATCTTGGGCTTTCAACATTCAGATTAAAAAAAAAAATTTTAATATTTTCTATTTATTTATTTATGAGAGAGAGAAAGAGCGGGCGAGTGTGAGAGAGGAGAGAATGGGTGCACCAGGGTCTCTAGCCACTACAAATGATCTCTAGACCCATGTGTCACCTTGTGCATCTGGCTTACATGGGGCCTGGGGAATTGATCCTGGGTCATTAGGCTTTGCAGACAAGTGCCTTGATGGCTAACACATCTCTCCAGCCCTAAGTTTTTTGTAAATATTTATTTATATTTCTTATTTTATTTTATTTTTATTTATTTGAGACAGACAGAGAGAAAGAGAAAGAGGGAGAGAGGGAGAGAGAGAGAGAGAGAGAGAGAGAGGACATGCCAGGGCCTCCAGCCACTGCAAACGAACTCCAGGTGCGTGCGCCCCCTTGTGCATCTGGCTAATTGGGTCCTGAAGAATTGAGGCTCAAACCGGGGTCCTTAGGCTTCACAGAGAGATTAAGCACTTGGGCATGCAAGAGTCTTTTACCACTGCAAACAAACTCCAAATACATGTTCCAATTTGTGCATCTGGTTTTAGTGAGTACTAGGGAATCAAACCCTGGGACAACAGTCTTTTCAAGCAAGCATCTTCAACCATTGATCCATCTTCCTAGCCCAACTTTCAGATTTCTTTTTATTTTTTCTTTTTTTTCCTTTTTTTTTTTTTTTTTTTTTTTTTGAGGCAATTGCAACAAGCTGGTCTTTTAAAGGAGAGAAAGCAAGAGAGAGAGAGAGAGAGAGAGAGAAAGAGAGAGAGATTTTTGAACCAGAGCCTTCAGCAACTATAATCAAATTCCAGATGTATGCATAACCTTGTGCACATGTGCAATCTTGACAAGCATTACCTTGTGTGTCTGGCTCATGTGAGGTCTGGGGAGTTGAACATGCGTCCTCAGGTTTCACAGGTAAGCACCTTAACCACTAAGTGATCTCTCTAGTTCCAACTTTCAGATTTTTTAAAAAAGTAGGTACTTCTTTTATCAGTCTTACTACATTAAACAGGATACTTATGATCTGGACAAGGTCCAGCAAAGACTGGACAAAGTGGCCTATAATCCCCAAGCTATACATGACTCATCCTGGCCTGATGCTAATGTCTCTCAAAGAGTCTTCCCTATAGTAGCCATTACAAACTTCTTAGTGCAGTATGATCATTAGTGTTGCATTTTCCCTGTCAACACTAAGAAAATGTTTCGCCTTTTGTCATGGCCCTCCACATGCATACACTCACTCCAAAATCCTGTGATCTTCTATCTAGTCACAGACACATGGACAGATAAAGCAGAGGTCATAGCAGTGACCTTATCCCACCCAATGGGCTTCCTTCATTCTAAAGTTTTATTAAATTATATGTTAAAATATTCACATATTATAAATATGAGGTCCTTTTGGTGGTTTTGTAAGTTAACAAAAAAAATTCACATTACCAGTAAGACTGTCTCAAAAGAGCCTCTATCTAACTTTCAGATAAAGGAATATAAATGAAATACAGTTGTTATTAATTTTGTATTTTCATATCATCTATCACCTTGATTAGAAAATAAGTGCTTATAAATAAAAGTTGGTGTGTTGTAATAGAAATATTTTAAATCTAAAGGTAACAGGGCTAGATGATGATGATGAATGTTTTAAAACTGAATGATTTAGACAGGTAAATTAATTCTCCCATAAATACCTACGCATTTAAGTGCCTAATACAAAAGGATTGACAGATGCAGCAAAATCTCTGAGAGAAATGCCACTGGGCACTAACCCAGCTCTGACAGTAGACAGTATGTGACTCTGACCAACTCATTCTTCCTGTCTGAACCTGTTTGATTATCTGTGAGATAAAAGGTAGAAGTAGGCATTCTGCTAAGGCTGTCCTCATGAAGTGTCTGGGTTTTTGTTCGCCTCAGATCATGATGATCCTTTGCAGGAAAACTGTTCTGTTAATAGAAATTTCCCTCCTGGGTTGTATGGGAGCTGTCTTAGCACTTCTCTATTTGTAGAAGATGCTGATAGCAGATATTTTCAACTTAAACTACTTCATCAGTGATGGCAGCTCCAGGTGTTAACTTCACATCAATAACTCTTACCATCATCCCTTGTATTGAGGGAATTAATACATGTGAATTCCTTCCTTTGATTATTTCAAGATAATTCAATACTTCACCATTCCATCTCCCAGCCCAACTTTCAGATTTCTAAAAGGGAGGTGATTCCTTTATCAGTCTTACTACATTAAACAGGATGCATATGATCTGGATAAGTCCAGCAGAGACTAGACAAAGTGGCTTATAATCCCCAAGCTATACATACCCAGCCTGACCTGATGCTGATGTCTTGACCAAGCACTTCTCTTTTTAAAACTGCTTACACAAACTTCTACTTCCATAAAAAGTATAATTTTTTAAAATGTTTTCTTCTCATCACATGAATTTTAACTAGGCATCTGTGTATAACTCCTAGCACTTACTCTTTTTTAAATATTTAAATGTTATTTATTTATTTGAGAAAAAGAGAGGGAGAATATGGGCATGTCAGGGCTTCTAATCATTGCAAACTAACTCCAGACACTTACACCACCTTGTGCATCTAGCTATATGTGGGTACTGGGGAATCAAACCTGGGTCCTTTGTCTTTGTAGGCAAGCACCTGAACCACTAAACAATCTCTCTAGCCCAACACTTACTCTTGTATCATTTGGGGAAACAATCTACAAGCCAAGAGCCATGTTTTGCTCAGTGGAATTTATAATTTAGGATAATATGACATGGAGATTTCAGATTTTTCATCTTTCCAATGTCAGATGCGGTGGTCACCCCACTCCTTTTGTGCTTTTCCCACACTTGCTCCTCCACCCTCTGAAAGAAGCTATTCCCTCCTGCTGGGCAGGCCACCTCTACCTTACTGCTCCCCTCGATCACCTCTACTCATCATAATACCTCGTGCTCCCAAAGTGCTCAAGGACTGCTTGAAATGAAATTTCCTCCTTCTGTTCAATTTCCAGCACAGGCAAATCTAGAGAGGGCCCTGAATACACACTTTCCAGGGCTGATGATGGTTAATGAGACCATAAATGAATACCATCATCTCCAAAAAATAATGAATTTTCAAACAGCTGATTTTGCTTAAATTTTCATGATGAAATTGCAACAAATACACCTGGATTATGAAGCCACAAAGAAGCCTCCATCCCACTCAGATGTGTTTGATCAAATGTGTTTATTGTCAACCAAAAGACTCCCAACTCACACCAAAAGTAACTTAAAAAATCAGCCTGTGATAAGAAAAATTGAAAATAATGACAATAAGGTTTAAACTATTAACATTTTCAAACCTCCTATGGAGAACAGATGCTGCTTACTTCTTCCTTTAAATATATGAGTTGAAGATATTTATCTGTTTGTTTTTTTTAATCTAGACATTATATACAATAGGAAATAGGTCAGGGCTGGAGAGATAACTTAGTGGTAAGCCACTTGCCTGCAAAGCCTAAGGACTCATGTTCAACTCTCCAGGCCCCACATAAACCAGACAGACACAGTGACATGAGTGCTCAATGTTGCACATATTCACAAAGGGGCACACACATCTGAGGTTCAATTGCAGTGGCTGGAGGCCCTGAAAGGCCAATATTCTCTCTCTCTCTCTCTCTCTCTCTCTCTCTCTCTCTCTCTCTCTCTCTCTCTTTCTCTCTCTCTCTCTCTCTCTCTCTCCTCCCCCCACATCTTTCACATAAAATAAAGGCCAGTCTGTTGGGCTTGCCTCAAAAGAAAAGAAAGAAAAATAGGTAAATGCATATTTCCATAAAGTTGTCAAATGCACACTCCCATACTTTCAAAATGTAGTTTAGCCTGGAATATCACAAATTGCACATTTGAGTGTGTTCTTTATACAAATATGCCTTAAGATCAATGAAAGTTGAGGAAAGCAAAGACAAACCTAGTTAAGGGAAAGAAAATAAACGAAAGCTCTTTAGGAGCACAACCAATGTCATACCAGAGACCCCAGCAACTGAACAGTGGGACCACTCTAAAGAAACAAAATGGCAACAATGTACATTTATTCTCTTTTCTGTGAGGAGTTCATTTGAAGACCATAAACCTACAGTCAGTAGTGACAGCCTTGGGTTGAAATGAAAGAAGCAGCCACCAGTAAGATAGGACTCACTGTTCAGGAGGGGGATCTGTGGGACTGTTGGACATCAGTGACTTAACTGACTATACTTGGAGTAAAAGCAATAAAAAGCAGGGATCCAAGGGGATGATGTCCCTACATACTACCACTGCTGCCAATGGGTGCAAAGAGTGACAATGCAAACTGCAGTAAGCAATAAGAGGAAATCAGGATGAAACTAGAGAAAAATGACACGGGGAGGGCCAGGAAATTACATAGGAGAAACATGGAGAGCCCCTAGAAATCTGGAATTGGTAAGGTACATAAGAGTAGCAAATGGTGCACATTTTAGAAGATATGCTAAAGAAACAAATCAGAGAAGAGAAGTGAACTTCCATATGGATAATTAAACTAGGCTTCCAGTGATGGGTCTCATGGGGTTTCTGAACTCAATACCAGCATAGTCTTCTTTGGCACCTGTAATCTGGTATTTCCTATAGGCTAAACCAGAGTGCTAGAAATTATTCTTGGCAGAGAGTACGAGAAATAAGGATGTATACCTTCTCTATTCAACAGATTATAAGAAAAGATTTTTTTTGCTCTACCAAGAAATATAAAAAATAATAATTAAACATAACTGAAGCCCAGGTTGGAGGTAATGACAGGCAATATGTGTGTGTGTGTGTGTGTGTGTGTGTGTGTGTGTGTGTGTATAAATAGATGGTAATATTGTCCTTGGTGATTAGTCAAATTCAATGTTGGAAATCACCTAAACATTTTATAGAAGCAGAGTCTCATGGTAAATCCAGTCTATAATTCTACCTACATAGAAAACTGGGGCAGAAGGTTCATAACTTCAAGACTAATCTGGAACTAGAGTTTAAGTCAGTGAGAAAGTATTTACCTAGTATGTGTGAAGCCTATGTTCAATCCATGTTGCATAAATAAACACACAAATAAATAAATATTTTTAAGGAGGAATTATAAATAATCCAGGAGACCCAGAAGAGATCCATGCTCACAAACACAGGATTTCCATATCTTCATATATGTCATTCTTTCCAAGGGATACATCATTAACCCAAGCTCACTGACACAGATATCTCACATTCATACATGAATATTTGCCACAGATGTTGTCACCCTTCCCTGTCATATATACTCCTTTAGTATCTTGTTCTCACCATGTTGTATAAAAGCTGCCCATTAACTCTGTAGTAATGAATTGGAAGCAAGGCTATCCCCCCTTGTTTTTAATTATTGCAGTCCTTGGCACATATCTTTCATAATGCGTAAGCCAGTAACTGGTTGTTGTACGAAATGATGAACCAATAACCTTAAGGAAAGAAGAAAGGAAATGAAAGTATTGTAATCAGCAAAACATATGTAAATGTGCTGTGTGTCAGTCCATACCTCTAAATGAGACAACTGCAGCTATTTGTTGACAGACTATTGCCATACCAAATTTTATGTATATATCTTAGGCTTTTGTAGTCCCATTTTAGAGATAAAGAAACTGTGGCCAAGAAAGAAACTTATTTAACATTATAAGAAACTTGTGAAAGAGCTCAAAGTTGAATCTAAGTTTTTGTGATCCAGAGTTCCTATTTCCTTCCTTACATATAAAACCAGAAACATTTAGTGCACCCCTGCTTTGTTCTATTTCAGGACATATCCATGCACACTCAGTCCAAAAACTCTGTCAGCCTTGTTCAGACACAGTCAGGGCTGCTTAGTCACATAGTTGGAGTAGAAAAATGACATATTTCATTTGGAGCTGTGTTCACCAGTAGGGAATAACTACAAGGGCCCTCTTGAAACCCTGTCCTCGGTTTCTAGGTCAACTGTTCCTGATGAGCATTCACACCACATCAGAGTGATGTATGGAATCTTGTTAGTCACATCCCTTCTGTGATAGGTCTCCAGAGAGTATGATTTACTCTTTGGCTCATGCTGCTGGCTGTCAGCATGATTCACCCAAAATTGACAGGAACCTGCTTCATTAAGTGAGCTACCATCCAACCCTGCTGTTGGCATGCTCACATGTTTCCAGTTTGTTTCCTGATCAGCTTCTTCCACGCTTTTCCTCTCTGGCCTTCTGCTAGGTGAATGTCTGGAATCTGGAGTCCTTTGAGGGAGATTACTTTCCTCCCCACTCCAGGGACTTGCTTGCCAAGCCTCAGACCTTCAGCTGAACTCTACTGAATGTACCCATGTGTGTCAGAAGACATAGATGTAAAAGAATGAATTTCCTTCTGAAATGTGATACATTATCTGAACAAAAGAAAATTTAGCCAAAGTCCACACAGTAACAATGTTCTCTGGCAAGAAGTCTATTGTTAAGAAAGGACAAAAACATTTAATGAATCAAGAAGCCTCTTTTTATTTAGTGTGACATAAGAAAGTCTAAAATTAGAATCTTCCTAATATCAGTGTTTTTTGTTTTTATCTGTGCTCTGCCTTTCAGAATTATGGCAAGATTTAAACACTTTCTTTCTCTCTCTCTTGTTCCGTGTGAGTGTGAGTGTGTGTGTGTGTGTGTGTGTGTGTGGTGTTATGCTTAAGTATCAGGGCTATAGATTAGAAATCTACCTTACAATAAAATAAATGTGCTATTGTTTTCATGATATATTTGTGTCACTTTGAAATTTTAACTTAAAAAAAAAAACTAGGTACAACCCCAAGACATGCCTTATTAAATCTAACTTGATGATAGACGTTAACCTTGTTTATGGAATGTGTTTCTGAACTATATTTCTCTTGACTATCATTTTAATGTATAAATAAAATATTGATAATATTGAGCTCCTTATTTTAGGCCCAAATAACAGGCTTTTCTACTATCTGAACTATCCATTGCTTAATCCATATTAACCATAAAATAATTCTGACATTATAAATATAATTATTTCTAAGTAGCACTCTCTCCCTGTAGCTAACTCTTCTACCAATGAGGAGTCTTAATAAAAAATTGAAAACATTGACTTTGCCAAGCAGATTGTTGTAATCCCTTTCACAAGTTAGTTCAAGCACTTGTCATATATACATGCAAATAAATACAAACTATCCTGCATTAAATTTCTACATAAAAGCATGAAACACAAAGAAGTGAGATGGTAAGCCCAAGATAATTTGGTTGGCTTCCTAACTGAAGAACCCAGAGCACAAACTCTCACACTCAGCTCCGGGACCCAGACCCATAGCTTGACCACCCAGCCTCTCAGACTCAGCAAACAACACAACTTCATAAACAAGCATCCAGCTTGGTCCACACATTTTTAAGTACACATCTAAAATATTTATCTATTGGGGCTTTTAATTTAAAAACTTTACCAGTTTTTAATTATAAATTTTAATTATAAATTTAATAGTATTCTCTGTATTCATTCAGTTTAACAGTATATATTTTAATTGAAGCTGTCTATGGAAATAGTGCTTTCTCTTTTTATTATTTTGGCTACACTTTACATATATCATTAGCTTTTTTGTTTGTTTGTTTTTTTGTTTTTTGAGGTAGGGTCTCACTCTAGCTGAGGCTGACCTAGAATTCACTATGTGGTCTCAGGGTAGCCTCAAACTGATGGTGATCCTCCTACTTCTGTCTCCCAAATGCTGGAATCATAGGCATGTGCACCATACTTGGCTCATTTACTTTTTTTTGTTTGTTTGTTTTGGTAGGGTCTCACTCTAGTTCATCTGACCTGGAATTCACTATGTAGTCTCAGGGTGGCCTTGAACTCACAGTGATCCTCCTACCTCTGCCTCCCAAATGCTGAGATGAAAGGCATGTGCCACCACACCTGGCTTTATATCATTGCTTTTATCATTATTTTTCCTTTTCCTATAGTAAATTTGTATTCCATTTCTAGATTAAAATAATTATATTCAAATTGTGCACTGTTCTTTGACCTGGCATGTGAAACTGCAGCAATAATATCTAATATTTAGTCAGAATTCTTCATGTGTCAGCAACTGTGCCCAGATGCTTCCCAGGCATCAACTCATTCTCTATCAGCAAAATCAGTTTAGTTTTTTCAAATGAGGATATGTAATTCAATTAAGGCCAGCCTGATGCTAAGTGATAAAGCAAGATTCAAACCTCAGACAGTCTGACTGGAAACTCAGGTTCCTTTCCCTCTGGCATTATGCCCCTTTCCCTAACAACATACAAAGGAAATAACAGAAGCTGGCGTTGTGGAAAATAATGGGAAAAGAGGGAGGACTGTAGGGCAAGACAGGAAGGAAGAAAATCCCCAAAGTAGGAAAGACAGAAAGGATACTTAATGTAACCCCCAACAATTGGCACAGAGTGCAATGGCTCTAAACCATCCATGCAATCTCTAAGAAACAATGGTCTTCCCTGACTTTCGTTGCTTTTTTTTTTTTTTAATTTCTTCATGGGACAGACCTTTAATATCAATTGCCTCCACCATCACAGAAGTTTAGCTGTAGATAAATTTAAGAGCAAATGGATGAGACAACTTCAGATTTCTTTTTCCAGTTCTCCAAACAAGCAATATAAGGTTTACACTCATTATTCACATACCTTTAAATGCCCTTTTTGTAAATGAGATAATAATATTTGCATAATAACTTTATGTTAGAATGATCACCATACCCTTTTATTTCTGTATAGGAGTGTTTTTCTGAAACAAACTAATCTGAGCCATTAAAACTATTCAAAACAAGACCTAAAGCGACCTTATAAACCATCACAGAATCACTCCCCCACTGAAGAAAGAGCTTCATTAAGACAACCCCAGGAATATAAATAGCCATTCTGTTTAAAAGACCTTAATGGGAGGTAATTATACGACCTTCCACATTAGCTCATTCCAGTGCTCTAAAATGTTTCTCATGCTGATACTAAGGGAAAGAATCAGCATTTTCATTCTTTCTGTAAATCATATGAAAAGAAGAATGTCCCTGAAACAAAATATCATACTTCTAAACAAAAAAAAAGTGCTTTTACAATACTCAAGTACATGACAGTCCAGTAAAGCTGCAGTGGCCAAACCAGCTGAATGCTTAATATGGAAAAATTCTTACAAGCATATGGTCTTCTCTGTATGCTAGTATATTCTATAACTACCCCACTCCTTTTCTCTTCTACATAGAAATAAACTGTTCACTTAAGTACCATCAGCATACTAACATGATGTTTACATTTTATTTAACATATTTGCATAGAAATCTCCATGCCATAATAATAAATAGAGAAAGTACAAATTTATTTATCCAAGCGATACAAATCGTTGGGCAATTGGCTTGAATCAGAGAACATGAATATGGCAATTGTTAAGTGATTTGTGGTAAAGGAGTATATCAATTATCTTCTCATAACTGGGACAAAGTACCTGACAAAAATATGTTTAAAGTTTTTATTTTTGCCATTAACTGTTCTTATATATAGCCCATCATGACTGCAAAGGCATGCCAGCAGGAGATATATTTTTTAACATTTACTTACTTATTTATTTATTTTCAAGGAGAGAGAGAAAGAATGGGCACACCAGAGCCTCCAGCTGCTTTAAATGAGCCTCAGATGCATGTGCCACTTTGTGCATCAGGCTTTACCTGGGTACTAGGGAAATGAACCAGTGTTAGGCTTTACAAGCAAGTGACTGAATTGCTGAGCCATCTCTCCAGCAGCAGAAGGAATTTTAAGGAAACCTTCTACAATGAGAAAAGTAGGGAGCAATGAATGCCAGTGCTTAGCCAGCTTTCTCCTTTTCACACAGTCTAGAATCCCAGTCCATGGAGTAGTGCTGACCACTGTTAGGGTGGGTTTTCTCACTTTAATTGATCTAATCAAGATAATCCCTAACAAGCTGTTCCACAAACTGCCCTTATATGACCACTCACAGGTATTCCTAGGTTCTATCAAGTTGACCATCCATATAAGCCATTACAAAGAGCATGATAATGACATATCCCAGGTAAAGTGGACTATGTCAGAACTCAGGGAGATTAAGGTGTCAGTTTATGTCCTACTTAAGGCAAAATGTTTTACCACTAACTTCTATTTTGACACATATTTTTAATTTTATGTAAATAAGGACATTGGACATTTTAAAGATTACTTAGCAGCAGTTGCAAGTTTAAGTAGAAAAATGGAAAATAAACTTCAGCAAGATTAAATAGAAAAGAATAGAGGCAAAATGAACCTACATATGTTGGCAGGCACAAAGAATGCATCAGTTTACAGGAAATGACTTCCATTGGATAGAAGATCGAGGCAGGAGTTTGTAACACTGATGGAAATCTGGGGTTAACAATACATCATGATTTTCTGTCAGTTATATTAAGTTTTATATATGCTTTGAATTTTATATATGCTTTGAGTTTTATATATGCTTGGGCAAAGTCAGTTTGGTATCAAAGTTTGATTTCAGGTAAAAAAAAAAAGTTTAGTAAGAGAAAAAGGGATGTATCTAGTAAAATATTTCATCTCCAAGAATACAGATTGATTCTGAGGATTGTCCATTAGATAAGAATGCAAAGGGCACTGTCCCTTAGTATATAATTTGAGAATAGGAAGGAATGAAGTGATAAGAGAAAAGAAAAGGAATCAAAGTCACAGTGAGGTTCTCCAAAGATGCAAGAGCCACCTCAAGTGCCAGAAAGCCTAGGGAAGAGCAGTGTTTTGTATCTCTGGAGATCATTGCTGCACTCCAAGTGAGCCATCCTAGCGCTTGCTTATAATAGAAAATATTATAAGTGGTTAACAACCATAGATTGGCATCTGGGCCAGCAAGATGGCTCCCAGATACCACAATGGGATTTTCTGGCACTTAATCTTAACACATCAGTTTAAACAATTATCCATGTGTGACAATACTTTCTCAAGGGCAAGTCAAACAAGGCATTCAGAATGAGCACAGAACAAGAAAATATAAACTTAATAGGATGAAATAGGTTTCTGTTACTCACCTACCCCACCCCCACCCCCAAACCAAGGCAGTGCAACATAAAAATAGGTGTCATTTGTTTGGGGCAAGGAGAATGAAGTAAGCAACAGATTTGCTTTGCATCCCAAACCAAAGCAAGCCCCAGTAAAACCCAGAGTTGAGTAAGAAAGAATAACCCAGATGCTATGCTACTACTGCATACTGTGAACCCCCAGCTACAGGCTCAGCTCCTAGCCCACCCCCATCTTTTCCTGGTGTAATGTTCCTAAGTTCCAGGTTTACTTACCTCCTGACCCAGGAAAATGATCAGCCTGCCTGAGCACTCCAGGAACAATCCTACTAATGATCACATAAGATGGCCTTTACAGAATCTCTGAACAGGCTGAAAGGTGAAGGTATTTACAAAATAATGACACTTAAAATACTGGAATGAGTCTCTCATTTCTCAAAGGTACAAACAGCAACATAAGGCATAGAAAAGAAAAAAAGAAAGAGAGAGACCCACAACCATGGAAAGGAAGGAAGTATAAACCTCCAAATGACAACAATAGTCTCTCAGAAGATGACCTCAAAGAAGTAGAAGTACAAAAATTGCTTGACAATGCAAAAACATTTCTTAAAATAATTTTTAAAAAATTTGTGATAGGAAAAGAGAGAGTGTGTATGAGTACACCAGGTCCACTTTCCCCTGCAAATGAAGTCCAGATGCACTCTCCCTTTTGTGCTGTTACATGGGTACTGAAAAATCAAAAAGTGCCTTGAACTAATGAGCCATCTCACCAGCTCAGAAAGTACTTTTAGGTAAGCCCAAAGAACAACAGAAATAAGTAAATAATTTAACAGAATTATTAAGTGAACAGAGATTAAAATTTCAAAGTTCAAAAATAAAACAATCTTGCAATGAAAAATACAATGAAGGAAATTAAAGATTCAATACACAGTAACTATACCAGGATTGATCAAGCAGAAAAAAGAATCAGTGAAATCAAATACATTACTGAAAATATAAAATAACAGGAGCTGAAAAAAATTGCTTAAAAGGATTGAGTAAAGTTCAAAAGATTTATGGCATGACATTAAAAAAATAAATACTTTAGTGACTTTAGGTGCTTAAGAAGGAAAATGAGGACTGGAGAGATGATTTAGTGGTTAAGGTGATTGCCTGCAAAGCCTAAGGACCCTGTTTTGACTGATGCACATGGTGGCACATGCATCTGGAGTTCCTTTGCCATGGCTAGAGGTCCTGATATGGCCATTTTCTCTCTCTCTCTTCCTCCCTCCCTCATTAATTAATTTATTAAGGAAAATGAGAAAATGGAAGAATTCAAAATGCATTTAAATAATAACAGGTGGGCTGGAGAGATGGCTTAGCTGTTAAGCGCTTGCCTGTGAAGCCTAAGGACCCCGGTTCGAAGCTCGGTTCCCCAGCTCCCACGTTTGCCAGATGCACAAGGGGTCGCACGCGTCTGGAGTTCGTTTGCAGAGGCTGGAAGCCCTGGCGAGCCCATTCTCTCTCTCTCCCTCTATCTGTCTTTCTCTCTGTGTCTGTCACTCTCAAATAAATAAATTAATTAATTAAAAAAATATTAAAAAAAAATAATAATAATAACAGGGCATGGGTTAAATCAATGTAAAAGCACAAGCTAAGCATGAAGGAGTCCCTGGGTTCACTTCAAAATAGCTACCCTGACTCAAAACAAAAAGAATTAACAGCGGAAAACTTTCCAAAAATGGGCTTGCTAGTATTTTCTGTTGCTGCTGTAACAAAATATCTAACAGAAACAATTTAAAGGAAGATGTATTTGGACTCACAGTTTCATAGGTTTTACTCTATGGTTTCTTGGCCCTATTTTACTCGGCCTATGAGGAAAAAAGTATCATA
Organism: Jaculus jaculus; assembly: GCF_020740685.1. Lineage (NCBI taxonomy): Eukaryota > Metazoa > Chordata > Mammalia > Rodentia > Dipodidae > Jaculus > Jaculus jaculus. Next base: position 69,136,161 of record NC_059111.1, on the reverse strand, counting down.
GTAGAGAAAGTGAAGTGGAACAGATGCTTATCTGATGTTGGACCAGGAAGCAGAGACACCAGGAAGAGAAAGTGTCAGAGGCATGATATACCTTTAAAGGCATGCCCTCAACAAACTACTTATTCAAACCAGGTTTCACCTACTAATAGCCTTTCAGCTTTAAATTTATCAGTAGATTTATTAATTATTCCATTGATTCAGATAACATTTGTTATAGTTACCTTCATGTTGCTGGGACAACACATCTGACCAAAAGCAACTGAAAGGAGGAAAGTTTTTAGTTTGGCTTACAGTCTATAGGGGAAGCTTTGTGAGGGCAGGGGAAAGCATGGCATGAGCAGAGGCTGGGCATCACCTTAGCAACAACACATGGAAAGCAGCAGTAATAGAGTGAGTCAAACTTTGTCAAGGGGCAGCGGGCTATAACAACCCCAAGTCATCCCTCAGCAAGATGCCTCCTCCAGCAAGGCTCCAGCTCCCAAATGGTCATCAGCTGTGGACCAAGCTTTCAGAATACCCAAGTTTATGGGGGACCTCAGATTCAACCCACCATAGCACTTTTATAAACCAAACTCTTCTCACCAGTGTTATCAGTATGAATCAAGTCTTCAACATATGATTCACTGGGGACCCTTTATATCCAATCCAAAGCAATGCAAGAGAATGTAAATACTGGAACCCAGGAAGGTTAAAGGTGGCTAATAAGATTCCATTTAAACTAGACTACTGCAAAATATTATACTTAACTGTAAAAATCAGAGAGAAGATCGTCAAAACAGCAAAAGAAGCTATACACAAGGGAGTCATCTTAAGCTCTCTAGTGTATTCATCAGCAGAAATTCACAATGTAGGAGATACAAAAAATCTGCCAGCCAAGATTCTATACTTACAAATACTATCTTTTAGAAATGAGAGAGATATTTTTCCACAAAAACAAAAGCAAGTGTTCATCATACCTAACTTGTCTCCTAAAGAACATTAAATGAAGATTTCAAACTGAAAATTAAGATTCTAATTAGTAATTAAAATATGAACATAGAAAATTCCCTTGTGAAAGTAAATTTATAGTCATATTTAAACTATTTTGATATTGTAAATAGGGTACCTACTCATTTATATTTTTAGTAAGAGGATTAATAATATACTATCAAAATAATAATAATAGCTGCAATGATTTGATAAGGGAGACACTATAAAATATATAATTATCACATTAAAACCATAAATGTGGGTAAGTATACAATAAAAGTGTTGAGTTTTACATAGGAACAAAGTTACCAGTTTAAAATCCCAAGGGAGCATTTCAAGGTTTAAAAAAAAAAAAAAGGAAATTATGAAACATCCAGGGAACATTAACAAAATGCCAATAGTAAGTACTTCTTTATCAACAATTATCTTTAAAATAAATTACTGAAACTCTTTAATCAAAAGATTTAAAGTGGGGTTGGAAAGATGGGTTAGTGGTTATGGTGCTTGCCAGCAAAGCCAAAGAATCCAGGTTCAATTTCTAGGTACCCACATAAAGCCAGATGCATGAGGTGGCACATGCATCTGGAATTGATTTGCAGTGGCTAAAGGCACTTTTTTCTCTCTCTCCCTCTCTCGCTAATAAATAAATAAAAATATTTTTAAAAAGATTTAAAGTAGCTAAATGGATTTATTTAAATGATTTATTTAAATAAATTACCAAGATTCAACTGTATATTGCCTTCAAGAGACTCAAGTGACTTTTAAGGACATACATAGATTAAAATGATAGGACTAGAAAGGATACCACAGGCAAATTTAAATGAAAAGTTAACAGTCATATGCACAGTTATATCAAACAAGAGTAAAAAATATTGAAATTAATATATATATATATATATATATATATATATATATATGAAATGTGCAAATAGAAATTAAACAAACTGCTTATTAACAATCAGTGGGTTAGAGAAAAAAACAAATTTAAAATTATCTTGAGACAAATGAAAACAGATATCAAGTATTCGCAAACTTTTATCAAAATGTGGAAACAAAAGAGAAGGCTGATATAAAATAAGAAAAGATACAGAAATACAAAGGATCATATGATAATTCATTGAATAATTATATGATATCATAATTTCCTAAACACATATAACCTGCCAAGGGAAAATATGAATAAAATATATATTATATATAAAAAACATTATCAATAAGAATTAAAATACAGGGCTGGAGAGATGGCTTAGCAGTTAAGGCACTTGCCAGCAAAACCAAAGGACCCAAGTTTAATTCTTCTGGTACCCTACCCACTTAAAGTGAGATGTACAAGGTGGCACATGATTCTCAAGTTCCTTTGCAGCAGCGAGAGGCCTTGGGTACCCATTCTCTCTATCTGCCTCTCTCTGTGTCTCTCAAATAAATGAATAAGAAACAAAAATAATCAAGTCAAAACAATAAATATTTAAAATATTGTAAAACAATGAAACTATAAATCTGAACAGACTGCACATAAAGATTTTGAGTCAGTGACACAATGCTTGCCAATAAAGAGCAGTTCATAATGTGGAAGATTCATAGCTGAATTCTAACATACATCTAAAGATGAGGACTATGTCACTTTTCTTGCTGGTGTGACAAAATAACTAACCAGAAACACCATCAGAAAGAAAGGGGTTCCTTTGGCTTACAGTTTAAGGGGAATAAATGGAGGCAGGATCATGCGCAGTTGGTAACATGGAGTTTGTAGTCAAAGAACAGAGAGTGATCAGTGCTGCTCCTCAGATTGATTTATTTTCTTTTTCTTTTTTCCTCTTTCAGTCTGGAAACCCAACCAACCTAATGATTCTGCTCACCATTTGGGTGGGTCTTCCCATCTCAATAAGCCTAATCTAGAAAATCCTTCATAGGTATGACCAGAGATTTGTAGCCTAGGTAAGCCTAGATCCAATCAAATTGGCAATCAATATTACATCACAAACAACAATACAAACTCTTCTCAAACTCAGTTAAAACAAACAAACAAAGGAGAAAAGTTCAAAATTCTTTATTTTTTCCAGGTTGGTGGGGGAAAGAGATACTTGCTCTGGCTCAGGCTGACCTGAAACTCACAATGTAGTGTCAGGATGGCCTTGAATTCACAGACAGAGATCCTCCTACTTCAGCTTCCTTAGTGCTGGGATTAAAGGCATGCACCACCAACCCAAACAGGAAATTTTTTAAGGCTTGATGCTTTAGAACAACATCTTTGAAAAAAATTGAAGGCAAAAATAATACAAAAAACTAGCTAATTATACTTTAAAACATCTGAAGAATTATTCATCAATCAAGTAGTATTTACCCCAAGGATGCAATGATGGTTCAAAATATACACACTGGTAAATATGATATACCACATTAAAATACTAAAGTGTAAAAATTATGTGATAATTTCAATAGATGTAGGAAACACATTTTTTAAATCATTAAACATGTTTATGGTAAAATACCACAACATACTAGATATAGAAGAAATGTACCCCAACACAAAAAGTCATGTATGACAAGTGCACAGCTAATAGCACACTCAGGAAAAAGTTCTCTAAGATTAGAAATTATATTCTTGCCATTTCTCTTGAGAATATCCCTGGAAGTTCTAGCCAAACACTTAGATAAGAAAGATAGAGGGCTGGAGAGATGGTTTAGCAGTTTAAGGCATGTACCTGCAAAGCCAAAAGTCCATGGTTTGATTTCCCAGGACCCATGTAAGCCAGATGCACAAGGGAGCACACACATCTGGAGCTCATTTGCAGTGGCTGGAAGCCCTTGCATACCTATTCTCTCCCACTCCCTCTCTCCCCCCCCCATCCTCTTTCTCTGTCAAACAAATATATAAAAATATTTTTAAACAGAAAGAGAAAAGGGCATCTAATTTTAGAAAAAGAAAAGTAAAATCAATGCTGCTAGCAGATGACATGATTGACAGACAAAAATTCCTACAATTCTAACAAAAATCAAAATTAATAAGTTAAATCCACTATAGTTGGAAGAAACAAAATCAAGATACAAATATCAACACAATCCAGTTAATATCACTAAAATGCATAAATAAACTATTTATTTATTTATTGTTTTTGATGTATTTATTTGATAGTGACAGACAGTGAGAAAGAAGCAGAGAGAGAGAGAGAGAATGGGTGCACCAGGGCCTCCAGCCACTGCAAAACTCCAGACGTATGCGACCCCTTGTGCACCTGGCTAACGTGGGTCCTGGGGAATTGAGCCTTAAACCAGGGTCCTTAGGCTTCACAGGCAAGCACTTAACCACTAAGCCATCTCTCCAGCCCAAATAAACTATTTTTATAATTGAAATCAACAAAAATCTGATTTATATTTGCTAAATAAAAAATGTTAGAAAAAGGGGGGCTGGAGAGATGGCTTAATGGTGAAAGCATTTGCCTGCAAAGCCAAAGGTCCCAGGTTTGATTCCCCAGGACTCTTGTAAGCCAGATGCACAAGGGGGCACATGTGTGTGAAGATCATTTGCAGTGGCTGGAAGCCCTGTTGCACCCATTCTCTTACTCTCTTTCCCTCTTTCTCTGTCAAATAAATAAATGTACAAAAATAAAATATTTTTTTAAATCTTAGAAATAAAATTAAGAAAATGAATATTATGAATACAGCCATTACTACCTAAAGCAACATATAAATTTAATCCAGTCCTGCTCAATGCCTAATATCTAATATCATTCTTCATAGAAACAGAAAACATAATTCCAAAATTTGTATGAAACCACAAATAGATTCCTAAATAGCCACAACAACTTGAGTCATAGTAATCAAACCTCATAGCACTGGCAGAAACAACAGACATATTCCAATGGGATAGAAACAAATAACTCAAAGAAATCCATTCATTTTTTAATAAAATTCACTTTCAACAAACATACTAGGAACATATAGTGTACAGTGTCTTCAATAGATAGTTTTAGAATTGCTGAATATCCATGGGCAGAGTTATCAAGCTAGTACTTTATCACCCATCATCAGGAAAGACAATTCAGTGTATTAAAGACATACACAAACTATTATGAAAATAAGAATATTTCAATAACATTGTTTGTGATGATACTTTTTTGAAAAAAAAGATAGGCAAAAAAGTAAAAATAAGCTAGGAATGGTAGTTCAAAGCTACATTTCCATACACAGTATGCTTACTCAGGATGGTTTTAAGTTTGAAAACATCTTTGGCTACCTAGAGAACCCTGACTCATAAACAAACAAAACATGAAAATAGAGTAATAAGATAATATCTAGCTTCTTCACAACAAAAATTCAATAACTCATGAGAAAAAAAGCTACAAAATGGGGGAAATATTTGCAAAACATCCATCTGAGAAGGTAATAGTATGCAAAACATATGTGTAACTCCATAATAATACAAATTACTCTATTAAAATGGGTAAATGACCTAAATACATGTGTCATTAAACAACAAAAGCATGCAAATTGCTAATTTCTCATCATTCCTTTTAGAATAGTTATTATCAAGAAGGATAAAAGGCGATAATGTTGGTGAGTATGTGGGTGAAAAAGAAACTCATGGGCCGGAGAGATGGGTTAACTGTTAAGGTGCTTGCCTAAGATGCCTAAGGACCCATGTTCAACTCTCCAGATCCCAAGTCAAAAAATTAGTGTACCTTTTAAGAATTTTGACAAATTACAGTTTACCTTTATTAGTTTTGTGAGAGAAATTTTTACCTTTCAAGGAATTGAAAAAAATCTAGAACAAATGTAATTGGGTGATGTATCCTCAAAATTATATGGTCCAGAACAGATGCAGAACTAGCCAGTTGTAGATGAAAAGGTCACTATTTTTATTTTAACAAAAAATACCTTGGAATTCATCCACATTACAACTATGTAGGTGTAGCAGACAGCTTTAGGTTTGCTGAGATGAACTTCCAGACCAGGCACAGTTATGGAGGAAGGGGTATTTATTGAAGCTTACAGATCCAGGGGAAGTTCCATAAATGGCAGAAGAACCTGGCCTGCCTTCACAGGTCCAAGCAGAGAGAGAGAAGCACAAGCCTAAAAGCCAAAAGCCACATATCCCAGCACAGCACACTTCAGGAATTCCTGCTAGGCACACTTTGCATATCTTTAGATTCAAATCTGAAACCCACCACCACACCTAAAGATCCACCCAGTGACATTGCCTCCAGCCAGGTGACTGCAGAATGCAACTACAAACAATAAAGAACTGAATATAATGGGGGCCATCTATTCAAACCACCACAATAGGTAAGAAATGTATGAATCAGGTAAACATTTAAGATGAGAGTAATATAGAAGCAATGGTGAAATGTCAAATGCATGCTTTCCCTGAAGGATTTATAAATGCAAATTGTGAGCATCATGATTGCCAAAGTTGAACAAAAAGAAGACAGATTTAGCCATTTTTTTAACAGTAAGAATACTTTAAAACTCACAATTCTTAAGTTCTAACCATGTGCTTTTTGTAGGACCACACTCTGATCTATTTGGGCATTGTCAACTCCATGAAACACACCTGAACATTGTGCCTGGGTCAGATTAGAGCCCTGTGTCCATATCATCACTCAGCACTTGACTATGTTATATTCATTGAAATACTTTGTTATGATAAAAACATGGATAGCACAGTTGATCTTGTTTAGGAATAGCCTTTGTTTCTTAAAAAGGTGCAAAATGTTCACTGAGTCTTAGAAATAATGAATTACACATAATTGCTAGCATTTTGGCAATAGCAGTAGTAGCAGCACAGATATTGTAAACCATGTTTTGAGAGCAATAAAATTATAGTATCAGATATATTAAAACCTTAGTTATAGTTTAATAGAAAGAATAAAGAATTTAAAGTCATATAGTCATGGAGAAGTGCTAATTCTGATAGTCTGCACTGATACACTTTAGACAGGTAATGCCAATCCCAAATTTTCTCCCTTGCAAGGCAATCACAGTAAACTTCTCTGTTCACAGGAGTTAATAAAAATTGCAAAACTCTCTTTTGCACATTTTACAAATGTGTCCACATAAAAACAAAAATTTTAAATTTTGCAAAATTGATATTTAAATAAAATTGTATGTTTGAAATTGTCAAAGAAATGTTTCTCATTATGGTTAGATACACTTCTGCTAATAAGTTCTATTTGAAGGAACCTCTGCTGGCAATTACAAAGTAAGTGCCAAGCAACTGTCTACATGTATCATTCATGGGAACCACAAAGCACCCTCATCACGTAGTGCTAGTTACATGTTTATAAGGGAGTGTTGAAGCTAAGTTGCAAGCAAATGCAAGTACTAAGAGGCCATGCATCTCCACTTAAACCTTATAAATGAATGTATGTGTGTGTGACTGTATTTAGTCATATGAAATATCTCAAAATGTGTGTGACAGTCATTTAATCTGGGTGAAAACACATACTTATGAATTCATTTTCAATGGCTTGAACAACTTTATGGATGAAAGCTACCTAGGAAATCTTTTTATTTTTATTTGCTTAATATATTCTATTTGATTCACAGCTTCTAGTTAGTTGTTTATTTTACTTTGCACTTAGGAACTGTAATTTTCATTAGTATTCTTCAGTATTAGGATGGACAATTCTGTGTATCAATCATTCATTGTGACTAATTGTTTAGAAATATATAATGAAGGTCCAGGTGTGGTGGAGCATGTCTTTAATCTCAGTACTTGGGAGGCAGAGGTAGGAGAGTCATCATGATTTCAAGGCCACCCTGAGACTATACAGTGAATTCCAGGTCAGCCTGGACTAGAGTGAAACCCTACCTCAAAAAATCTTTATATATATTAACTAAAATTACAGATATATAATTTTTAAATAAGTTTGAGAACTGTAATGCATGAACATAATTCAAATCAGTCATATTAATACCAGGTTATCCTATTTTGTCCTCTCATCACTGCCCCATTCCACTGAGGGGCATCCTCAGTTGGGGAATTGATAATCACTGTGGTCACAAAAAATGACACAAATAAGTATGATAGAAATCTACTTTTTCATTAGATAATTAATAGATGTAACTAATTCTTTTAGAAAAGAAAGTATGTGTGTGTATGTGTGTGTGTGTTGTGTTTGTGTGTGTGTGTGTATGTAAGAGAGAGAGAGAATGTGTGTTTGACAGAAGTAACCTGTTAGAGTTAAGGAAGGTTTACTTTTAAACCACTGGCTGTAACTGGTAAATCTCAGTGCCAGAATTGGCTCATTCCTCTTCAGTTAGCTGTTGGTCAGAGAAGACACATGTAGGGCATTGCCAAAAGATTGTCAAAACAATGTAGGGCATTGCCAAAGCACTTAGTTATCCACCAGAACTAGATTATAAAACCCTATTCCTGAAGATAGCACAGGATCATTTTTTAGTGTGTGTTGGCCTTTCCGTGTGTGTGTGTGTGTGTGTGTGTGTGTGCAGGCACGTGCCCTCCATTCCATAGTGCACATATGGAAGTCTGAGCACAACCTCAGGGTCCTTTTGTTCTCCTTCCATCTTGCTTGACTCAGTCTCCCTTGATATTATTTAATTTTTCTCTTTTTTTGCCACTGTCTAGCTTGAATTTCTAGATTCTCGTACTTCCATCTCCCATTTCCATAGCCACAATGGTATCACAGGTGTGTGTACCACTTTGTGTCCACCTTTATTTGGGTGCTGGGAATGAAGTTTGGGCCACCAGGCTTCCAGTTAAGTGCCTTTAACCACTGAACCATCTCTTCTGCCTAGTGGAGGATCACTTCAGTTTAGCAAAGGACTAGGTCTTCTCATCAACAAGGAAATTAAAGCCTTAGCAACAGTTTTGTACATGAAAAATTTTAATTTTAATTTGGCTTTATCTATAAATGTTGTGTATTTGGTGAGTAAATAAACCAAGGTCATCAATATACTTTTTCTTTATTTTCCAGTGCTTTATAAAGTACCAGCTATCTTCTATCTATCTATCTATCTATCTATCTATCTATCTATCTATCTATCTATCTATCTATCTATCTACATATCTATTAATCATTCCTTTAGACAGCTATTATATCTAATTATATTGAGTTCTCTTGAAAATTTTAGATTCGATGAGTAATGTCATTATTTAGGAAGTTGAAGCAGGAGATGATATCTTCGATGTTGCCATCACTGGGGAAAAACAGGTAGCTGTTATAACCTATCCTTGTTGCCAACTGTTCTCCATTAATTTTGCTTTTATCTGCCATAACTTCAAAGCAAATAAATGCCTCAAATATTTTTAAGGAAAAAGCAATTGACAAAATGCTCTGAAGTTAGGGCTGGATTGATGGCTTAGCGGTTAAGCACTTGCCTGTGAAGCCTAAGGACCCCTGTTCGAGGCTCGGTTCCCCCGGACCCACATTAGCCAGATGCACAAGGGGGCGCAGGCATCTGGAGTTCGTTTGCAGTGGCTGGAAGCCCTGGCGTGCCCGTTCTCAATCTCTTACTCTCTCTCCCTGTCACTCTCAAATAAATAAATAAATAATGAACAAAAAAATGCTCTGAAGTTAGAAAATGAAGACATCACGATAGTCAAGTCATTCTTGTACTGCCATGATTTGGAGAGGAAGCAATCACTCCACTGTCTGTCTCTATACCCTTAGCAATTTCTTAATCAAAAGGGATTACCTGAGGAAAAGATCATTCCATCTAACAATAAGGATTATGGTGTCAGTCACTTTTCTTATTAAGGGAATGATATATAAATTATGTTCTCTGATTTTCAAATAATTTTCATTTTCCTATGATTATAAAATCAGCCATTTTTAACCTGAAAAATATTCGATAAGCAATAAGTAAATTAGGAAAGCTTAAATTTAAATGTTTAACCTTCAAGACTAACCTTCTACTTGTTCCTATGATACATGAAGAGGTCTACTTCTATGCCTATTATTGGAAGAGCTGTGAATCTTTTCCTTTTCTCTTAGTGATGCTAAAAATCAAGCATAAATATTTTACAGTTATTCTGCTGAAGAATTTCTCAATTGTTATTGTTTAAAATGATTTCTGTACTAGTGAAAGGCTTCACTGCTGTCCACTTCATTTTAAATTTACATTTTTAGTTTTTGGTGCCAAAAAGATAAATTTTACATTTGAGATTTATTGAGAAAAAAAAAAATCCCTCAACAGATTTGGTATTGCAATCTTTAAAACTAGTACTTATTTATTTTAGGATAGTCTGTCCTTAAAGTTATGCAGTGGTTGTGGTAATTACAAACCCTCTAAAAATCTGCTTAGTGTGACTTTTCCAAAGTTTCACACATGAGTTTATGTAAGTTAAAAGCAGAGTTAGAGCTGGAGAGATGGCTTAGTGGTTAAGGTACTAAGGTACTTGCCTTTGAAGCCTAAGGACCCATGTTCTACTACTGAGGTTTTGCTTAACCAGACACAAGGTAACACACATGGAAGGTCGCACATTAGCACAAGGTGGCACACATGCCTGTAATTTGATTACAGGAGCTGGAGGGCCTGGCTCATCAATTCTCTCTCTCTCTTTCCCTCATAAAAAGTCCAGTATGTTGGGGCTTGCCTCAAAAGAAAAAAAAGCAGAGTTTAAATTCCATCACTCACTACCCATGTCTAATTCTGTATTGCTCAGACTTGTTATTTAGTCTTTTAAAGTCTCACTCTCTACATTTGAAAATAGTAACAATAACAATTATTGTTATTTTAAAAATTAAAGTAAGCTAATGTAACAACTATTTTCATAGTGTGGGCACATAGTAGATTCTTCATGTGGGTTTTCTTACCATGATCATCATCATCACCAACATCATATCATGAACCATTTAAGCAAACATAGCTTATGTGGCAAAATGATATTGAGTTTTTTCCATGCACAATTATGATATGACTCTGTTTCAAAAACACCCAGTACCAGTCCTATCACAGTATGTGGTGGCTTGATTCAGGTTTCCCCTTAAGGTTGTGAAGGCTAAGTTCCCAACTGATGGAGATTTGGGAACTAACACCTCCTGGAGGCACTGTATTGTTGGAGGGGTAGGCTTATGGGTGTTATAGCCAGTTTGCCTTGCCAGTGTATGGCACACTCTCCTGTTGCTGTGGTCCACCCATTGTTGGTGAGGAGGAGATGTCCACCCTCTGCTCATGCCATTGCTTTCCCCTGCCATCATGGAGCTTCCCCAGGAATCTGCAAGCCGAAATAAACCTTTTTCCCACAAGCTGCTTTTTGTCAGGTGTTTTCTGCCAGTAATACAAACCTGACTATAACAAAGCACTTCTGTCCTTATTACAGAATATCCGACATCACTGGTCTGTGCAACCTTTTACATGTCATGAACACTGGGTGCTGAGCGGCACAGAGCTGAGTACAGCACTTCCTCAGCTAACCGATTGCAGATGAACAATGCTGTTGAAAAATTCACCCAAAGCATTTTCTGAAATAATATCCATACAGTCTTGTAAATGATTTTTCCTTCTGATAGCACTACGTAGGAAACTAAAGTGTAAATTCACGTAAATATCTTCGTAAGTACAGGAAAATATTCTTTAAACATTTAACTTTAGTTCATATACTCATATACACTAATACTCAGAACAAAAATATTACTAGAAATAGAGTAGGGACAAAACAGGAATGACAATTATCATTACTTATATTTATTGTATTAGATTCTAGCCAGTGTAATAAGGCAAGAAAAACAAAACATAAAAAAATGATCCATATAGGATAAACAAGCCAGGGAAGTCTTCAGATTTTTGGTACTCTAACCTCTGGAAATAACTTTGCATGCCAGGATTTTATTTAGTTTTATTTTTCACATTTACACACATACACACACACACACACACACACACACACACACACACACATTCATTCTGATCTTATTCCCCATTATTCATCATTGTTGTAGCCACTCTTAAGTTGTCCCTTCTACAGTAAATAACCTTTCATCCATGATCATTCAAGCAACCCTAATTTAACTCAATGGGTTAAAAAAGAAGAGTGGTATTAAAAACACAAACTATGGTGAAAACCCAATTAATTCTCTATTTTTGAACTTCTATATATGTGTCCAAACAAGATTATGTTAGTAAAATCAACATTTACTTTTATTTTACATTTTACAAATCTTTATAGTTGACTCTGGCCAGGTAAAGTATAAAGAAAGAAAAAATACTCAGCATTCTTTAAAAGTAATAAAAATAAGAAAATAGCTGTCCAGTAGTACTACATTTTCTTCTGACACAATGGAAAAATTCCATAAAACATTCTTCTATTAGCTTGTGGATTTAATTTAATTAAGTAACTTCCTCCCAAAGAGTTAATTGGCTGCTCTTCTGCATCTGAGCAAGCAAATGTTCACTGGAATTTAAAGAGAAATGGGAATTTGAGCTATACATTTCATGTTTTATGACATGACCATGGATGAGAAAGAGAGGAAGATGGGAGAGAGAGAGAGTGATTTAAAGCTAGATTCTGTGTATGAGGAAAAAAAAAAACACATTAAATTTTATGAGTCTGGCCTTTTTGCTAACAGAATCATCTCAGCCCATACTTTTTATTAATGGGTTATCTAGCATTCTATTTTAAATTTAATGAAGAATAGGCATGGTAGCATATACCTGTTATCCAAGCACTCAGGAGACTGAAGAAAAAATATTGTAAACTTGAGGCCAGACTGAGCTACACAGAAAATCCAGTCTCAAAAAAATAATAATTAACTTGAAATACCAGATTGTACCATACAAAATTCATACAAATATTTAATTAATTAAATGACATATATGTGAAAATGCCCATTAATTAATTAATTAATTAATAAAATGCTATAAGAAGTCATAACAAGATAACAAAATGTAACAAAATGAGTCAAGATACAAGAGGAAGCAGAATAATATCAATTCATAAATTATAAAAAGATTAAACCAGAAGTACAAATATGAAAAATGATAGTATTTTCAAACTCCTTTGTATGAGATAAATGCACAAATGCAAACTATAAGACACAAATTTAGACATGCAAGTATATGCAAACTTGACATACGACAGGTGGATGACTGATTTTTCAGCAATACTAAGGCAAGAATGGTGCTGCAAATTACATATCGAGCAAAATGTGCAATTGTGTAGCTCATCACAAACTCAAACACTCAGATAAATGTTGATAAACACTCAAATATGAGAAAACTACTAAAGAACTTGAAACATAAATGAGAAATCAAAGAAAATGATAAGATCAAATCAAAGAAGATGATGAGTGATATCTGAAGCTTGAATAAACTACAAATGGTGTTAACAGAGTCAATATTGCAAAAATATAGCAGCCGTTCATGAAATAACCAGAATGCCATAAGCATATGAAATATGCACAAACTCGTTAGCAATCAATAAATCAAAAATTAAGATGTCAGTGAAAAACGACCCTCATCATAACAAATGTGCAAAAATTTTACAACAGAGTACATGGAGCCTTGAGAATTTTTATATTATTCTTGTCAGGATCCAATAATTGCAACTTACCTTTAGGGAAAATTGCATTTATCTAAAATTAGAAGTGCATGGGTCCACCCTCCTAACCTTATGATTCTACCATTCTGATCTTAATCACATAAAATACAGGAAATCTTCTTTATTGTATTAAAAAGTAGAAAAGTCAGAGCATTATTGATTCTAATAAAGAGAATCTGGAAACTCAGATATTTTTCCAACAAGGGATTGATAAATGTCTTTACTCAATGGGATACTCTGCATCAGAAAAAAAGAAAAATAAAATTAGAGCTGTATTAGCAAGCAAAGATGACTGTCACAAACAATATATTGAGCAAAACCTAAGCTGTCAAAGTAGACATTCTAATTAAATAAAGTTCCAACTTATAACTGAACACTATAGTGCTTAGAGATATAAGCATAATAAAAGCAGTAGTGACTGGATCATTAATGCAAACCTATTACCCCAGTACTTTGAAGGCTGAAATAGAAAGATAAATTCAGCTGGGCGTGGTGGTGCATGCCTTTAATCCCAGGACTTGGGAGGCATAGGTAGGAGGATCGCTGTGAGTTCAAGGCCACCCTGAGACTACAAAGTGAATTCTACATCAGCTTGGGCTACAGCAAGACCCTACCTTGAAAAACCAAAAATGAAAAAATGAAAGGAAGATAAGTTCAAAGACAGCCAGGGCTGATAACAAGGTCTTGTCTCCAAATAAAAATTACAACTAAAGCAAAGTAATTACTTACATAGATTTTAAGAAAATCATTAATTACCATTTGGAGAAAAAGAAGTACATTGGGAAGCAACATACTGAAATTAATTAGCCATAGTATTCTTATTCTTATACTGCATTGCATTTCAATTATTTCTTACACTTATTTTTAATCAACTTCAGTAGTAGGTTTGACACAAATATTCTACCCCAATATATATATATTATATATATATATATATATATATATATAATATAATATATTATAATACATATATATATATATAATATATAAATATATTATAATACATATTAACTGACTAGCAATTCAAGGATAGGTATGGTCATCAATTAGAAAGGCGGCCATGAGCAAACTTAAATACAGAATTTCTAGGAGAGAGAGTTGAATGGAGATCAAACCAACAAAACCAACAGCGAGAAAACTTCAACCCAAAGCAGGCCCAAGAAAAACTACTGCCAAGGTGAGAACCTTTCTTCCCAAAGGAGCTTCTGAGAAACTCTAAGCTCAGAGTCAGCAAATTCAAAGGGCAGGACATTCATGGGTACAATTAATTAAAAGACCATCAGTCAAACAGCAACTGCTGTTCCAGTACTGGCCTTCTTTCCACCAGACAGACAAAAAAAGAAAATAGAATAAACGAGCTGAGAATGCTGGCATTTGCTTCCTAAGAAAAAGCCTTCAAAATTACTTTGCAAAAAAAGGGAATATTCCCTGAGAAGACTCTCAAACTAGATATGCAGGTCAGAGAGAAAGTGAAGCAAATGCCTACAAAAAGTGAAGAGATAAATCACTGCTATATAAGTGAGACCCAGGTTTAGAAAACATGAGTATTCTCTATACCACAGCGTATAGACACCCAGAAGACTGGTGTCAATGAACTTCAGAGAGCTGCTTCTGTGAACAAACACACATCATAATTAGGCAGAATGAATGAATAAATGTGAATATTTATCATGGATAAAAGAATATTCTACATAAAAATGCTTCTCAGCCTTTTGGCTAAGATCAAGTGTAAGAATAATCCACATAGTTTTAAATATGGGGCATCATAAGCATGACTTTAAGGCTGAGGATGTAACTCATTAGAAGAGTGCTTGCCTGTCAAATAGAGACTTGAACTTGATC
Source organism: Jaculus jaculus (assembly GCF_020740685.1). Classification (NCBI taxonomy): domain Eukaryota; kingdom Metazoa; phylum Chordata; class Mammalia; order Rodentia; family Dipodidae; genus Jaculus; species Jaculus jaculus. The sequence goes on along the minus strand of NC_059111.1, from coordinate 69,120,848 downwards.
CCAATCATCACAACAGTCAGAAACACATGACAGTCAAAATTAAATTCTTAGATAGATAAGAAGGTACTGCCAAACATTATAACCAAGCTGAGCTCGGTAGTGTTTGCCATTAGTCCTATCGCTCAGGAGGCACCGGTAGGAGAATCGCTGTCAACTCAAGGCCAATCTGAGACTACATACTGAACTCCAGGTCAGCCTGAGCTAGAGTGAGATCCTCCTACCTCAAAAAAATAGACAAAAAAAAAAAAAAATAGAATCAAGTCTGAGAAAGGTGGCTTAAGGGCATAAAAACATTTATTTATATCTGAAGATTTATGTAAGATTACTGAATAAAATGTTGCCAACAATGGAGTAAATTCTAAATGCAACATGGTTTCAAACCCAAAGAATAATATATTACACATATATGTTGTATATATATGCTTATATTTTGTCCACATAAAATGTCATATGTGTATGTGCATATATACACATACTTTTATATTGCTAAAAACTGAAGTCAAAATAAATAACTTAGTACCAACTCCTGATACAATCTTGTAAATCTAGAAATGGGGAAAAAATGTTCATTTCTCAAGACATTTCATGTCTAGGCAGCCATAGAAAAGTTTCAGGAACATTTGAGAAAATGAAATAAGAAAAATGGTAAGCTTTTATGGAAATGTAAAAAAAAAGATAATGGCATTATTTATCAGTGGTTAGTTTGCTTATCCAATACATTCAATGAATTAAAAAAATTTTTAAAATTGAATCATTGGACAAATAAAGGGTAAGACTACAAAAAAATAAAAATCTTGGTTTAAGTATTAATGGTGATCAATTTGAAAGTTTGAATAAATCTTATAAGAAGCAAGCAAAGCTCACTCACCCTCAAAAAGCCTGTCAAGTGAGGGAGGAGGTGTTCATCTATATCATATCATTGAAATTTAAGGGTATCTGTAATTTTAAAAGGTTGTATTATACTACAAAAAAAAAATGGAAACTACCTTCATTCAGAGCATTTGACATGACATTGCCATTAGATTCTATGACAGCCAAACTACAATCTATCCACTTATTTGAGAGAGAGAGAGAGAGAGAGAGAGAGAGAGAGAGAGAAAGAGGCAGATAGAGAGACAGAGAATGGGTGCACCAGAGCCTCTAGCTACTGCAAATGAACTCCAGACACATGTGCCACCTTGTGCATCTTGTTTATGGATAGGTATTAGGAAATTCAATCTGGGTCCTTAGTCTTCGCAGGTAAGTGCCTTAACTGCTAAGCCATCTCTCCAGACCTCCCTCATCCTTTTAAAGGAAACAAATTAAGGTTTCAACATTAAAGAATGTCTGAGGAAAAATAAATTTCAATGGCTATAAGGAAAAGGAATGACCGAGATGTTGGCAAAGGAAAGCAAAAGGTTGGCACTGTGCAGCTAACTAAAACACAGAATGAAGAGTGAGCAGCGCAGGGTGATTCTCTCAAGAAAAAAAGACTGGAAACTCAGGAACTATTTGATGTGTGTGGCTTTTTTAAGAGGACTTTTAGTACAAGACTGTTAGGGTAGGGGATAATTAGTGATATATTCACAGAAAACTAAGTAGAGAAACACAAAGCAGTGATTAATTCAAATAAAGGCAGACTTGTATAAGGGTGAGAATATTACAGACGTGTAATATAAGGTCTTGTGAAGAGCAGTGACATCATCATCATAACTCATCTGAATGATGAATTAACCTTAAATAAGTTGGGACCTTAATGGGAGGAACAGTGAAAAGAAAAAGGATGATAGAGGGCTGGAGAGATGACTTAGCAGTTAAGCGCTTGCCTGTGAAGCCTACCGGTTCGAGGCTCAATTTCCCAGGACCCACATTAGCGCCAGATGCACAAGGGGGCGCACGCGTCTGGAGTTCGTTTGCAGTGGCTGGAAGCCCGGCGCGCCCATTCTCTCTCTAGCTCTCTGTCGCTCTCAATTGAATAATAATAATAATAAAGGATGATATAATAAAGTAAGATGATCATTACCCATGGTTAGAATGGCTAAATATTGATAGAAGAAAAGGAGAAAAGGATGGGAGTGGCAAGTAGAGGAGAGGAAATAAAAGGACACTAACATCCCTTGATATTTAGAAATTTACATTGCTAAAGAAACTGCTACTGACATTAAACACATCTCTGGGGTGGAACTGTAGTAAATTCCTGTTGTTCCAGTGGTATCTTGGTAAACGTTTCATATTTGCTCTCTGGGGGAAAGGAGCCCAGATGTTCACTCTGTGTGACAGGAGTCCTGTCAAAGCTGGCTCCAGCCCTTCAGGGTTCAGATACAATGATAGTTGTTTGTTTGTTTGTTTTTCAGGGATATGTTTTGAGCTTTATTTGATGACAAAAGCCTATTCATGATTTACTTTGGACCAATGATAAACAAACCTTTAGAATGATAGCTTAAATTTTTTTAAAAATGAATCTTCTTATAATTAAAATGATAAAATACTTAGGAAAAGATGTAATTAAACATGTTAATGATCAGTGTAAAGAATATGATAAAACATATCTGAAAATATTTTAAAAGACCATGGAAGAGACTTTGTTCTTATACAAGACTGCATAATTAAAATGCTAAAGCCTCACAAGTTAATGTTAATTAATTGGAAGCTCAGTATAATCCACATTGAATTCAATTGCACTTTATCAGCTAATTTTGAAATTTATCTAAAAGTCTAAGTACTCTGAGATAATAATTTTGAAAGAAAGGATACTGGCCCATTCCATAATATATATATATATAGTGACATGTCATAACACCAGATTAAAGAGTAAAATAGTGATAACTTCATCTATTAATCAATTCTATCATTGCTAAGAAATAGTATATTTGAATTGAGAACAAAAAATAAAACAATGTAAGAAATAAAATAAATTCAAAAACTACATATATATATATATATTAATACCTAATAAATATATTCAAATCAGTGGTGAGAAAATGAACTTCTCAGAGGTTGCATTAAAGGGCTGGGAATGCATTTTATTGGTAGAGCACTTGGCAAAGATGTAGGAGGCACTGAATTCAACTCTTTATATGACATAGTCACAGAAATATCAGTTAAAATTACTAGATGTTCTTCTAGGGAGAGTGTTGTAACAATTGTAACATTTAGAATTTTAATTCATGTATTAAAATATCAGAAATTTGCTTAGTGGCAAGGGAACCATAGATGAAACTGGCAACCGAGTCAAAATCCTTTGAATACCAAGATTATGGACTCCAAAGAGAAGGTCCCACTAGTTTTTGGCTACACCCATCAAAATCTCTCTAAATTAACAATGATTATTCCCTTTAACCTATGCTGATCTCATTCTGTTGGAGAACATGTTTTTCTTCTTCAGGAGACAGCGAGAACAGAAGGCAATCAAAATCTACCAACAAGACAAGAAAAGATAACTGACTCCCTGGCAGGAGATGAGCCACTCCTCACATATCAGCCAGGGACCAGATGAAACAACAGAGGACTTGGAAAGATGAGCAAGAACACGGCTTTACGGTGAGCCTGACAACCTGTGCTAAGGTGATGGAGACAGACACTGAGGATACTCAAAATTTACCAAAGCAGAAATCCAGAAGCTGCTGAGAGCTCTACAGTAAAGTAGACTTCAAACACACTCACCATGTCTCAGAGAATTTTTGTGAGGGAATAGAATGATTGGAAGAACCACAGGGTAGAAGGGAATATCCAGAGGCATTGCTGCTCCTCTATGTCTACCTGCTGCTCTCACGACTCATATCCCACAACCTCATGGATGAATATCAGCAATCCAACTGAGGAAGGCCCTCAGTGGACTGGGAGCAGGGAGAAGGGAAATGATGATGCCATCACGTAAGACCCCATGAAAAGTTCCTACTTAATTGAAAAAAAAAAAAGAAGAAGAAAAGCAAATCAGTTTCAGACAAATACTGAGGACTTCTTTCAAAACTTTAGAAGCTTCTGAAATATAGACTTCTCTTTAAATATGAAGTTTGGGTAATCTTCCTAATTTAAAAAACAAAGACCTTAAAGGAAAAGTATAACACTGACATAAACATTAATTTCAATTTTTTTCCATGCTATGAAACAACAGTGCCAAGTATTAAAAAAGAAATAAAGTTTGGAAAGTAGGAGTTGAAATTTCAAGACCAGCATAATAATGCTCCATGGGAAAATACAAATAATATCTCAGAAAAGTAGTTAAATGGGGACTAGAGGGATGACAAAGTTAAGGCATTTGCCTGCCACAGTTTGATACTCTAGTACCCACCTAAAGCCAGGTGTACAAAGTGGTATATGCATCTGGACTTCATTTGCAGTGACTAGAGGCCCTAGTGCTGGCTTGCTCTCTCTCTCTCTCTCTCTCTCTCTCTCTCTCTCTCTCTCTGTCTCTCTCTCTCTCCCTCTTTCTCACTCTTTCACTCTCTTCCTCACTCTTTCACTCTCTCTCCTCTCTTTCCCTCTCTCTGTTTGCAAATAAAAAAATAAAAAAGTTTTAAGCCAGACATGGTGGCACATGCCTTTTAATCCCAGCACTTTGGAGCCAGTGGTAGAAGGATTGCTGTGAGTTCAATGCCACCTTGAAACTACACAGTGAATTCCAGGTCAGCCTGGGCTACAGATAAGATCAAGCAATTCTCAGAATCAAGATACATATCCAATAGAGTATTAAAAAGACACTAATTTAACATCACTAAATATTTATAAAATGTAAATTTAAATGTTTATACAACTCAATTTTAACCATCAAATTGGCAAAACTTAAATGTGTATAGCTACCTTTATTTTTTAATTTTTGTACTGCTGTTAGCAATGTATATCAATATGATTTCTCATAGAAGAACTTGTCAATGTCTCTTTAAAGTGAGTACTTATGCTTTTCTTCATAGTGTCTGAGTAAAAGGGTATTCTTGACTACCAGAGTTGTAAATCACCAGAAAATTTCTTGTATCTCCATTTATCTGCATATATTAAAATATCAAATTATATTTTTCAAAATTAAAGCAGTTTTAGATAGGTCTGGAATTTGATAACACAACATTTAGAAGGTAAGAACACTCAAAATATTAATTTGCATCATTAAGAGGCCCTTAATTTCAGTTTTAGCTTACAGTATTTTTCACCAATTTTATTATTATGTATATGCATATATAGCACCAACAGAAATAAATAGCAATAGCTATGACTTATTTGACTGCTAGGTCTATATCACAAACCATTAACACATAATTCTTAGCATAGTTTTCTATTGATCTACATATACACTATTTTGTCGTTTCAATGTATTTATAAAGGAAAGTCCATTATACTCTGATTGAAGATGAAGATGCTGATGGTTGGAGAGATTGGGGAATCTATGAAAGATCACACAGCTAGTTAAAGTGTAATTTAAGCTTAGGTCCAGCTATCCCAAGAGATTCCCAACTACTACATTGTGATAAAACATGGACCTAAGATATATTGCAATAAATACAAAATAATGCTGACAAGATTCATTTGTTATGAATTATAACATGGAACTAACTATGAGTCCATTGTTAAAATCATTATTTAATTACATAAAATGATCATTCATTTAATTGTATATGTGGCTTTGTACAAAGCAAAGGGTTTAATGTGGTCTTCTCTGTTCTGTAAGTACTTCTAAGTGTTTGTTGTCTTGATAAAAACAGATATGTTGGAATGAAGAGATGGCTCAGCAGTTAAAGTGCTTGCTTTCAAAGCCTGATGACCTTAGTTTGATTCCTTAGTACCCACATAAAGTCAGGTGCACAAAGTGATGTATGCATCTGGATTCATATACAGTGGCAAAAGGCCCTGGCATGTTTGTGCATATTCTCTCTCTCTCTCTCTCTTTTTCTCCCTCTAATTCCTTGAAAATAAAGAAAATATTTTAACAAAGAAAGACACAAGTATTTGTGAAAAATAAGGTATTTGTTCATTCTCCCATTACTGCAGATGACAACTTCTTAAAACAATGTGTTACAAAATTCCTTAGTTTGCTGGTATTTTTACATTAGAATAGCACCAGGAGTGCTATGCAAACCTCAAGAGCCTTCTTTGCACTGTGAAAATTCTAATTCTCTTCAGTGATTGCTGGACCACAGTGAACTGAACCATCTAAGGACGGGCCATCCCTCTGCTTTTGCTGATAGCCTAAGACAATGAGCTGGGTAGTACAAATTCGAAATCCTTGCTGTCAGACACGGTTGCCAAGGTGTTTGTTCATTTTTATTAGTCCATTGTAGATGTTGGCTCTTCTCCCAGAGCTTCAGCTTTGTTTTCCCAGCCCATGTTTGTTTGGACCATCTGCTCCAGTATATCAACCTTGTCCTCTCCAGGTTTACAGCAAGAGTTGCTACAAGTTGGAATTTTTCTTTATGAAGTAATAGCCAACTGCATGGCACACATGTTTATATATAATTGTCTACTTTTCTTCAACTGGTTTTTCCTTTTGGGAGGATTTTGTCTTATTTGGGTTGAATATCTAGACTGGGAGTTTTATTTCTCATATGGGCTGAGCTCATTTAGTCTATTTCTTAACCCAATACCACATTTGAAATTAATTTCTTGGATTTGCTACAATTAAATAACATCAGAATTATTACTTTTAATACATTCACCCAGCTGAGGGGCTTATTTGATTTGTCTTGAATCCCATAGTCAAAAATATATCCATCTCTATGTTAACAGTGAAGGTATAGAAACTGAAGGACATGTGTAATATTGTGAGTTCATGAAGCAAATTAATAAAGTCCAAAGTAGCTCAAAGCCCAAAGTTATTTTCAAGCCTGGATGAAACCTAAACCCAAATGCAGAACAGAAAGAGCTATAGATCAATCTGTACAAATGGTTGAAAGGAGGGTTATCAGAAATGGTACAACGTCACTGGCCAGGCAAGAAAATGAAAAAAAAAAAAAATCATCACCAGCAGCTGACATTTGAGTAGAAAGAGGCTTTAGGCATATGAATTCTAAGAATAAAGCTGAGAAAAAAAAAAAGTTCCCCAAATTTCTTTGTCTATGTGTTCAACCTTATATATCCACAGCCATACTGTAGTATATAAATCCTTGGCTATAAAGGTGGACCAAAGTAGTACAAAAAGCATTATTGGGCCATGCATAAGATTCCTAGAGAGGGAAATCCAGGCTGTTTATTCAATTAGAACTGTGGTACAAAGTATGTTATGGTCATGAAAATCATACCAATATACCTAATTCTAGCCTCTAATAACCAAGTTAGCAAGGCTGACCTATTGTGGACCCTTCTATTACTGCTTATATTTTAATATTTCACTCTTTAAGGGGATTCAATGGCTTCTGATGAATGGAGGCTAGTTGAGCCTTACATCCTAAGCTAGAAGACAATTGATATAGATCAGGAAACTAGTCACATCATGATAATGGCAGACCTGTACAAAGCTGTTAACATTTTAGAAACACAATACATGGACAACATAAGCCATCACTTGCTTTCCTACACCCATGGCAGACATGAAAAATCAATCACAGCATGATTTCTCATTGAACCAAGATATATTATTATCATATATTTTGACTCACACATCATGCAAACTCAATAATTGATTAAAATTGACATTCCATTGGGATTGAAATCAATTTGTCCTCCTTGGGTTGCCCTTTCCCATTTCAGTCATTTGCAATTAATATCTCATTGGAATTTTTAAAAGAATACCATTATCTTCTGGAAACAGATGGCTATAGTTCCTTTTAATATGGGGAGAAGGTGACTTGAAAACATCAGAGGTGCTGTTGAAAATTATGCTGACTGGGACACTTTTGTAGACCAAAAAGTATTTTTTGGATCTTATCTGAAAGGCAGTTCTTTAGATACATTTCTTTAAATATTCCCATAGTGTCCTGAGTTAAACTTTTGTTTAAAGAGAACACAGAGATAAACATTGGGAGCTTTCCCAGAGGGCTGTGACTAGAATTTAGCTATCGAACATAGCAGTCTCTTGAGCTCAAACACAATCCTTTTCAGAGTGGAAATGAAGCTGGGCACAATTAGGCAAAAAAAAAAAAAAAAAAAAAAAGGTATCTTTAAAGGATAAAAAAAAAACTATGCAGGCTACAGTCCAACTTAAATAAAAAAAAATAAAAGAAAGAAAAAAATAAAAGCTTTACCCTTGGATAGATTCAAGTGACCTTCCATGGGTGTACTAAGAAACACTGTTCTTAAGCATCATATTCTCTGGACTTTTCTTTCTCTCAAAGATTAGCACTTTTTTTCTACTTGGAGGAATAAAACCCTACTTCATAGGGGAAAGTTTGAAACCCTATCAGTTAACTGAAAAACTAGCTAAACTGTTCAAGTTTATGTGTTCTAAATTCATCTAGAACCCACCTTCCTATGGGTTAAAAATGTAAATGTTTTCAAAGAGCACTGATGTGCTTTTTAAGTTTCATTTTAAAGTATTTCTAATACATGTTCTCTCCATGCTATCTCATTCATTCTCTAATATTCTGATGGATTCTGCATTGATATCATTCATCTTGATTTGTCTTGAGCTTCTTATTTCTTTGACCATGGCATTGCCCTTAAGATTTAACAGTAGCCTTAATAATAGGGGAAATTTCAGAAACCAACCACTAAGTTCTTGCAGAATTTAATACAGTCATTTAAATGGTATCAAAGAGATTTTATGTACTTAAAACAAACAAACAAACAAAAATCCAGGAAGTTAGAAAAGAGAACTTGAAAGAAACTCTAAAGTTCTTCTGAGTTCAATAGTTGTCTAACATAATAGAATGTGACATGAGATTTTAGGGCAAAAGGCAATAAAGACGGCTGATTGTTAGCACTTCAAGAATACCTTCTGCCTGCTCATAGCTGTCATTCCCTAACCTCTAAAGAAATATGTACAGCATTGAGACTCCAAGTTTACCTCCACTTCAGTGACACAGCAATTTTTCTGTTTTCAAGTTCTAATCAGTATTTCAGACTACCTCTGAAAAAGTGCCTACTGGTTGACTGCTTCAGAAAGATAAGACCTCTTTTGGGCAAAATGATTACATATTGCTTTTTTACATATGTTATTTTTATTTATTGATTTGAGGGAGAGGGAGAGAGAAAGAGGTAGATAAAAAGAGAGAAGGTGCACTCCAGGGCTCTTAGCCACTGCAAACAAACTCTAAACATATGTGTCACCTTGTGCATCTGCCTTTATGTAGGATCTGGGGGAACAGACCTGGGATCTTTGGCTTTACAGGTCAACGCCTTAACCACTAAGCCATCTCTCCAACCCTCCCGATTTCCTTTTTATTTATTTATTTATTTATTTATTTATTTATTTATTTATTTATTTATTTATTTATTTTTGTTTTGTTTTTTTCAAGGTAGGGTTTCACTGTAGTCCAGGCTGACCAGGAATTCACTCTGTATTCTCAGGGTGGCCTCGAACTCACATCGATCCTCCAACCTCTGCCTCCCAAGTGCTAGGATTCAAGGCATGTGCTGCCACACCCAGCACCTTTTTTAGTTCCCAAGATTTTAACTATTGCTTAAAAAATTTTTTTTTTTTGAATCTCTAGTGATATTTCAAAGTTCAGAAGCAAAAAGGTCATTTCTAGTAACTTTGATGTTATAAGTCATGAAGCACTTTAAAGCTACCTGGAAAAGGTATTGCAACTTCTGAATTTTATAGTTACAAACACCTACTGCAAGGAAACTATCAAAGATTTGAGTCAGAGAGGAATTGTGTCTGCAGGTTTTCCTATTAAATAAGCAGCTATATAAGTCCTATCACAATTTCATCTCAACTTGAGTCTGCTATTTTTGGAAAGAAACTTTATGGACAATATATATAATGCAAATAACTGCATAAGAAATAATATACTGAAAAGAATGTTATGCATATGACTTTGTAAATTACCACAGACATGGTCAGATCATAGGACTCCAATAGATAAATGTGTTAACAAGATCAAACATTTGTATCACTATCCAAGATATGGGAGAATGAATAGAAGTTAGCATAAGACAAACTTCAACTTAACATGAGACTCAACTTTCAAACCACCAGGTGTGCCCTGTAATAAAGACAAGTCCCTACTTACAGATATCTTTATTAAACTTAAAATTAGCCTCATGTAAAAACTAGGAGTTAAAATTCTTATGTGAATTTATCCCACACAAACTAGAAAAATATTTAATTTCAACATGATTGGTATGCTAATTTCTTCTTCAGACCTCTTATTTTTTATCTGAATAAAAGAAGTGGTTTTTTTTTTTTTTCTAACTGAGGCAGATGGCCAAATGTGTGCATTGTTAGCATTCACACAGGCTCAACTCAAAGACCACATGCAAAAAATATATAGGTTCTCCCTTCTGCTTTTATGAGTAGCTGACTGGCAATTTCTTATTACAAATTAATGAAAGATACAAAATATCTTTTGAATGGTCATTGAAGTTTTTTGAAAGTTGGTATATAAGTGGATTATTTGTAGAGCTTACTAAGGCTGACATTCAATAATTTATAAAGAACTTTGTCACATGGCAATGAAGTGTCATTTGTATGAGCTTTGACATTCCCACAGGTTTTACTTTTATGTTTCTTTTATTTCTTTTTGTTGTTAAATCTTCACATCATGCTTCATTCAAAGAGCTGACAGTTTGAGAAATCAGCAGGTTAACACCCTAAAAATTGCTTTCCAAGTCATCACCAACCAGAAGATTATATAGAGAGAGAAACGCAGGGGCAAAAGCACTCAATCATTCCAGAGCTCAGTTGTGGTCCTCTGACCAGGTGGTCAGCAACATTTCTGAGGCTTGTGATGTCTATATCTGTCCCATTATCATCCCTTGCACTCTTCCATAAGTCTTTGGATGTTGGGGGCTTAGACACTTCTCAAAATGCTGAGTGTAGTTTCTGCTAGTGTCAACCTTTGTACACTTCCAGGGGCATCAGGTCAGGAGGTAAGTGCTCTATTAAAACAATTCATCACTTGCAGTGCTGTGCTAAGCTATTAACATGTGTGTGCAAATTTCTTTTTTATAATATGGAGTACAAATGTGTGTTTATATAGAATACTAAAGTTCCCCTATCTGCCATGTATGTTCCTTTATTGACTTTTGTCTCCCTGGATAAGTTATGAAAGTTTAAATATGGCCTTTCTGATATGGTATCATTAAACAAAGCTAGATACATTGACTGGATTGCCTCAAGTAAAAGCACTGTGTATTTATGACAATCAAATCCACTCCCACTGGGAAACATCAGTTAACCTGTGCTTCTAATAATATTATTGCATGCATCTTCTACTTTCTTAAACTGTGATATGACTAATATACCACGTGAAAGTACATTTTTATACTTTCATATTGATATTTTGTATATACTCATATAAAATATTTTTCTTTTATCTATTTTTATTAGTTATGTATATAGTGTGTATACAGCCATGATGGTACCATCATTAGCCTTCACCCTTTAACATCTTTTGTTTCCTATAGCATCACCCTTCCACTGAATCACCTCTTTTAGGATTACTTCTATTTTGACATGAGTATTCTTGTTCTACTCCACCATCCATTACAGAATGTTAATGAGTCCAATATTGGTGAGTTCTTACATAGGTAATGGTAGCTACTATGAGCTCATGAATGTAATGACTACATCATATCCTGAAGAAGGGGTTGAAAGCAACATTTTCCATCCTCTGGCTCTTACATTCTTCCAATATCCTCTTCTACAATATTTCCTGAACAATGGAGGGCATAATACAGATGTTTAATTTAGCACTGAGCTGAGCACTCAATAGTCATTTATTCTCCAGCAATTATTGACAAATGCAAAAACAAATCTCTTCTGATCAAAAGTGAGAGCAGCCATATTCTACAGGCATGGAGGAGGCTTCTAGGTCTGTCCCAGTTTGAATTCTCTGTCTCCTGCAATATATGGTATCTTTAACAACAGGGTCTTGCCATCTTCTTCTGGTGAGAAACCAAGAACATTGGCAGTAGCCTGTACTTATTATAGGGATGCCATGTGCAACAAAAACTTGGAAAATATCCTACCCCTGACACACTGATTTTCCTGTAGCAACTTATGGCTTATACACCCCAGTTTTAAGGATGGAAGATTTTTTTTTGCCAAATTATCAACAAGGATGTCTTGATTTGATTGTGTATTTCATTTGCTGTTATTGTCATTTTAATAATGCATTATAGTCATTTAAACTCATCATTATTAATTGATTTTTCTGAGTTGTTTGGTTATATGTATAAGTACATAGATGCATTAATAATTCCTTATAATCATAGCAGACTAATGATCTTACTGCAGTTTAAACAAGAACCCTCTATATACCTATGTCCAGAATAATATATACCATTGCTCAGAGCAGTGAATAAAATCTCCCCTAAAATATTTTTAAAAGCTTCTTGCCTATCTTTTTGTTTTTCATTTACCATTGCCTTTACCTAAGTACACTGTGGTTCAAAATATTTCTCTAATCTCTGAAAACTTTCTATAAAAACAGAATCTTTTCTAAGAGTCTTGATAGCTCTTCTTACATGAGAGGGATATGAGAGGAATGCAAGACAATAGTGGGTCATTTGCAGGCAGGAAGCATGACCCACAGCTGCCATCTTTGAAATAACACTTTCTAGTGAAGAAGAACCAGAAGTGAATTGGTCACAGAGAGCCTGTGCTCTAGTCATCACTCAGCTGCTATGGTAGCAAGAAGAGGAGGCTAACTCATAGGCATAGAGGTGAGAAAAAACACCAAACAAGTGCCTAATTTGACTAATGGGCCACTCAACACTGATAACCAGAATAGCTACAGTGAGATAAAGGCACACAAAAATGTAGAGTTATACACAGGCTATCATGAAAATGATTGATCATGAGAGCCAACAAAAAGGATACAGAAATTTTAAAAGAACAACAAAAAAAAAACAACAAAAATTTTCATATATAAAATACTGAGAGAAAATTCTACTAAAATTTTACTATGCAAGTTGTAAGGTGTTATCTGTCTTAGGTTCTGCTTCAGGCTACAATATTTGATAAATATTTAAAAAGAGATTTATAATTGAATATATTTATCTTATTTTAAAAGAGTTTAATTAGAAGGCAAAATATTCCATATATAAGTAAATGGCTACTTCCTAGTTACCCATCCTAGAGAGAGAAGGAAATGCAATACAATTTTCAAACAGCCATAGTCATCTGATGTCAGCTCTCTGAAGGGTATATATAAAGTGTTAGAACTGAGTATACAGGATCATCTAACTCTTCATCAGTATGTGTAAACCTCAGAACACATTAAAGAGCACCCTGCAGCAATCACATAAACAGCTGTGTTCTCTGTAAGGTCGAGAAGTTGAGAACATAATCTTTTTTGTGAAAAAATGCAATGCACATCTTAATCAAATACATCTGAAGCAAAATAAAAATATCTTCATAGAATGATAATTTTAAATGCCATACCTGAACAATAGTTGAAAGGTAAAACTGTCTTCTAACAAGAAATATTGGGAATTAAAGTCAAGATCGAATTAAAACAAGGGTTAACCTGGTACATCCATAGCTCTGTAGATGATGACCACAAACCAATGTTCTGCCAACATGATGACTAGTGAAAAACAACAAAGCTCTCAGAGGTAGTAATTACATGAACATGCCATGAATGGCATAACAAATCAAAATTATGTAATCAAAAGTGAATTTGTAAAAGTGTGAATACTATAAATAATGGCACAAAAGCAAAGAAAAAGCTGTGCTTGTATTTTGAAGCATTACAATACAGTAAAATACTGTATAATATTCAATAATTTAATTAACTTACTAACATAAGTGGAAAAAAGAATACTGTAAAAATTAGTTCAATATTTTAATTCAACTGTACCTATTTTTCCTTGTTAAATGGCAACATAGTAATAAAGTTAAATAACAGATTTGTTATTCATTTATACACATGGGAAAATTTTTTGTAAATGCCATGATAAACTGCCTCTAGTTTCGCTTGAATATTTCTGCCATATATTTCATGTCTTTGGGGAGTTGTGCATTGTAGCTAGAGAAACATTATAATACATTATACCTCTGTAGATAATTGAAGAATTATAAGACACACTCTTATTTTTTAATTGGTTCCTATCCAGCATTCATTTAAATTTAACTCCACCTTTATAATTTCAGAATTTTCTTTGTAGGAATGATGTTGCAGTGAAGTTTCTTAATGAGCACAGAACTAGCTGAATTGAATATATATTATAAAACTATTCTAATGCTATATTACTTGACTACCATCAATATAAGTTGGTATATCAATGTAAAGAATGTAGTCCCCCTGCCTTTAAATCCCAGGAAGAAAAGCTGGGGGTGGGATAATATTCACTAACCCACCCATCTAAGCTTCTTTATCAGAGTAATGAAAATGCAGTGAAGATATGTAAAGAAAATGTCCATTGTGTAAGATATTTAAGGTAAGACAACTACTTCTCACAGAAGCAAAGGGGTATCGGACATGATTTATCCAAAGTTAAAGTTAACTGTCTAAGCTCATAAATACACTAGATAATTTCTAACCTCTCCAGTTCACTACTCTGAAGCTACAACTGTGTACAAAGAGTCCCAAATAAGGCTCATTTGTGAATACTGCACATGATGTTGCCCATTTATGACCGCATGCTACTCTGCATTGCATCATTACTTCAGCATTTGGACAGCGACCTGAACTTTTTTTTTTTTTTTTTTAACAAGTGGTCTTTAGTTTGTAGACAATACTATATAGTTAATATGCAGCAATATAAAGAACAATTCCAGGAATTTCAGTGAATTATCTCTGTAGAAGCTTTTAATATTATTTCCATGATCCAGAGTCAAAATGAATTTTCACTACTTTACACTAGTTATGCTAAGCCTATCCTAAGATTTCAAATGAAATTGTATCTCCTTCAACTGCACAGAAGTCACTAACAGGCCTTCTATTAGGAAATATACTGACTCCTATAATCTAACATTCTTAGAAATTATGATTTGGCTATAATTTCCAAACGTTGCTCTCTGTAATCTTTGGAAAACGAAAGGGATACTTAAGATGTAAGAAGCACGTGTCACATAATATTTTGTGCTGATGTATTGGGCTTTCAGAAATATTTGGTTCAAATCAAATCTGTGATTGAAACATAATTGTTGGACTGAACAGATGGTTCAATGGTTAAAGGCAGTTGCCTACGTTAGAGTCCTCAGTAACCATGTAAAGCCAGGTGCACAGAGTAGCACATATGTTGAGGTCCTTTGCAATGGCATGAAGCCCTGATGTACCCATGTACTTTCTCTCACCCTCTCTCTGTTTCTCTCACCCTCCCTATTTCCCTCTGCTTCTCTCTAATAA
Organism: Jaculus jaculus; assembly: GCF_020740685.1. Classification (NCBI taxonomy): domain Eukaryota; kingdom Metazoa; phylum Chordata; class Mammalia; order Rodentia; family Dipodidae; genus Jaculus; species Jaculus jaculus. The sequence goes on along the minus strand of NC_059111.1, from coordinate 69,105,483 downwards.
ATAAATAAATAATATTTTTTTAAAAAAGAAAAGAAAACTCACAGCAATGTGAATAAAATCCTTAAAATCATCTTGATAATCTTTATGAAATAGAGCTCACAATTTTAGGATTTTTTTTTTCACTCCTTTCCAAAACAGAATGCCTCAAACCTATTAGACCACTCTACTATCTTTTCCTTAAATTTTACCAAGAATGAGAATGCATGTAGCCTTGACCAATCTCATTAGTCTAATGATAGTAAGATATATGAGGCTTTTGTCATTCCAGCCCCATATGGGGTCTGGCTCCAAGGGGAAATGCAGCCTTCATAAAATAACCTCAGCAGACAACAACTGCACCACCGTCTGTTCAGACCATGCACAAACCTCTGCTAAACTGACACATGCTAGTTCTAAATCCTAATGCTTCTTTTATCCAGAATATATTAATTTACATTTCTTTTCTTGAAAGTACATGGGGCTTTTTTCATAGCACTCTGCAATATAGTTGAATTATTTTGAAGGCATCTATGTGTCATGTTTTGATATGTAAATCAAATCTTATCTTTCAGAGAAACAGTCCATCTCTTCATACATAGACAAGATGCCTCTCTCAATTACAGCAAGTGAAAGTTTTAGTTTACTCATTCTTAATGCTATTGCCAAAAATTGTGTCATTGCCACTGACTGACATCATTAAAAATGTTTGCTTTTTTTGTTTGTTGTGGGATTGTTCTATTTTACTTTGTTTAGTGTATCTCTTCTTATGTTGCCAAGGAGCTGTACATTAATATTCCCATGCTCTCCCCTGGTTATATCAGTAACCATCAAATATTTGTGTAGAATTCCACTGAAACTGTCTGAAGATAGTTGACATCAAACTCTGTAACACATTACAGATGTGTTTATTTGTACTTTTCATCTCCCTTTACTGAGGAAACCTTTGATGAAATATTAGCAAGCTACTAAGCCATCCACACATTTTTCCCTTTACAGTTCCTTGGCTTTGATTCAGAAATAAATTGTAGCTGTTCTGTTTAAAAATAAGACAAACCTCTGACCATCCTAATGATCCTAGTTGCCATGATCTCTCATTCTGACTCTAGCAATTATTCTCATATGTACCCAAGATAAGATACCTAGTCTAGACATGGTTTCTTCCTTGCCCTTCTCTTTTTATAATCATACTTTATATCCATGCAGTGCCTTTCATCCACAGATCTCAAAGTGGTTCTTTTTCTCTAATATGCCTTTATAGTCTCTAGAGAACCAAAAAGCTTTTTTATTATTATTATAACTCCAGCTTTCCTTTATAGGAGAAATCTGGCCCGGTTGCTAAGAAGCATGGATTTGAATACACTCTGCAGCAGCTTCTACCTTCTGCTTTTTAAAATGGTTAGTCTTTTTAATCCATTGAAGTGCATTTGACTATCATTTTTAAAATCGCCTTTAAAAGTCAAAATGCAACTCTCTGGAAACCAATGAATCTCATTGCCACGGTATGGTAGGTTCTCCTGAGTTGAGATCTATAATCATTTCTTCAGTGTCAGTAATAAAATGCTTCAGTAACCTCTCCCAGCCCCTTGGCAATCTGCCTAATAGTGTCAGGCCATTCTCCCCTGAAATCCAATGATTCAAGGAGCCAAGAGTGATGGCACTGCTGCCATGGCAACTTGGAGTATTGAAGGCCATGAAGTCTTGTCTTTGTTTTACATGAGATCATAATTGAAGAATGCATGCTGCAGAAGTAAGAAGTTTATTACATTACCAATTTCCCCTGAGTCCATTTTCTCCTCCCATACAGACTTGTTGATGGCCTTCATTTCTGAGCTAACTAGTGATTTCCTACCCTGCCTCATTTACCCCATGAATATTCACTTATTACTTTGCTCAAGGTTACCCATGAGTCCCTAGCAACTCAAATCATAGTACTGGACAACCAGAGTACATGAAATTCTGCACAAATCTGAAACTGGATTTCCCCTTTCAAATATACTACCTCACTCATTTTTGTATTAAACATTTACTTTGTATAAAGTACTAGAGAAATATTGAGAGCATTGTCTAATAAAGATAATATACATACCAACGGAAATGAAGTAAGAAGCATAAAATCAAAAATAGTCACAGGGTTAAGTAGGAAAGATAATCTGGTAATGTAAAATCTGAGTAGATCTAGGCAGCATAAGAGGGAGTTGAGTAGGCAGGTTTTGAAAGCTGAGGAACCAAAAAATAGGTAAGCATGAATAATGGCTTGGGATGAAAATGAAGATCTCAGGGATTGCATCTAAAGGATTATTACTAGGTTGCTATTATTAAAGCCTCCAAACAAAGCAGAGTATACCAGTAGGAATAGAGGAAGACATTATCATGAACCAGTTCAAGAAGGGCCAGATGCAACATGTTGAATTCTAAACTTATATTTCATATAACTTGAAGCCTCAAACTTGAGTGTAACATTAGCATCAATAAACGGTAAAATACATGCATAAGCTTTTCTCTATCTCTCACTTTAAATAGCCACTAAACTTAAAGATGGCAACTCCAGCCTATGGAAAAGTCACTGAGCCCAAGCAGCAATACAAGTTACCCTCAGTAGCAAAAAAGACCAGGAGAAAGAAAGTTGAAGAGAACAAAGCAAAATCAGTGTCCATGAAGTTCAACAAACTTATAGATCACAAAATAAACAACCCAAAGATGCAGAGCCCATTGTGCATGTCCAGCCATGCAATATTCTATCACATGCACTGCAATATGGATTCTAGCATTTTCCTCCCTACAGTGAACTCCTACCCTTTACATTGGATTGCCTTTCCTGGGTGAGTTTGCTATAACCTTTGTTTGTACCTACTAATAGAGAAAAAAATCCCCTAGCAGAAATTTGAAGACGGGGTCTCCCCAAAACATGAGAAACAGCAGCACTTCACATTCTCTATAGTTTTAAATAAACAAACAAGGAAGCAGAGTCTATCTATCACAGACTAGACAACTGATTCTCAGACCAAAAAAGAAAAAAAAAAAAGATTATGTAAGTAAGTGAAGGTCACAGAGAAAAATCACTCATCTCAAGATCAAAGGCCAGGCCTCTGACTCATTGTGCAAAACCCTCATTATGTCATTTATCGAAAGGAAGGCTGTGGGTTCATCTACAAATGCACTTCTTCAAAATCCTTTCCACAACCTTTAGGTTGACATTGCTCTAGAATAACAGAGGATGCAGGAATCAAAAGAAGAATTTTAAGCTTTTTGTCTGTTTTTGTTAAAACAAAGATGCTTTGTGAAGAAACCTGATGAGGAATTAGTCTGTGCTCAAACCTGTAGAAAATGTTTTGAGAAATCAGGTACTGGAGAGTTAAAAGGAATAGGTGGATTCCTAATGGAACACTCCCATCTTTGGAAGACCTGTAGTCATAGACTTGATAGTCTATTTAAGACTGTGTTCCATAGCACTTCTTTGAGTCACTGAGAGCTCTGACAGGGTTTAATTGTCCAGGAAAAGCATTTGTCGTTTAAGCAGAATGATCCCATCTGCACAGTTTTGGTTTTTTTTTTTTTTTTTTTCCCTGCTTATCTGGACCCAATGATATAGAAAGGCTTGTAATGGAGTAGAGAAAAGGTATGGAGGTTAAGGAGATCTTACTCCTACTTTCTGATTAGACATAGCTACTAATGTATAGCATCCTATTAGGGTAGTTCCTCAGCTCTTAAAACATTCTTAAAAATTGGAGAAAATCTAAAGTGTCTTTTCCTATCCAGTCAAAGTTATATTTCATTTCTGTCAAAATGTTTTATAGGTCTATGTAATGCCCATTTCAATAATTTAATTATAAGTTAATGAAGTTTCTGACAAGAGATAGAATATTTATATCTCTACATATGGTCAAAACAGTAATGAAACCCAACTGCTCAATTCTTTGTGGTAATACATAGGAAACTGGAAATGACATTATAATTCTACACTCTTTCTAAACATATGTTTCTGAATAGCAGAAAGGCCAATAGCAAGGGTGTTAGAAGAAATGATGGCTATTACGTAGGTCACACGTAATCTTCAGGGAAACAAAAATAACAAAGCCAAGGGTAGGATTTTTATTTACTAACAAACCATGGCTTGAATACCTATCTTTCTTCCTTCAAGTACACTGAGGTAAAGAGCCTTCTTCACTTCAGCTTCAGTGCTGCTATGGGCATGTGATTCCTCTAAGGGTTGCTACAGTATTCTCTAGCAAACCTGCAGTCTGAGCAACAAATAAGCCCTTTACTATCATTCTCCAAGGCCTTTTATCTACATTGGAGTTGTTGGCATAGTTTTATTTTGACAGTCCTCACTCAGTTCCAGGAAGTTTGTTGGCTGCTTGTCATGTGTCCGGTGCCCCCACCATTTCTCCACATGGCACATCAATTTCCCTTCTGACTTGGTCTGTTTCATCTACTTTGCTGACATCAGTTTTTCTTCCCATTTAATAAGGTATTTCTCAGTTTTCCTTGCATAAATCAATTTCCCATAACTTTCATTCTGTTTTATTTCAACCATAGTCCTCTGTGGTTGACTACTACTGTTCTCAGATACTTTCGCCAGCAAAGGTTAATCTGCAAGGCTCCCATGGATTTGAGCCATACCCTCCTGAAACTGAATACATTCTCTCTCCAAAATCTGCTTTCTCTAACTAGACTTTCCTGTCTCTGTTCAAAGTACATCTTCACCCAATCTGCAAGGCCTTAATGCTATGATTCAAACTTAAGGAAAACCTCTGGTACTTGGGTAACAACTCACCCAGTGATGCCAATTATCCCAGTACATCTGCCCCTTATTTTACACTCAAAGTGCTTCTGCTTTAGGCTCCAAGGACTGACCTATTTCTTCCTGTTCCCTCTAGCTCAATTGTTATGATAAAAGTCTTCAACATACAGAAAAATTGAAAAACTAACGATTGTTCACCTGTAAAACCACAAGCTAGATTCAGTAATTTTAACATTATATCAATTTTCTGGATTAGGCTATATATATAGGGATGGAGGTAAGGGTGATGACAGGTGTGAATGTGGGTATAAATATAGACATATGCAGTTCTGCTTTGGTTTGGATCTTGAATATCTTCCAAAGACTCATGTATCAAAGACTTGATCCCAAATATGTAACTATCAAGAGATGGCTCAGAGGCCCCCAACACCTCATCACTGAAGCAGACCAAAAATGAACCCAACATGGCTCAGGAAAATTTTGTGGAAAAGGGGGTGGAAAGAATATCAGAGCCACATGTTGGGTCATGTTATGCAGAGACATTTATCTTACCCATAACTGTGGGCTAACTCCACAATGCACGACCCATATACTTCAACAAGGAGGGGCTAATGGGGAGGGGTAGGTCACGGATGAGCCTAATAATGGTACCAAACTGCCTATATTTGCTGAATACAAAACTAATTAATAAAAAAAATTCTCAGAATACAAAACTAATTAATAAAAAAATTTCTCTGACATTTTCCCCTTCTTTGTATTTTTTTTTGCAACAGTATTCTTTGTCCTAGAGAATGTCACATAACTTGAATTTGTCCAGTTGCTCCTGTGAGAAGTCATGTGTTATTATCCTCTTCCCCATGTAACTTGTGAGCATGTAGCCTATTCTGAGGACCTCCTAACTTGGGTTCCTTCATTTTCATTTAATTTTCCATCATTTGTATACAGATGAATTCTTGTCTTTATTCTCCTGTTTGAATTCCTCTTCTAAAACCCTCCTGATCTCACCCTTTGCATACCAATCTCCACAAACAGTTTTCTTGCATCATACAATGTAGCCTAGCAAAGCTGTAGATGTGTGGGAAGCTTTGCTGAGGTGAGAGTATGTTTGAGAAAGAACACTTGAATACATATGTCAAGTCGTGGATTTCAGAACCATATTCACCACTTACTTCTTAGATGTAATTGAGGTAGGTTTTAGTCTCTGTGCATCTTAATTCTCTAATTTATAATATACAGATAATAATTATATAAATAATTAAATAGCTCAGCCTACCTCACAAAACTGCTGAAAATATATGAAATAATGCTCACAGAAGGTTTGCAAAGTACAGTGTTAAACTCAGATGAGGCATTGCTCCAAGTTTTTGAAACTCAGTTTCCCTTTTAAAAAATAAGTTGGATGACAGTATAAGGACCCTGTAATACTTCTCACACACAATTTGTATTATTATTTGATTTTGCTTCACAGCTGAATGAGTTCATAAGGGTCAATGAGGTTGCTCAATAATAGGAACAGCTAATACTGCAGACACATGGGTACAATAAGGTCACCTACATTATGCACATTTATTAAGGCTTAAATAATTTATTCCATTACCTTATACATTATCTTTAAGGGTGCTGGGTATCATTTGCTTAAGCAAATATAAACACACACACACAAAAAAAAACTAAGGTTAACCAAAACTCTAGTCAAGATTTTCTTATTTTTTCTTGAGAGACAGAAATATGGAGAGAAACAGAGAGGGAGGGGGAGACAGAGCTTGAGAATGGGTGTGCCCACTAAACCATCTCTCCAGCCCCTAGTTAAGGTTTTTGATGGACAAATAATGGTGATCTTCACACCCAAGCAGGAACAAATGTTAAGAAGAGAATGAGAATGAATTCTAGAAGTTAGGGAGGGTAATAGAAGATATAAGGCCAGTCTGAACAAGGTGACAAGGCAGGGAGTGCTGACTAGAAAAATGACCTAATTTCTTCCCAATAGAAACCAATATCCCTTCAAATTGCATGCCACCTCAACTATGCCATAAACACATGGAAATTGCAAAAATGTTCACTAAAGGCACAAAACATAATGCTAAAATCAAGGTCAACAGATTCTCAATTTATTTTGCAAAAGGAAAACAACCATAGGAAGCCACAGGAGTTGAACATCACTTCTTTTGTGCAGAATAAACTTTTCTTGCTTAAAAATAGTAAGTCATATGATGAAAAGGTTTCACTTTAACAATTTTCTTCTACCAGACCTTCACATAAAGTATTTTGTGGCAAAAGAGAAAGAACTGGAACTCAGATACCTTCAATTGGGAAACATATAATTTAGCATTACTTGAATGCTGAAAAATGTGTTTAGCATAAATCCAATCACATAAGATAGAAGAGAATACACATTCTCCAGTTCTTTTTATGCAGATTCAAAATATAAAGACATTGGACTATCTTGTATAATCTCAAGAGGCCCTAAAATTAAAGAATTCCATAGTGATTACACTTTCTGGGAAAAAACAGTATATTAGCAAAAGGATAAATACTAACTTCTTGTTTCCAGCTCCTCTCTTAGTTTGCAAATGAGATTTTAGCTTCAGGAATGTTCCAAAGTCTGAAGGCTTATTCAGAAACACAATTCAGATAATTTGACCTCTTCCTGTCAATACAAGCCTTTAATGATTGAAAGGAAGCTGGGTGTGGTAGCACACACCATGAAACCCAGCACTCGGGAAGCAGAGATAAAAGGATCATCATGATCTCAAGGCCACCCTGAGACTACATATTGGATTCCAAGTCAGCCTGGGCTACAGTGAAACCCTACCTCAAAAAAAAAAAAAAAAAAAAAAAAGAAGAAGAAAGAAAGAGAGAGAGAGAGATTGAAGGGAAAGTGATGAAAATTCTTTGGGTTCTCAAATATGTAGTTAATAAAAAAAATTACCTTTACCTAGCCACATATTAGCTGATTATCCAATAATCTGTTGTACAGTGTTGATGCTTTACAAAGGATGGAGTCTATGGCTATTTTGATCAATCCTTCTTTTACCACCAGTGCTATCTAAGTCAGATGTATAACTGCAGACAGGTATCTCAGTAGCACTAATGAATTGCAAGTGGAAATATCAAGCCAAGTCTAATCTCTATACCATTATCATAAAATACATGCTCTGAGGCTCACACTTCAATCACTAACTACAAATATGACTAGCCATTTTCCTCCTTTGTAAGTTACCATCTAAAAACGGGGAGGGAGGAGAGGGCTGGAGAGATGATGGTTCACTGGGCAAAGGTGCTTTTATGCAAAACCTGACTCACAGAAATGATTTCCCAATACCCAAGTAAAGCCAGATGTCAGATGCACAAAGTAGCCTATGCATCTGGAGTTCATTTGCAGTGGCAGGAGGCCCTGACTCTCTCTCTCTCTCTCTCTCTCTCTCTCTCTCTCTCTCTCTCTCTCTCTCTCTTTCTTTCTCTGTCATTAATAAATACATATTTTTTAAAAGATGAGATACAGGATGAAAAGAATTGATGGTTGCATATAGATAAGACTCTGTAATGAATGACATACTTCTCCATTAAATTATGCATACCCAAATCTGGGAGCCACTCTTATCTTCCTTCTTAACACCCATATCTATTACAATACCAAGCACTGTATTTTTAACCTCATGAACCAAGTTTGTGACATCAACTCTAGGTCTCAACACCAGTACGATTGGCATTTGTGCTGAATAACTGGGGGGGGGGGGGGTTGGGTAGTGCTGTGGACTTTAGGATGGCTTGCAGTATCCCTGGTTCCCTACCCACTGGATGCAAATACCAACATTTCCTCCCTACTACCAGTTGTGATGATAAAATTGTGCTTCTAGGCATAGCCAAGGTATTGCTCCAGTTCAGAACCTCTGTTCTCAGACTGTCCATTCTTCTACTGGCCCACTGAAGTCACTGACCCAAATGACCATCTCTGGACACAACTACTATTTCAACGACCTAACTCATCTACTCACATTCCTTCTGCCTCTGTCCTCAACCTCTGCTCCCCATGCCCAAATCCATTCTGTAGCCAGAGTAGAATTTCTTCTCTCTAGTTAGGATATTGTAATAATTTCCATTTGGTTTTGCAGGAAAACCCTGAAGAGCTGTGTTATGCAGTCCTTACCCAGCTCCTTAGCTTCTACTGATGGCCTCACTCTCTTTTGTGCACTGGGTTCAGTGGCAGCAGTGTCCTCCCCTCATTCACCCCACACCAGCTAGTATGCTTCCTTCCACCTCCTCTAACAGCCTTTATATGTTATCCTTTGGATGCCCTAAATGTTTTTGCTACCAAGTGTGTTCTTTGATCCTTCCATAAATAATCATAAGTGAATGTCTAGCATCCTCAAGGCACTGCTTTTGTGGGAAGACCTCAGGAGGAAGCATTTCCTAACTTTATGAAGTTTTCAACAAGTTAAGTATTGATGAGAAGAGAAAAACCAAAGTAAACACAAAGGTAAATTGTAAACATGTGAGATCATGATACATTCAGTGTAAAAATGACAGAGTGCTGATGGAGACAGAATCTTACCTTACAGAGCATCATCAGGGAAGGATCTCATGATAAACTAAGAGGGTACCTGGAGAAATCTAGTTGGAGGAGAGAACAGCAAGTACAAAAGACTCTAAAGTGAGTTTGTCTATATGGTCAAAGAGAGAAAGACTATCAGCGTAAGAGGGCACAGGGAAATAAGGTAAGGTATGTAGCAAGAAGTCAACTACATAAAGGTCTGTAAGATAAGGTAAAGACTAGATTTAGGCTGAAATGGGAATCATATTGGGAAGTACTGAAGCAGGAGTCCAATGTAAGTCCATTTTAATAGGACTACACTGATTGCGTGAAGGACAGACTCTACAAGGCTCATAACAACAACAACAAAAAAAATGACCACTACTTTACCTATTAACTCTTTATACTTTCTTCATATCCCTGTTTTATATCCATGGGAAACTACAGTTGTCTGCCTGTCATTTATGTAGTACCTGGAATCCCTGAAACTTTATATTTACTTGCACAATTATCTGATAAATATTTTTGATGATCTATGAGCACCTGCAAGAAGTTATCTGATCAACTGTTTCTTCTTCTCTGGTATCTAGCAGAGTAAAGAGCAGATTGGTTCTTAGTAAATACTAGGAAAGGAAAGAAACAAGAAGAAGAGTGCAAAGGGAGGAGTTTAAATTGGAAAAATTCAAGAAAGAATTATTCATGAATTCTGGTATATTTAGTATAATTGTTCTAAGATTGTGCAAAAATATAGTGCAGAGTCAGATGATTTATTTGTATTTATATTTATTTAGTTAGTTTGAAAGTATATTGGAAGGGTTATACTCTACCATCCAAGGAAAGTGTAGCAGTAACAGCTAGCATTTCTTGAGAGCTTGCCAGATCCCAAACAGTAATTATCTCATTGAATCCTCTCAACAACCTTAAGGGAATTTGTATCATTGCATTTTTCAGGTGAGTAAATGTACATAGAGAGGATAGTTACACAGCCAATAAACTACAGAGTTGAAGGTTCAAACACTTATGTTTAGCCACCATGTACACTGCCTCCTTCAGGGACAGTCAATAGCGATTTTATTAAAGATTTAGCTCCTGCAATCTTACACCCAGAAATCCATTGTGCCAAACAAATAGCAGGGTCCAACACAGATGTATTTCTGGGCAGTTCTAATGTGTACATTTTGCTATAAACAGAAATAATTCTAATCAGTGCCAAACAGTTTCATTTGAAATTTTAATGAGGCACAAGCAGAAAGGAAAAAAAGGTAAGGATGAAAAATCAGGACCAGCTAACAGGTGAAGCTAGGAAACTCTATCTGCTACAGTATTAAATACAAAGCAGAATCTTCCACTTCAAACACCATTTAAAAATGATGGTTTGTGTAATATATTAATAAGGAATATAATTTAATATCACTTTGAGGCATAAAATAATTCTTCCTTCAGGGTTTTCAATAAGAACAATACCTGTCACAAAATGAATCTCTCCTTTTGATAAATCTTGGGAGAGTAATACAAGAAAAGTCAATTTAAAGTTGCACTTCATGATTTTTTTCATCACAGCTGCATAATAAAACTTACAGTTCTAAATTATTGATGGCAACTTTCACTACCTAAACCTTTTCAGTGAATTTCATTTTTCCCAAGGAGGAGCTTTTCCTTTTCTTTAAAAAAACTATTCATTTATAGATGCAAATACAATATATATGTGGCTTCCTATCAAAAACATATAGCAATGGGCTGGAGGGATGGCTTTGCAATTAAGGCTTTTGCCTGCAAAGCCAAAGGACCAAGGTTCACCTCCCCAGGACCCATGTTAGCCAGAGGCACAAGGGGGCACAGACATGTGGAGTTTGTTTGCAGTAGCTGGAAGCCATGGCACGCCCCTTCTCTTCCTCTCTCTCTCTCTCTCTCTCTCTCTCTCTCTCTCTCTCTCTCTCTCTCCTCTCTCTCTCTCTTTCTCTCTCTCGGTCAAGTAAATAAATAAATAAAAATAAAATATGTTATAAAATACAGCAAGAATTGAAAAAACTTTCAATATTGAGAGGTAAATTCGAAAGCACATTAAATTTTTATACTGTTCACATTTTTGAGCCATAATATAATGTCTATGTGTTTGTCTTATGAAAGAACAGGAAGACTTCACTGCAAATATAGCTATCCAAATATGGCTTATGGGAAAATTTAGAATCAGAATGACACATTCCTAGAATGACCACATCCACCCATCCCCATAATCACTTTCCTGGGATGGCCCAAACCACATTCTGATGTGCACTTCCTAATGTGCCCCAAGCCCTGAGAAAAGGTGGAACACCCAGCAAGCGGAAAATTCCAATGCCCTCATCACCCCATAAGTATCCCTTAGTGTATAAGGGAGGGGGGTTTGAGCTACCTAGTCAGAACCCTTCTCTGGATGCCCTGAATAAAGATCTTCCCACTTTTACTTACATGAAACCAAGACATAGTCCTTCTAACAAAAGATGGCATATTAGGGCTGGAGAGATGGCTTAGCGGTTAAGCGCTTGCCTGTGAAGCCTAAGGACCCCGGTTCGAGGCTCGGTTCCCCAGGTCCCACGTTAGCCAGATGCATAAGGGGTGCACGCATCTGGAGTTCGTTTGCAGAGGCTGGAAGCCCTGGCGCGCCCATTCCCTCTCTCTCCTTCTATCTGTCTTTCTCTCTGTGTCTGTCGCTCTCAAATAAATAAATAAATAAATAATTTAAAAAAAAAAAAAAAGATGGCATATTAACATATAGTAGTGCCAAATTGCCATTACAAATTGAAGGTACATGAACACAACATTTAATGTTTAGTTAGTACATATATATCACATTTCATCCATGTTTCCAATATCTCTTTCTAGAAATCAAATTCATAGTTCCAGTTACCTTTAAACATATGCATAACAAAACTTACATATAGCTAAAATCAAAGCTTTAAGATATTTAATGATTACACAATGAATAATATAGAATCTACCCAGTATCCTCTACTAATTATATATTGAACCATGAGTAGATAATGGTCAGGTGGTCCTTTTTCCAAAAGATTCCTTATCTTTTAGCCAGTCATTTTACTTAATCTGCATTTTCCTTGGTCTTCTGAGAATGCTAAGAAGCTAAATCAAGTATCTTACTATAACAAAAATACCCACTGTATTCCCACTAAGCTTGTTAAAAAAATCAAAGAAAGAAATTATGTTAGTTTGGCATGACTTGTTTTTGATGAGCCCATGTCGCCCTGTAATTATCACATTATTTTCCTCCAGATGTTTGCAAATTGAGTGAGCATAGAGTTTCTCTTTGTTGACCCTGGACAATAGCAGTTTGAAAACTTAAGAAAAAAAAACCCTGGATTTTCTAGGATTTAAAATGGATGAAAGAAAATATACACATACCTTAAAATAGGACTATAATTATGAAAACTCACTACTTAAAAGTAATGGCCAGGTTTAGTGGCACATGCCTTTAATCCCAGCACTCAGGAGGCAGAGATAGGAAGACCCCTGTGAATTTAAGACCAGCTTGAGACTACAAGTGAATTCCAGCCCAGCCTTCCCTAGAGTTAGACCCTACCTCAGAAAACTAAATAAAGAAATAAATGTAATGGAGCAAGTGACCAGAAGAAAGCTCTGGATATTATGCACTAAGGAAGACCCAAAGGTACTACAGTATGAAACACACACATGGGTATGGAAATATAGAAACAAATGTAGAGAATGAAATTCAGCACCCTACTGAACATCTTTCTTACAATTTACTGAGATAAAATTCAGAGTTCACCTTCTTAGATCACATTGTTCCTGACAAAACAGTTGTGTTGTACTACATGTCCTGGTTGATAATTGACACCTAACTTCAGGTAAGATAAACAAAGACATGAGGTTGCATTTTTTTCAATAATTTTATCTCCTATCAGCAGCAGCAGCAGAGAGTGGACAAAACATTTGCCAAGACTATTAACCTCTGTGTCTCTTTATCTACAAAGCAAGGTTAATGATACCAGGCTGGGGAAAGGGTTTAATGAATGAATACAGCATACTGTGAATACAGAATACTAACATAATAGTGGCCTAATAAAAAATAGTAAACAGAATTTTCTACATACTCTCTTTGGGTAATCACAAAAGAGGAAACCAAAGTTACCATTGTGCTCTGGAAATGATGAGGTTCACAAACCTGAGGGGTGAAAATTCTTATTGACTTCACTTTGGTCAATTTGTCCAAACCAATACTTTCATTGAATGGATGTGATGGCCTTGGAAAGTTCCTACAATTTCAAAATGCACAAGGTTTTCCTTCAGTTCACTAGTACTTAATCATCTCCTCTGAGAATGAGAAACGGGGAGTCAACTGCTTTGATATTAACCAAATTCTCTGAGCTGGTTCATTGTATCACTTTGAATATATAAAAGAAATAAGAGAAAAGAGAAGGAAACAATAGGGAGAGAGAGAAAGAAGGAAGGAAAGGAACAAGGGAAGGACAGAAAAGAAAAATAAGAAGTGGAAAATCATATCATCAGTTCCTTATAATATACTGGGTTCATAAGGTAACAATTAATATCAATATAAAAGAAATTTCAAAAAATTCACACTCATGATGTTTACAAATGCTTACTCCTCAGCTTACTCAGAAACTCCATCTCATTAATGAGTTACATCATATGTGCTAGAAATTTTTGAAATAAAAAATTTTTCCAAAGGTTCATAAATGGGATCACTTTAAAAATAACTTTCCAGGCTGGAGAGATGGCTTAGCAGTTAAGCGCTTGCCTGTGAAGCTTAAGGACTCTGGTTTGAGGTTTTATTCCCCAGGTCCCACGTTAGCCAGATGCACAAGGGGGCACACTTCATTTGCATTGGCTGGTGGTCCTGGTATGCTCATTCTCTCTCTCTGTCTGCCTCTTTCTCTGCCTGTCGCTCTCAAATAAATAATTAAAATTAAACAAAAAGAAATTAAAAATAACTTTCCATGTTATTCTGGAACCATAGTACTAGGAATCAAGGAATCTCTTAAATATGGGATTCTGTGGTGACACATATTTACCAACTATCCAAGCAAGGTTCCCAGAACCTCACCATGAACTTAAATCAAATATCAAATTCGAAATTACAACATATCATGATGTAATTTGGGATTACTGAAGACATAATTGTTAAATGTGTCATAGCAGTTGTCCATACAGAATGCAGTCATACCTTCCTTATCCATTTTCAGTGGCTTTCTCTGTAAATTTCTCCCATGCACTTAGGATCCTCATATTGACTGCTAATGATTTCGAACCTTCCCTTTGTTCATTTATGTGATTGGTACAGATAGCAAATCACAATGCAAACCTTTCTTTATCCCGTTTGCTCTCTCAAGATTTGCTTCTGCTCATTTTTTCTGAGTTTTGGTGTCTGGCAGGCATCTATAGACTGGTTTTCCATCCCATTCAGTTCTTTTATATTCACATCTAAAAACACAATAACTTCTTCCAAAGAACAGGGACAATTGAAAGGTCAAGAACCAACTGGTAGTGAGAAATTTATGTTAAGAACATTCTTTATAGAACCCATCAAATTATATCACATAGATATCAGCCTGCCTTTTAATAAAAGTTCATAAACCATAGTATATGTTCCTTCTAGCCTTTCAAGTCTGTATAATCCTGGGGAATGAAGATTTGGAACTAGAACAATGAAATGGAAAGAAAAACCAAGAATGCTCATAGGTGTACATAATGAAATGACTTAGAAATGTAAACTGCTAGCTAATTCATCTTTGTGCTATGGAGTGTCTTGGTTTCTTACATATGAAAAGCTCCCATATAAAGGTCCCCAGTTCTTCTTAGTTCAAAGGGACATATTTATCACTTGTAATTGGAATTGCCTTTCTTAATTCTGGTAGCCAAATATCAAATTGCACCATTTATTATATCTACAAGATTATATAGTACAGTTACTTCTGTTAGCAAATTTCCATTTAAAATAAAATGTTATGAATTCTTCATAGCTTTCACTCTAGCAAGCAAATAAATCAAAATTAAAGATCAAAATTCTCCCCATGTCCAACAGCAGTACCTCCAAATCAAACAAGGAAATTTTAATAATGCAATACATTTCTCTCAAGGGATTTGAAAGTCTAAATTGAAAAAAATAATTATCTTCAGTTGTTTTAACAGCAAAACTGCATTTCCTCTACCTAGCATAAAGTAAAAGAGAGATTTGTCTCTTATAATGATAAAAATCAGAAAACTACAGCATATTATACTGAAACTAATCAAAAAATAGCTCTAAGAGCTTTTGGGAAATATTCAAAAATTTCATCATTTTAAGATTGTTTTAATTTATTCCTTCTCTATGTAAACTCATGAATTCAATACAGTGTAGGCATATCATGGATTACACACATCACAAAGATTTTTCCTTGTAATATTAGCTCAAAGCTAACGCCCTGCTAAGAAGCAATGATCACACCCTTTGTACTAAGAAACACTTTTTTTCTTCAATCTCTATTCAAGTACCTCAATGACCAACATGTTCACAATCCCAGTTAGCTCATTTTCCTCCACAAGATACCTCACATGACACCTCAACATAAATCATAGTTAAGGCAGTTCTACAAAGTGGTTAAGACGTATATTTCTTATCTTTCAGTCTTATTGTCTTTTAACTGTTATATTCGTCCTCTACAATAATAGACAATAAAGTGGACACCTGTTGCTGTAGATATGTTTATGTTGCCAGGACAAAACTCCCAAACAAAAGTAGCTGATGGTAGGAAAGAGTTTTATTTAGTTTACTGTCTTGAGAAGAAGCTTCTTGATGGCAGAAATAGGATGATAGAGCAGAGGCTTGACATCACTTCTTGCCACAGTATGTGTAAAACAGCAGCAAGAGAGCAATCTCAGCTCTGGCAAGGGTGGAAGCTGGATTACAATACTCCAAAGTATACCCCCAGCAATATACCTGCCCCAACAAGGATCTACTTCAAAAATTGCCACCAGCTGGAGACCAATAATTCACAACTTAAGTTTATGGGGAATAACTTATTCAAATATACAAATAGATCCATATATGCAGGCCCTGACCTAACTCACAGTGCAAGTTTAGAAAATTATCAGAAATGATATTTTTAGTTTTTATAGGTTGGTTGAGGAATTGAGTTTCTAAGCATTCTTTGAGTACCAAAGCCAGATAGTAGATAAACTATTTGTACAATAATTAGAAATCCTGATATACATTTTTAGACCAAACATATACTTCAATCATGTGCCTTATTTTAGTGTTCTACATACTTATATAAGTGATGTGCAAATGTGATCCCAAACTCCTTAGTGTATCTGTCAGTACTTTCAAGATAATTTTTTTTTTTTCAGATTGACATATAGTTACTGACCATCAGTTATGAAACCTGTCATGTCAAAAGCAAAGTCTTTGTTGGGGTTCATTTTTTCTGAAGCTTTGGTGGGGCAGTTCATACCATTAATGCCATATAGTGAATATAAATTTCAAAGTGTTCAGTGGTTTAAAACCCTGATATCTTTGACACAGAATTGGCTCTTTTACTTTGATAATAGCTTACAATTACATATTCTACACTTATATTGTCTCTCATTAATCTTTTTTCCTTTCTTTGTCACTATAACCATTTTGATTCTTGGACTGAAAAGATCTGTTCATTTTGTAGAGTTCTCCATAATGAACAACACCTGAATTTCTGAACCTTCTGTGTATCCCTGGGAAGAAGAGATAAACACATGTCCCTTACCATTAGTTAATCTTTTATGACTGATAATCCAACTAACAACCTGTACTAACTTTCTTGAACTATCATAACAAAGTGGTGGCTTAAAACAACAAAACCAGGCCTATAGAGATGGCTTAGTGGTTAAGATGTTTGCCTGAGAAGTCTAAGGACCCAGGTTTGATTGCCCAGTCCCACATAAGCCAGAATCACATGATGATACATTCATCTGGATTTGTTTGCAGAGGCTGGAGGACCTGTCATACCCATTCTCAATCTCTCTCTCTCTCTCTCTCTCTCTCTCTCTCTCTCTCTATCTCTCCTTTTCCCTCTCTCTCTCTCAAATAAATATAAAGTAAAGCAACAAGTTTGTATTCTCCACAGCTAGAAGGGTAGGCACTCAAGATCAGTGTATCTGCAATGTCATACTGCCTCAAACCCTAGATATAGTTCCTTGCAGCCTTATTCTGCAAGGTGGTGCCCATCAATAGTTGGCATTTCTTGGTTGGAAGCTCCCATCACTGTTTCTGCCATCACATGGCATTCTCTCTGTGTCTGTTATGTTCTTTCATATGGACACTAATCGTTTGGATTATGGGTCCATTCTACTCAAGCATTATTTTACCTTAGTTTGAAACTGAAAAATATTTCCAAGTTGGGTCACACATATACTGTGGTATTTTGAACAGACGTTCCCCAATAGTTTCATGATTATTAAATAGATTACATAACTTAGATCTCTATCCCTGGCTGGAAGAGGTGTCACTGTGGGTGGAGCCCTAAGGAGTTACTTGGGATGGATCTGAATTCCAGCATAAATTATGCAAAGTGTTTGAGCTCAGCCTTGGGTTCCTGGAGTGTGCTCCCTTAAGGTGCTGCTGGATGTATTTCTCTCTGTGTGGACCTGAGAAAGTGGGTCAGTTCCTTCTGCCATTATGGAACTTCATCTGGATCTGTAAACTTCAATGAATCCCTTCCTCCCATAAGCAGAGCCTGATTTGGAGGTTCATTGCCACAACATGAAGCTAACTATGACAACCAGGAATCAGGATCTCACCTGTCCTATTGGAGAGCATAAGTCAGCTCATAGCAGTATGGAATGAAGAAGGCAAAAACCATCACAATATTTTCACATCATATTCTACATATTTCAAAGATGTTAAATTGAGTTAAGAAAGAAAGGGGCTATGGTGATTTTTCCAGAGCTAAACTGAGTTCTTCTTTTCTTAGACAGTGCTCCTCAGTTGTAGAAATCTGTTGCATTAATAACCAAGGGCAAAATGTGGTCTGTAGTAATTATACTGATAACATGATCAACTAATGAAGTTCATTAGTCTAGTTGATGGAAACAGGGATTTATTGACTCTTTTATTTGTCACTGGCAAATGAGCAGCCTATAGAGTGACACACTCCCACAAAGCATCAAGCAAAATGCATTCTTTCTGCAACTCATCAGTCTTAATTAAATTGTGCTTTTAACTAATTTAAGCTGAAATCACCCAGAGCATATAAGATTTAAGCACCTATCTAGGCAACAATGCACATAAATACTGTATTAATTATGAATAGGCCAATTATTCATACTAAAGTTAAAATGATCCAATGTCATTTCTCACTACTCAGTTTCCAAGTTCTTCAATTTTATTAGCTTTATTATAATGTCCAAACTTTTTGGTACCAAAAAAGACAAAGTCAAATCCCTCAAGTGAAATTAATTAAATTACTAGATTCACTAATAGATTTTATTACAAAGACACTAGAAATATGTAGTGAGTAAACTTAGTGGTCTAATATTAAGGTAGAAAAATATATGTGGAAGGAATAGAAAAGATCTTTTACAATATTCCAAGAAATAGCATGTTCTTATCATTTAATCATTGCCTCTTACTAACTGAATATGCTTTTAGTTTTGTTGGACAATTTCATCAGTATCATTTCTTGATTTACATGAATTATTCCATACATATTCACTGATCCTATAGGATATACACTTAGATTTGAACCAAAGCCCCTTATGTATATATTTTTTTCAAATATACAATACATCTGAGCTAATTCATTTGTCAAGCTTTTCAAAGAGCAGAGGCCAGCATTCCTGAATCCTTGCCCATTGCACAGAAAGGGCTGAACACCATGCCTCTGTTACCAGTGCTTGGCAAGAATTGTATGCTATGCTTGTTCCAGACTGTTTTTGTGATCCCCATTATGTTGTTAGCTCAGCAGAGGAAAGAGATAGTTTAAAAAATGTCACAGTGGGAAGTACTTTAATATTGAGTGGTAAATCCCCAGAGGCAAATGCAAAATATATCCACATTGTTAGCAATATTTTTGAAGCTGGCACAAGATTGTTAAAATAAGTGACTTGGGTTTCTTTTGTTTGGTTCAAATTGTTTGTGGTTTGAGGATTCATGGAGTCAGGGGAAAAGGAGATGTGTTTTCTATGAACCATAATTTTTGCATTCTTAGGTATTATATAATGTACCACAAAATATAAATAATGTTTCTCTCTTCTTGTTTCTATATTTCACGAATTTAACAGAGGAACATGAATATAGAAGTAGCAATGATATTAAGTATTCATCACATAAAAGGAGGAATCCGTCTGTTATACCATATTTAATCATGTCATTATAGGTCATTGCTACCCAGCCACCTCCCCTGCATGCAATCACTAAAAACTATTTTTACTTATTAGACATAAGACATTATGAATATTCAAATGCAATCTAATTAATTCTCTAGAATGACAAATTCTTTCAATAGGAAAAGTATCCCCTCATTTTTTTTTCACTGTATTGAACAAAATAAGTTATTCCAAACACTGTCTCTGGAGATTCAAATCAAGAACTATGTTTTAAAAAAGTAAAAAGAGAAGTATGAAGGCCATCAGAAACTTCCATACCTCACTTTCTGATGCCTTTTGGTGCTTTTCCTTCTTAATCTCATTTTTTATTGTCCCTAGTCTGGAGATTTCACTTTTCTATTTTCAAAAGTGCTTAGGTTTTTGAGATTCATTGCAACTCCTTGGTAGGCAAAAATGCTATTTTGATCTCTGACGTTGAACATCTGCAAAGTAAATTTATATGCATGATAATGACACAATCATAAAGGATGCAAAATAATCTGTCTGTGTTGCAACAGATGCCAGTTTTTGTTGTTTATTATTACTGAAGGGGAAATGGAGCTCCTCTCTGTGACAAGTAATGTTGCTTCTAGTCCCTAGCAATAAACATACCTAGAATATGTACAGAAGTGGCACTCAGCCTGATGATCCATCACTGTTTTGATTGTGTGAAATGCATCTGGCCCTTTGAGTATATTGACTATGATTACCCAGTTCAAGCCTCTTCACACTATTGTATGTGTCACTAAATGACAGTAATGAAAATAACTGCAACCATTATTATAGGTTTCAGGACATTGCCATCTGTTGAGTATTAGCCTTTGCCATTCCCCAACTGGCATTCCAGTGTTCCAAAATTAAATAGAAGCCACCACATGACACAGCATTTTCACATCACCTTCCATTCCCTCTTAACAAAGACAAGTAATTCCTTAAGCAGTTCTATCAGGAATCTAGTAATTAAGAAGGAATGTCAATAAACTCAATGGATGTTATTTCAATACTTAAATTTAAAAGCTAGATGACAGCATATGGTACATAGTCCCCACAATCAATGGTAATTGCTTGTGATAATTGAGCAACAATCTAAATAGGTAAAATTTGAAAGGACAAATGTATTTTTATTTTAATATATAAGCTACTTGAAATTATCCCAGGAATTTCTCATATGAAGTCAGTAAACAGTATCAGATGTATGTGAGGTTACAATTTCCAACTACTCAATGTACTAGTGTTTTGATCAGAGACATATTTGAAAGGAATTTATATTCACAAATCCAAATACTGATTTGATTACACTATTTCCAACATAGTTTATCACCATACATAGGGCCTGATTTTAACACTTGTTTCCAGAAAGCATACTACATAAATTTCAAATTACAAAAAAAAACCCACATAAATGTGTGATAAAATATTAGAGAGTCTAAAATGCAAAGAGAAAAGTATTACCTTGAAGTTTAACTTCCATTAAATTTTTATTCCCATAATTATCCATTTGCAAATCCATTCCCTAATTTAATGTTAACCAAAATATGGAGATAGCAAAGCTATCTTTTGTGTAAAGAGAAAAAATTAAATTATATGGTAATAGATATAGGAATGATTCAACTAAAGAGAAAACACAGGTAAAAGTAATTTAATTTATATTCTAACTACAAAACATTATATTCCATTTGTACCCCTCTGAGAATTTAGTTCAATGTTAAATATACAGAGGCCCTCAAAAGATATCGTAGACAATTACTATAAAGTACTAGGGCATATTAAATGGTTATAGGAATCTTCAATCTATACACTTTAAAAAATACATGGTGTTGGGCTGGAGAGATGGCTTAGTGGTTAAGCGCTTGCCTGTGAAGCCTAAGGACCCCGGTTCAAGGCTCGGTTCCCCAGGTCCCACGTTAGCCATATGCACAAGGGGGCGCATGCGTCTGGAGTTCATTTGCAGAGGCTGGAAGCCCTGGCGCGCCCATTCTCTCTCTCTCTCCCTCTATCTGTCTTTCTTTCTGTGTCTGTCGCTCTCAAATAAATAAATAAATAATTTTAAAAAAATACATGGTGTTCATAACAACAGAATGCAAATCCCTTCTTGTTGCATAACATTCAGAATATTATTTTTATTTTATTCATTTATTTGCTGAGAGAGAGAGAAAGAGAGGAAGAGAGAGAGAGAGAGAGAGAGAGAGAGAGGGAGAGAATGAGCATGCCAGGGCCTCCAGCCTCTGCAAATAAGCTCCAGATACATGTACCACTTTGTGCATCTGAATTTATGTGGATACTGGGTTCTTAGGCTTTGCAGGCAAGTGTCTTAATTGCTGAGCCCTCTCTCCACCCCTTGTATGATTATTAAGTAGGACATAATCCTGATCTAGAAAATTTCACAGCACGGATGCAGTGACTAGCCCAGTCATTAGGTAAAGGGACACAATTACCCATATTGTTTCATATTTTTCTCAATTGCATGTGCTGCGGCTAACATAACAAGGCTAGCAAACTATATTTATGGTGTTTGTTCTATGAAATAACATGATTTGAGGCATTCAGTTTTAGAGGTTCATTTTTAGAGGTATATAGCATTGAATTTCAATGCAAAATTTAATATTTTTAGACAAAATTGAAGACTTCCTTATGCTCAGTTACTTTCCACAAAAGTAAAAACAAAGGAATGGCTATTAAACAAAAAATATTGTTAGGCATCTTTTCAATTTAAACTAAAATTTCAAAATATAAAAGAAGATGAACTGAGATGCTTACTCAGAGCAATGAAATATAAAATGTACTCTTTCTTATTAGGATCCTAGAAAGAGTGAGGGATAGCATGTACCTTAATGCCACTTAGAAAGCAACCCACAATGTAAAATCATTTTTTATCCAAAAGTATATTTAGAAATATTATTCCAAACATAATAGGTAAAAAGAGAAAAATACTATGAATTCTGGAAAAGCTAAACAAATGATGATTATCAGTAAAACCCAGTATGAAGAAGTCAGTCTTGAGTGGTCTTCCTAAGTAAATAGGTAGTAGGCTGCCTGGAATGCAGCTCATGACCCGGTTATTGATCTAGTCTTAATGATGATGTGGCCAGCTGAATTTTAAAAAAAAGTAAGTGCAGTAAAATGTTTCAAAGGGCTATAGTGGCTATTGAGGGCACCAAGAACACCCCGCAGTACACAGTGCTGCCTGGAATAATATTTGCTTACTGAGTTTCTTTCAAAATGCTTTATGCTCCTAAATTTCAAAGTAAACAGCTTACTTCCTTTGAAAACTGTTCCAAATAATTTATACAAGCCATAATCTTAGCATTTGGCTCATGCATGTACTTTTAAAGTTAAAAGCCCTCCAACCCAGCCAATATGTCTTAGGCATTGCCATCTACTAGATGACAGGCTAGGAAATACAAGAGACACAGTTGAACACTGCTCAACTCTTGCTGATTTTATACTATCACATTCCCAACCAACAAGAACAAACCATTGAAGTTGTGGAGATGGACCCTCCCCTTATACAAATAAAAGTAAAGTGAAAGAAAACAAAATTAAGCAGTGTATTAAACAAATTATGTGAATGATAACCCTCCTGCTCCACTCTTACAGTCTAGTATAGTAAACAGGTATTCAAACACATAGCTAAGGAAAGGCCAAGTGGGGGATTTACTTAACTGAAAGACACGGATGGTACCAAGCACTGAAGTAAGGCACTATGTCTAACCCAGAATATTCTGAAGAGAAGAGAATCTGGACATGGTTACCAAGACAGATGATGATGGGAAAAGGGGAAAAGCCACCAAAAATCCAAATCATCACCTATCCAAATGTCAGGGACTGGGGATGACAGGAGGATTTATGATGATCTGAAAATTAAGAGGGCTCTTAAAAATTAAATTAAGGACATTTAATTTTTTCTCTAGACAATAGAATGTAAGTAAAACAGTTTTAGAGTAACTGAGAAACATTATTATATTACTGACACCAAAATATAACACATTTTCGGACCTTTTATATTTTAAATACAGAGAGAAATAACTAAAAGAATATTCACTGACATATTAACAAAAGTGATAAGCTAATAATTATTTTCTAAACGTGGAACAGTGAGCATGATTAGCATGTGCATTTGTAAAGCAAGTTACATATTTTTCTGTTGTTCTATGTGCACCAGTTGTAAACATACTATTTATAATTATATACCCAAATGTAAGAGATTGGAAGCAAAAGAAACATTCTAGGGCCACATAAGTATTTAAATTTCAGTATTGATTAGGCAAAATATAACCATTGGTCTTTGGTCAGGACTTTTACTGAAACTGATTTAAAGCCAAATATTTCCCCTAGCCAGAAAATGATGATGACACTTTCCCGAAGAACTTACAGCCTGGTCCTAGGATAGCACTGTGATTCTGTGTGTTACAGGAAGAAGAACCAGTTGGATCACAGATCTGGGAAGTGAAGGAGTTTCCCATTACAAGGCCAGAAGGCACTAAGTAAGCACAAGGGCACACTGACTCCCTGTGCTTGGAATCAAGTCCTGTATTCTAGGATGAGGTGTCTGTTACCATACCATCAGGGGCTCTGGTTCCATTTTTTATGTTTATTGTTATTATTATTAACAATATGTTTTGTATGGATACATTATGTGTTGGTAGCCTCTTTACCCTCATCCCTGACCCCATTCTGTTGGAGACACTCCCCAGTGTGGTTGCAGGTATTCCCCATGGGGTTGTGGTTTATGTACTGTGAGAGCAACAGTTTGTTATTTTTTGGGTGGGGGAGGGAATACCTCTGATCCAGGTATAATACTGATAAATAAAACAATCAGTATTGTTTGTCCTTCCTGGAACAATATGGTTTGTTCTTCATGTAAAGAAAAGGAAGACAGTGGAGGAACTAACTTAGAGATGCCAGGAGATAACCATCCTGAAGAATGGGTGGAGCAATGACCAATAACTTTGGCCACTGGAGGCAAGTTGGTGACATTGTTTCGATATAACATGTTTCCCTTAATGAACTGGGAAGTAAGTTAGGAGCAAAAAAAAAAAATGTATTCATGTTCTCTTACTATGGTTTCCCTATAAACTAACAACATTGCAGACAAATACTTTAATGAATTTTTGTTCTTACTTTTTTAAATGAGGTTTTAAAAGTACAATCAGCAGAAAAGAAATAATAGTACCTATTAATATAATTTTCAGTAGGGAAGAATTTATAATCCTATCCTTGGATTAAATGACTATATGTGTGTGTTCTCTGTGTGTAAGAGTATACACACACACACACACACATGCACACATTTGTGTGTGTGTGTGTGTGTGTGTGTGTGCATGCATGCTTTTCTGTTATAAGAAAAATATTTGAATTTGTACTACAGAGAATCAAGTATTCCATGTAAGTATGTATCTCAACCAAAAGGCCAAACATGAATAGCAAAGAATAGAAAAAGAATCAGTGAAGGCCAGTGTCTTAAAGTTAAGACTCATTGATCATATCATATAGCCCACACATTTGCTCTGGATATCTGTGTCTGACCTCCCGAACCTTCCTGGGCAGATAATGCTGGACCTGCAGCAAAGACTACAAGGCAGGTCTGTTCAGAAAGATGGTACTCTCACAGTTGTGCTGTGTGGACATGTATCTAGTGAATGGTCCAGGAATGCAATCTGTAGCCAGTAACCAAATCTAAAAGAGGGATCAGGAGAGCCTACACTACCAAGAGCTAGGTATAACAGGCACCAAATGAACCAAAGCATCAAGAGGAAATAAACTAAGCCTTGCAAAGTCCTCTGACCTGGAGACTACATTTCTACATTCATGTAGCTTTTTTCTGTTTAAAAAAAAAATGAAATATGGTTTCACTCAGTAACTGGCATAGATTTTTCAAGAGATGCTGAGTCAACACAATAACATAAAGAAGCCAAAATCTCAAAAATAAGCATACCCCTTGCAAGAACCCTTTTCAATAATTTTAGTGGATGAATTAATGATTCTTCTCATTTGAAGATTATGCCAATATTATGTAAGTACATATGAAATTGATACCTAATGCCTCAGGATAGATTTACAGATCGAGAATGCTCTCTACCATGGCTACTACTGATTATTCTATTTAGACATATCTCATTCCATCAATACCATATGCTGTCATTTCCCAAGATTTCCTTTCAGAATTAACTTATTATTGTACCTGATTAATTACCATATAACTAAAAACTAGAAAATAAAATAATTACTAATGTTATAAAATCTATTTGGTAATTAACAACAAGCCACTCCCAAGTTTAAAAAATTCCCCCACATGACAATCATATGTAAGATAGCACTCTGAATGATCATGTTTATCTGCCCCACCCATCCTAGCTCACTGTGCTAAAGTAAACCAGATAATTACAGTACAGATTGAAATGATTGAATTCAGTTGGGGAGAAATGTAGATAATCAATGCCGAAGAGTAATAGATGCAAACACACTTGTAGTAAATAGGTGCCTCTGAATAAGAGTGCAGAGAGACATGAAACAGCAGACAATGGCACCCAGCAAATCACAGTATGCTCAGCCTATATCTCCATTTGGGAACAGTAGAATACTATTGTGCTTGTTAAGCTAGGACGCCAGCATGAAAGATAAGAATGATGGAGCATACTGTGATAGCATGACAGAGAATGAGATTCTTATGAGAATGAAATGAAAGAGGGGTGAATCAAGAAATAGAAGGATTCTGATGACCAAGGTGAGGTGGTAGCAGGGAAAGATTTAGATGAAATCAAGTAGCATAATGAAATATGTGAGTACTCCTCACATTCCTCAACCTGAATGAGCAGCCAATGCTATGTAGACTATAAACATCTTTCTTGACCTCAGGCTCAGTCCCATGCTTCCTGTAAGGTTCAGGAGCGACCAAGACCACAGAGACCACTCTGAGGCAAAAATGGAAGCTTTTATTTGGGAAAAGATCAAGCTGCCAGGACTGACTCTAAGGAGCAGAGCAGTCACCTTTGAGATTCCAGATAGTGGGCTATATAGAGTTCTTCAGCTGGAGGAAGGTGAGAAAGTGAAAAGAACTCCTTGTTTCTTTGTATTAGCCATTTCAAATAGCTGGGGTTTGAGACCAGAGCACTGAGTAGGTGACATGAGAGATAAGGGAGCAGAAACCTAGACCTAGGGCATTGTTAGGCAAGGAAAGGATGATGACTGGGTGGCTCCTTGAGGAATGTGGATGACTCACTTCCTTATGTCTCTGTCACTCTCCTGCTGTGAATCCATTTTTGTCCAGACCAAACACTATCCTCTTCCATGAAGTCATCTGCTTGAGAACTATTCCCATGCATGTTTTCTTAGAGAATTCTGGTGGCTTCTCTTATAAGACATAGTTTACTCTGGCTTGAATTAGAGTGCCTTGTTTACTTGTCTACTGTCTCATTGTACCACAAGCTCCTCCAAAGAGGACCTTAGGCTAATGCATTCAGTTATAATTCTTCTCCCATGAACAACTAAGACAGCACCTGTCACAGGATAGTTTAAATAAACAAATGAAGGAATTCAAATGCCTCAAAGAGACCCTTGGTGGATTGAACATCACTAATCGCATAACCATATTCCACAGACAGAAGCAGACATAAAATTATGAGAAGCTACTGGACAGTAGGGGAAAAGCACTAACTGAAACATGGGACACTTCTGCATAAGCCTTGAGAAGTGTTGTTTTATAGAAATAGTTCTCTGCGCGTCTTTCTGATAATTACAACAAAGTAAAAGGGAACAAAGGTCATTCTTCTTGTAAACTACAAGCAGATAAACACTGACATTGTATAGGAACTAGAGATTCACTGTAAAAATTGTTTTCCTTCCATGTTACCTTCCATTCTAACATGAAAATAGAAAAGAAGACTCACCTTAATGTTTCTCTAATTAGATATAAACACAAGCCTCTGGGATTCCAGAGACATCTAGTTATGAGGGATGAGTTACAAGGAAAAAGTGACAAAAACAAGAGCTTCTCTTCTGTAAGTATGACTCCACCATGAATGAAGGAAGTGTCTATTTTCCCCAAAATTAACTAAAGCAAAGATTGGATACTGAGATATTCATTATCAACTTATCAAGTGTTTTCTGATATCATAATTGAGAAGGGGTGAAACAAAATAGAACCATCTAGAGCTACTGGCTTCCTAAGTATGCCTTGTCATTAATATTACTCTGCCTAAATTCCTTGGAAGATAGCTGCTTGGATGCTGAGAAAATATAATTGAACAATTTCATGGTGACATTAAACACCAGCTCATAATTGACCTCAGTATGAATAGCAATAAAGATGGAGCAAATGAAAAATGTTCTATACAGTCAGCATGGGCAGGATTCAAACCCCAATGCCCTTAACTACATCACAGGAGGATGTTCACCTAAGAAAGTTCCTTAATAATTGGGCAAAACTCATTTGCTTTATGTAGCAGAGTTGAAGGTGTTCATATCACCTTTGCTAATTGACTGCACAGAAATGATAGGAGCACTCTCTGCAGAAAAAAAAAAAACAAAACTCGGATTTGCATTGATCCAGGAATTGACTGATTTGATAGTGCCACTCACTTTGCAAAAGGACATTTCAATTGGCAGTGTCAACATGAAGTGTTGTGCAATTTTCTGTATAATCAGCATTTAGTGCAGCTAAAGAACTACTGGTTTTCACAATAGTACACTTTGTGGTCAAATATTAAGGTGATTGAAAATGCTCAACTGTCCCTGGCTCTGACTTTCATATCCCAGGCCTAACTGCCTGAGCAAAAGAATTTACTCTAAGTTCTACCTTATAGATAACTCTACTTTAAGTGAGCAAACAGAAAGAGCCTGTTTGATTTTAACACTGGTTCCTCTGAGTATCTGTCTCCACATTTAGAGTCAATATTTAAGATACCTGCGTACTCAACTTGGCATTAAAGGAAATTCTGAACCAAAGAGATATGTGTATGTGTGTGTGCGTGTGTGTGTGTGTGTATATTTTATATATATGTATATTTTATATATATGTGTGTATGTATATGTGTATATATATATTATATATGCTATATATATATGCTATATATATTATATAACATATATTAATATATTATATATATTTATTATATATTTTATATTATATACATATGTATATATAATATCAACAAGTAATTCATTTACTAATTGAATAAACTTGACTCAAATTCTGAAAACCCACTCTTTCTCTTATATTCTCTGATACAAGTACTCTACCATATAATCTCCCTCTCTCTCTCTCTCTCTCTCTCTCACACACACACACACACACACACACACACACAATCTGCATAGTTCTGCACTGGTCACTTAACTGATCTCCCATCTATCATGTCTCCCTCACACAATCTGTCAATCAGAGCAGTCAAACTTATTAACAAAGTTGACACTTTAATGGATTAAGCCACTAAATTTTGGTAAAAAAAAATTATATCACTTTATTAGTCCCTCAATTATGGATGCCACTTTGCCTGTCCATTTGAAAAGCATCTCCTTTTTCTACATTACTGTCTCAATGTGCCACTGACTCTATAAACTTCTCATCCAAGATTATTCCCACAAACTATATCTAAAGTATATGTCAAGTATATATGAAAAACAAGTGCTTCCATCCTCCCACATAGAAGGTAAGCTTTTCATGGCCTTCTGCTAAAGGAATCAATCAACAGAATACAGATAGCTACCAGATGGGAGATCAATAATCAAAATATTTAAAGAACCCAAAAATTAAATACCAGGGCAGCTAGGGACATGGTTCAGTGGGTAAAGTGCTTGCCAGGAAAGCACGAAGACCTGGGTTTGGAGTTTCAACACCCAAATAAAATGCTGGGAACACACTTTTAATGCCAGCACTGGAGAGATGGGGACAAGGAATTCCTAGAACATGCTTTCTAGCAAATGAGTTAAATTGGTGAGCTCTCTTGGTTCAGGAGGAGATGTTGACTCAAAGAATAAGGTAGAAAGTTGCTGAGGAAGACAAACACATGCACACACATGAGCCCACAAACATACGAGCAATCATGCACACACAAATACACACATTCAAAAAAATTAAAGACCAAAAGAACTAATAAAATAATCAGTAAATGGGCTAATGAACTGAAAAGACACTTTTCAAATGAAAAGGTTCTAATGGCTAATAAATACATGAAAAATTTTCAACATCTTTAGCCATCAGAGAAATGCAAGTGAAAACTACACCGAGATTCATCTCACCCCAGTCAGAGTAGCCATCATCAAGAAAACAAATGAGAATAGATTTTGATGAAGATGTCGGGAAAAGAAATCCTTATACACATTGAATGGAACTATAAATTAGTATAGTCACTATGGATATTCCTCAAAATACTAACTAGATAAATAAAGCTTCTATATGTTAAAGGTATATGACTTCTGGGTACACATGAGAAGGAATCAAAGTCAGCTGGCATACAGTAGAAATTCCTGCATGCCCACCTTTATCATGGTACCCTTCTCAACAGCTAAATCCCAGGGTCAGCTTAGGTCTCCATTAACAAATGAATGTATAAAGGAAATGTGGCGTATATGAACAAAGGAGTTTTATTCATCCATAAAGAAGAACACAATTAAGTAGTTTGCAAGACAACAGATGGAATTGGATATGATTATGTTGCCAGACTCAGGACAAATACTGCATGCTTTCTTTCATTTAGAATTTGAGTGAGAAGTAGAAGACATGAAAATGAAGTGGCATCTATCCAGATGTTGAAGGGGATAAGAAGGTGTAGTAGCCAGGTGTGGTGGCACATGCCTTTAATCCCAGCACTCAGGAGGCAGTGGTAGGAGGATCACAGTGAGTTTGAGGCCAGCCTGAGACTACATAGTGAATTCCAGGTCAGCCTGAAATAGGGTGAGACCCTACCTTGGAAAACCGAAAAAAAGAAAGTCTAATAGAGGGTATGATTGTCATTAATGTATACTATATGCATGTGTGAAAATGTCATAATGGAACTCATTTCTTCGTATAGATAACATATAATCAAAAAGTGAACATCTGGCCTGGAGAGATGGCATAGTGGTTAAACGCTTGCCTGTGAAGCCTAAGGACCCCGGTTCAAGGCTCAATTCCCCAGGACCCACGTTAGCCAGATGCACAAGGGGGCGCACGTGTCTGGAGTTTGTTTGCAGTGGTTAGAAGCCCTGGCGTGCCCATCTCTCAACCCCCCCCCTCTCAAATAAACAAAAATGAACAACCAAAAAAAAAGTGAACATTTTGGAGTTCCCATTTTTCAAAGCCTGGTACCAGCCTTTACAGTCTATGTGGTTTTTGGGCAAGTTCACTAAACTCTCTGTGCTACAAGAACCTCAATTGTAAATGAGGGTTAATATAATGCATATCTTAAAACACAGAGATGAGGATTATAAAACATAACTTCATTAACCCTCTAACATAGTAATGATAAATTAATGTTATTTTTTGGATTTAAAAATTAGTGAAATGTATCCTTTAAAATGCATTTTATTCATTTATTTGCAAGCAGAGTGAGAGAGAATAAAGACAGATAGAGAAAATGGGTGCATCCGGGCCTTCGGTTGCTACAAATGAACTCCAGATGCATGCTTCCCTTTATTCACCTGACTTAACATGGGTACTGGGGAATCAAACCTGGCTCTTTAGGCTTTGAAGGAAAGTGCCTTAACCACAGAGCAATCTCTCCAGCTCTGAAATGTATCTTGAATTTCCAGTCACATATGGCGAAATCTTAGCTTCAGTGGTTGAACTGGACTCTATAGGCTTACTTGAGAAAAGAAGTAATAGAAAAGTTTTTCACAATAGAAATACTTTGGCAGTTTTCTATGCTAGAATTTTTGGGGCCATTTAACAGGAAACACTATTCCAAGAGCCCTAATACCTAAATGTTTTCATTACCTCCTCCCAGGAATGCTACTCTGCCTCTTTTCTAACTTTGATTCTCAAGAACACCCAACCTTTTCAGGATTTTATGTCTATGCTATTGTGTTTCTGAATAGAACTTCCTCAGGTAAGTAAGAATAAGCTAGCAAACTTAATTACTTAGCAAGAACAAGCTTCCTCATCTGACTTCCCTGCTCACCACAGAAAAACACAATTTCAATAGTCATCAACTTTATCTAATTTTACATAAGTATAAAAGAGAATGGCACAGTAGTAGCCCCAGAAAAATATACATATGCATAAGTAAATATATAACCCATTTGTCTTTTCTATAGGATGTATACCATAGATATAAAAACTTACATATTAAGGTGTAAAAAGCAATTTGTGTCAGGGCACTTTAAACACATAACCCTATTCACTTGTATAACCTTTCACTTACCAGTCCTCAGAACAAGCCTTTAGAAATGAAGAATAGGACTGGAGAGATGGCTAAGCAGATATGCCTACAAAGCCAAAGGACTCAGGTTCAATTCCCCAGTACCCACATAAAGAAGATGCACAGGTAATACATGCTCTGGAGTTCTTTTACAGTGGCTAGAGGCCCTGGTGCTCCCATTTTTCTCCCTATTTTTCTCTCTCTCTTACAAAACAAAGTATCAAAAATCCACTAGGAATGAAAGTTTTTTTTAAAAATTTAAAGGAAACCTCGCCCCACACACATAACACAAGGTGAACCAAGATACACTTTATGTAATAGGTCTGAAAAGGTGTCACTTTCACAAACTGGAAGTTGCAATGTTTGGATTGGAATTGTATCAAACGCTTTCCAAGCAAATGCTTAGCAGAATAAGACATTATTATATATACAACTAATAATTTATAGTTTCCTACTCAGTGTTTCATGAATTTCTACAATGTAGGCTAACTTGTTAAATAATTATTTTTATATTTTTAACCTTAAATAACTGTACAAAACAATTTTTCACATGGCTATTATTTTTTACCTTTTCATCTTCTGGTATACATGGCTTTGACATATTTTTTTTTCTTAAGTAATAAAATAAAAATAAAGCAGTTATTTGTACACCCAAACACATTTTAATAACCAAAATTCAGTGAATAATTTCTGTAATTAAATATTGTTTCCTTTCTTACTTCTTTATGTCAGGGTTGCTTAAAGTGAAATAATCCTGAAATGTTAAAACCATGTGTTTATTTATGTGTTTGTTATTTATACTTATTATTTGAAGTGAACAAACAATGTCACTGGATTGTTGGTTGTTTTTTTGAGACAGGTTTTCACTGTATAGCTCAGCATTGCCTGGAGCTCATGGTGATCCTTCTGCTTAAGTTTCCTGAATGATAAGTTTACATGTATGAGCCACCACATCTGAATAAAAATTTTAATGTCACTTTTTAAAAGGGGTTATATATTTTTTGCTACTTATGAAGTTTACTGCATGAAAAAAAAAATGTGTGGGTCACAGTTTCCTCATACTATCCTCTTATGTTCCTTTTTAAAAGACAAAAATGCACTTTTAAAGAACAGGAAGCCTGGTATAGTAGCTTACACAATTAATCCCAGATCTCAGTAGATTAAGGTAGGAGATTCACCATGAGTTCAAGACAATCATGGAATACAGAATGAGTTCCAGCTCAGCTAACATGAGGCTCTCCAGCCAAAAAAATAAAATAAAATAAAAATGAAATGTTGTTGCTGTTAAGAACTAAGGCCAAGAGGCTAGAGAGATGGCTTAGCTGTTAAGGCATTTGCCCACAAAGCCAAAGGATCCTGGTTTGACTCTCCAGGCCCCACATAAGCCAGATGCACAAGGGAGTGCACACATCTGCAGTTAATTTGCAGTGGCTGCAGGCCCTGGTGTGCCCATTCTCTCTCTCTCTCTCTCTCTCTCTCTCTCTTTCTCCCTCCCTCTCAAATAAATAAAATAAAATATATTTAAAAATAAAAAGAACCAGGGTTGGAGACATGGCTCACCTGTTAAAGGCACTTGGTTGCAAAGCTTGCCAAACCAGGCCTTATTCCCCAATATCCATGTAAAAGCTAGTGCACAAAGTGGTGCATTCATCTGGAATTTGTAGCCCTGGCACACAACACCCATTCATATTCTCTCTTCTCTCTCTCTTTCTCTTACAAATACACATTGAAAATATTTTTTTAAAGAACCAGGGACAAATAATATACCACAGTGACCCTGAGATCCAACTTTATAGGAGCAGTAATTTTGGATTTCTAAACCTAAAAGCATTGAGATACATCCTAGAGCTCTTGAGTCTTACCTAGCCTTGTTTATATTTCAGATTTTAAGATTTCTGCACTAAAAATTAAGGAAAATACATACTCAGCCTGCAGCAAACTCAAAAAGTTTGCCCTCCATCAAAACCTAATGAAAAGGTTGAGCCTCCACAACACAGTTTGTTAATATTGAAAATGCCAGTTGGAAGGAGCATGGATTATTTGAGGACATAGGGATTCCACTAGGTAGAATCTTCCTTCGCTGACCCAGAGTAACATTAAGTTGACTTCTGAAAAAGTATAATTTGCCACACACACTCCCGTGACATGATCCCAAGAAGGCCAAACAACCTTCATTTCTCTTCCAATCAGCCTTCTAGGATTGTGCAGAAACCAGCTGCTGAGATCAGAACCTATTCCCTAAATTTCTATTGCTCACAGCCTTGTCCCACAGGCAAGCAGAGAGAAGCCTATTTTTAAGGTTGCTTGCTTGGTTGCTTTGTAGGCTTCAGTATGTCTCTGTGGCTGATGCATAAGGCACTTAAGAAAATGGCCTTGTCTCTGTTCACAGATTTCTAAACAAGGTGATGCCAATTTCCTTCGCCAGCTGCATACATTTTTAAGACTGGTGTACTTCCACATGTTTGAAATATGAGCAACTTCAAATAGTCCTTTTGTTTTCCCACCCAGAGCAACAGGCTCTTTCTGGAAATACTTCAAAGTGAAAGGTACTCATTTCTAAGGTCCTTTAGCTGGTGTATATGGCTTGCATACTGCATACTCTCAGGTTTGCATTAGTCATTCAAGCAAGTATGGAGTGAAGTGAAAGCTCTCTATTTAGGCATATGGTACGTTGTATGTCTATATTAAGCATATTTAATAATTTTGGTATTATATTTTAGATTCTAATTTACAGGAAATGTCTGCCATAACAAAGCCAGTTCTCATTTGTGAACTAAAGTTCAAAAAAAATAGCTGTATCTGCTGCAACTACTTCCAGCAAGGCTGGATGGACTGATAAAGTTCCTGTAATCACAGAAAGATGGAATGTTACAAGTCAGAGCCAAATACCTTGGGCTGCCTTTAGCCCCTTAATAGCCTTTGATTGTCCACCTCTGTGTCTGAACTCACATCCTGGTGACTATCAGTTGATCATGTGTAATCCTTTTTGAAATGCAAGAACAGACCCAGCTTTCACCAACACAAGGGCTAAGAATGTCATCAGATACCATCTGAGGCTTATGGTAGAAATTCCACAGCTTTGCTATAAGCTGCCTACCTGATGGTCAGCCAGTGTATTTGAAAAGTGCCTTGATTTATGATCTTTTTTTGTTCTGTAAGTGTAAAACCTTCATGAAATTGTTAACACGTTGGAACAGGAAATTTCAGGTAATCTAAATCTGTGTTCCTGGACCATGGTCACCCATATTTCACTCCAAAATAAACTATCTCTTACCCCTTTTGAGAGCTGTGTCTTTTGCATGGACACATTGCTAAAATAGTCATTTTTCACATCTTATCACATCCTAGTGACAACTTGCTTAGGGATAAATTTTAGTTTTCAGGTAACCAGGGAGGAAGGGAGATGATGAGAGAGACTAGAGAACAGCACCACAGTGAGACAAACTCTCAACCAACATGGTTTTTACTGATGATGAATCTCTTCAATCTTTGTTCATTTTGTTTACACCTTTTTCTTAGATTTTTAACAGCACTTACATTCAACTTTAACTGACTCCACATGCACAATTTCAAAATAAGAAATTAAAGAATTCCCCATGGTTGAGAGGACTAGAGGGCAATTCATTCCAAAAAAGATAGAAAATCAATTTTTTGTGTGTTTTACAAGATTTGCATGTGAAAGCAGATAGTATGAAACTAATTCTACAAAAGTGACACGAAAGCTTTGCCTAGAATATTAATCATGATTTTGATAAATCTCCAAAGCAGCATTTTAGGAGGCCAAGATGACAATATATGTATGATTTCTATGCAACCACAAATACATAAAGTTTGGAGGTACAGTTCAGAGATACCATTTGACGGACATTCAATCAAGATAAGACAGATTGCCTTCTCTAAACCTTCCAGACCTGTGGTGAGAAACAAGGCAGGCAGAAGAAAGAGGGCTTTCATCTGAGAAGTTTGGTCCGGTTAGTAATCAGTATTACACATCAGAAACAACTAGGACATTATCTGTAAACCCAGTGTAATTGTTAATGGA
Source organism: Jaculus jaculus (assembly GCF_020740685.1). Lineage (NCBI taxonomy): Eukaryota > Metazoa > Chordata > Mammalia > Rodentia > Dipodidae > Jaculus > Jaculus jaculus. The sequence continues at coordinate 69,069,505 of NC_059111.1, read as the reverse complement.
AGAAATTGGAGTTAAAGAAATATGACTTGTAATATAAGAGACCTACATGAGAATTCTTGCTGTAAATTACTTCCCAATGATCTTACCTTTGTTTTCAGTAAAATCAAGGCAATGAAGTGAGACAGAGGGTAACTCCAGTCCATAGGTCACACTGGCTCATTGCCTATTTTTGTATGACCTGTGAGTTTAAAATGGTCTTTTCAGGCAGAAGAGAGGCTAAATGGTTGTGGTGCTTTCCTGCGAAGCCTAAAAACCTGGGTTTGATTCTCCAGTATCTACATAGCCAGATACACAAAGTGATGCATACATCTGAGGTTTGTTTGCAGTGGCTAGAGGCGCTGGTGTGCCCATTCTCATTCATTCTTTCTCTCTCTCTTTCCTTAAAAATAGATAAAATATTTTTAAAGACAGTTTTTATATTTTGAGACAGTAAAACATTTTACAAAAATATATTTTATAGTGTGTGAAAACTGTACATTTATAATTTCAGTGTCCAAAAATTGTATTAGAACATGTTCATATCCATTCATCTATGTATTTATATTAAAACAGCAAAGTTGAAGAATTGTAACATAGACCACATGTCATATAAACACTAACATACTTATTATATGACTTTTTATAGAAAAAAATACCAAGATTCCTATTTTAAAGAATTAAAAGAAATAATATGAATAAAATATTTATCATTTTACCTGTCAGAGAAGCAGTTGGTGGATGGTAAACATCACTGTTTCGAACTAAGTTTACAACTTCAGAAGTTAGTGTCCTTACAAAAGGCATACCTTACTCCTAGAAGAGGCCACCAAAACTAGCCTATGCCCATGTAACATGTACCCAGCCTGTAACGTATGAGAGATGAAGAACTGACCACAGAACATAGCTGTCTACTCTGTGACATTCTGAGTAGATAATGAGTCAATTCTTCACACTCCTACACATCAGGACCCTTACACATCACACCTCATCTATCTCCCACACTCTTTTCCTGCTTAAAGCATATCTGTCCCTCCACCCTTGGCTTAAGTTTCGCTTCCTCAATCATTCATCTCACCTCATTTATTTCCTTTGTAGCACATTTTAAATTATAGATGTAGTCACTTGCTTAAAATGATCTAATTGTCCATTCAGATTCTGAATTCCAAGAGAAGAGTCATACACTCTGCCATCAGCTCCAGAAGACTGGGCTGTGACAGTGAGCCTCTATTGAATGATTCCCTACAAGTGATGTAACAATAAAGGGCAAATGGTGATCTTGTCTTCAAACATAAGAAAGTGCAACTGAGTGGCTATCAAAGAGGAAACCTCAGCACTGCCCCCTTTTTCTTTTAATTCCACCTCAGGAAACATAATGATGCTGTAAGCATCTTTCAAAATCAACTGTAACAAAAATATTCTGAATATCAAATATATTCAGAACATTTTTGTTACAGTTGATTTTGAGAGCTACCTAAAGACCCAGGTTCAATTCCCCAGTACCCATATAAGCCATATGTTCAAGGTGGCACATGCATCTGGAATTCATTTGCAGTGAGTGGCTAGAGGCCCTGGTGTGCCCATTCTCTTGGCTTCTCTCTCTCTTTCTCTCTCTCATAAGATATTATAAAAAAGCCTGATTCCAGGAAATTATCACATGTAAACTAATGGGTTCAGACTCCAGGAGTTCACAATACATAAAATTCTAACCCATGCATTCAAAAACGCTATAAAGTTTTATTATAAGGGATATGTGATAATATATAGAGATTTATAAGAGATATATAAGATTTATGAAATATGAAAGAAGTCTATAAGCAGAGCATCTTCTGCCTAGGTCAATAAAAGCTGTGCCTGGGACAGCACAGGATGTGTGCAGTGAACAGCCATCTGAATTAACTCAGATGTCAAAAGTGACAGCTGAAGATGTAATTTCTAGAATCAGTTTATATAAACTAGGACTGCATGAAGCATTTACTAGCCCTATATCTCATTTTCTCTCTGGATTAATTACATTTCTGTCACTGTGACAAAATATCTGGCATAACTTAAAGGAAGGGGAATTTCTTTTAACTTAAAATTTCAAAGGGTTCATCTCATTTATTTAGTCAGAACATAATGGCAGCAGGAAGAAGAGAAGGAGGAAGCTATTCACTTAATGGTAAGAGAGTGAGTAAGGAAGGCAAGATAGGACCTTTAAAATCACATGAGTGACCTGCTTCCCTCCCCAGGACCCAACTTCCACAGACAGAACCTTGCAAAAGTGCCACCAATTGGGCTTCAAACCTTCTATACAAAAGCCTAAAATGGGAGGGTGAGGATTTCTATTTAAACCATAGACTCCCTAGCTTCAGCTTCCTCATCAGCAAATTGAGAAAACAATATTATACACCTCAAATCATACTAGTAATGGTCAAATATGATGCAGCACAACAATGCTCTATGTCTCATAAGCATGCAGTTTCTGTTAGCTCCCACTGCTTTTATTTTCTTTCCTCAGTAGCTAAAGGTGTGAGAAATAGTATCCTGTTTCCTCCTTTATATTTTTCTGAACTATTTTGAACTAAGCTATTCCCTGGTATCAAATGAAACATTTCTGACACTGCATGAGCACTTTAAAGCTTCTGGGGGGCCATTGTGTACATAGAAGCAACACCTAATTGGGAATAGTAGCCTAATAGCCTCAGAAAGCTGCTGCAATTAGAAAAAAAAAGTTGAGTTAAAAATAGGAACCAGTTAGAGGAGTGGGAAAATGAGTGCCTGTGAGTAGCCTTGACATTCTTCTTCAATGGTATTTTAAAAAGAGCAAAATTAAGCTAAATAAATAAATGTGCAAGTCACAATTGCTCACCAGTTCAGCAGAATTGGTGTCAGTTACTATGGAAAGTTTCCCATCCCTAAAAAGAATCACTGGTCAGGGGGAAAAAAATGAGCTAAGTTGAAGTAAAGACACAAAAATAAAAAATTTTCCCCTTGAATATGTTAATTTTTTGTGAGAAAATATGTGAGTTCCATTTTAGAATCTTGAATTACCACATTATTGGGATAACACAGATATTGCCTCATCTTAGAAAAGTGAAGAATCTGATTTTGCCACTAAAATGCTGACAAAATTTCCTTTGGGAAACATGAAAATATCTAAAAATACCTTGGCCACTCTATTTTATATGGCTTAAGACCACCTTTATTAGAAGGGAATCTAAGCATAAATTTCACTAACTGCAATTAATACATTCTTTGTTTGGTAGCCTTCTAAGAAATTTAGAATTTTTTTTAAGCAAGTAGAGGACTCTAGAGGCAGTTACATATCATACATTGCCCAGTATTTGTGTTTCTAGTAATGCTAGATGCTTGTCCACAAAAGTCACATTACAATCATCATCCAAGAGAGTTCCCAACACAATTTCCAATTATTATAAACAGAAGAAGGTTAGAATGTTGGGCCAAGTCAAAGTTCATGGGCACTTGAGGCTTACTCTAAGCACTTCCCAGCTGAATTTTATACTGTGAGGGAAATGTTCCACACCCATGTAGCCACTTCTTGCTCTGAGGTTATGGTTCACTGGAAATGTGGTTAGTGTGGCTGTGGAGCTGATTTTTTTTTTAATTTTTAAAATATTTTTGTTTATTTTTATTTATTTATTTTAGAGAGAGAGAGAAATGGGCATGCCTGGGCTTCCAGCCACTGCAAATGAACTCCAGACTAGTGAGCCCCCTTGTACATCTGGCTAATGTGGGTCCTGGGGAAATAGAGCCTCAAACCATGGTTCTTAGGCTTCACAAGCAAGCGCTTAACCACTAAGCCATCTGTCCAGCCTGGGACTGAGTTTTTACTTCATATTTACATCAAGACAAAAGCTCATAACTAGTGACTATTTGCCATGTCATTCTGACTGACCTGTCTGTCCTTTCTTTGAACCTACCCTTCAATACCTTTAATACTGCCAGCCTACCTGGATTCATATTTGGCCTTCAAATCTAAAATTTAGGCACCATCTTCTATTCATGGCTTCATTTTGTCATTTGTTTGTTGTTTTGATTGATGGGTCAGTTTTGCCAATTAGAGTTATTTCTTGTCCCTGGAGTTCAGGCCTGGAGGCCAGTCTCTTCAGTCTTGTTTCTGTTGGAGCCAGGTAAAATTTGATAATACTATCTCTGGTAAGTATGCTTCCATCATTTCCTGTCTTCTATATGATTCCATCCACACAGTTCTTGGCTATTTTCTCCTTCTTGCTGATGAGCATAATTACTTTTTTCCTCAAATAGCAACACTGTAGAAACCAATATTACAACCACAGGAAATTATAGTTTCCAGAAGTTTTTTTTTTTTTTTTTTTTCCTAAACCCTTACAGCTTGTGGCTTAATATAATGGAGTTGGCCAGGCCTACCAAAAATAGACATTCAGCTCCTGCTCCAGTCTAAGATTCCAAGACTCTACCTTAGGTGTTGATTTTCAGCTTCTTCTTATGGTTATTCTCCTTTTTTGGTTATTCATCCTTTCTATTTTTCAGAGCCCAGAGAAGAGGAAAAATATTTTAGAAGTTAAATTTTATATCCAGGTTACCGAGGTGTGAAATCAGGCAAATTTTATTCAACCATAATCTGTCTAGAATCCTTTTTTCTGCACTGATAGCAACACACTACTTTATTCTTAAATTACAAACCTGAAAACCCTAAGTTTTCCCACACGAATGTCTATACAATTATAATATTAAAAGGAGTGTTTTAATAGAGAATACATGTGACAAATTATACACTTATCAACCTTATTTCTATAAACAATGAAGTACCAAAGTGCTTAATTTTATGATATAATAATTACATTTTAAATCTTTCTTCCTTACCTCTCTATATTTTAATCCCAGTGTAATTGTACAAATCCATATGACAACAATGAATAGAAAAAGGCTGAAGCACTGTGAAGCACAAGATATTCAAGAATGCATTCTCCACTATCCCATCTGTGCTATTGGACTCCAAAGTCCAGTGAGATCTTAAACAAGCCACAGTATTTTCACAAAATTTTGCAAACTGAGAGGACTGCAAGATATCTGGCCAATGAACCATGAGCAATCATGTTCTCCTGCATGTACATATATGGAGAGCCCACTACACAGAAAGAAGCATGTATCTACTTCCTTATTTCCCTCTGTCCTAAGACACACCTATAACTGCCATGGTTGTTAGCTTAGATACTCCTATAAACTCTCCCATTTCTGAGGGTGTTGTTGTTGTTGTTGTTGTTGTTGTTGTATCTCTCTCTGTCTCTCTCTCTCTCTCTCTTTTGAGGTAGGGTCTCACTCTAGCTCAGGCTGACCTGGAATTCACTATGTAGTCTCAGGGTGGCCTCAAACTCATGGCAATCTTCCTACCTCTGCTTCCTGAGTGATGGGATTAAAGGCGTGCGCCACCATGCCTGGCCCATTTCTGACTTAGCTCAAACTTTTCCGTCACTCAAACCAGGAGTATCAATCAATAAAATATATTTAACAAAAGAAAAACTCCACCCTTGAAAACAACGCAACACTGTGAATAAGAATTAGAATTATATACAAAAGCCAAGGATATTCAAGATGAAGAGGCATACAGAAACTATCCTCAAATAAATGTCACCAATATATTGAGGATATGAGAAAGATGATGCCTGAGATATGACTAGGCAATGAAAAGAAATGTCACTTTGAATTCTCTGACATGTACATTCTCAACTGTGTTTGGAAATTTGAGATCACTAAAAATAATAAAGAATATAATTTTCAATCATGTACACTGTGATCCCATTTTATTAAGTTACTTCTGATTAATAACCATATATATGTGTGTATACACTCACATAGAATTGTGTGGTATGTTTACTAAATGTCAATAACAGATATTTTCAGAGGACTGAAAGTTGTATTGTGTTTTAATTTTTCCTTCTAGGTTTTATAAGTTATAATTTGAAATGCTTGATCCTACACTCAACAAATACATAGTCCTTCTCCAGAAAGAATATAAAAGTTTAGCTTAAAAAACACTGCTTTTGGGCTGGAGAGATGGCTTAGCGGTTAAGCACTTGCCTGTGAAGCCTAAGGACCCTCGTTCGAGGCTCGGTTCCCCAGGTCCCAAGTTAGCCAGATGCACAAGGGGGCGCATGTGTCTGGAGTTCGTTTGCAGAGGCTGGAAGCCCTCGTGCGCCCATTCTCTCTCTCTCCCTCTATCTATCTTTCTCTCTGTGTCTGTCGCTCTCACTGCTTTTATCTTTAAAAAAATTCCAATTTATTGTATAGTTTTTAAATTTTCTATTTAATGTATATGTGTTCATTGTTCCCTTACCCTTCCATTTATATTTCTGGAATTTAGAGACATGATTGCCTTTAATCTGATTTCCATCATTCTGCTCTATATGAACAAACCTAGCTCTTCTTCAGAATCTTCCCTGACCATCCCAGTCCTTTGAGTTCTCATTTTCTCTTGGGTTTATATTCAAACCAGCGATAGCATTTGGCTCTGGAGCTTATGGCATGGGGATCTGATGATTAAGCTTCTATGAATCCATCCTGAAATCCATCATCTACATTCTTTCAAGTCAAGAATCAATATATAAAATACGTATAGGCCACCCTTGCTTCACAAGCTTCTCTTGTTTCATCCTCACTCTGCAGTTTTAGTACAGTATCCCAAAAAGGTATACTTGGGTTGGAGTTTTCAGAGTTTCATATTCCTAACTATTTACATATTCGCATGTTTAATCAACTATTTCTGTTATTATCAAGTCAACTAATACATACTGTATCTGATAAATCATTCATGTCACATCCCTATAATGAATTCTACGTAAAAAATTCCAATGTCTTTCCCACAACAGGTTTCCTGAAATATTCTCTCCAGCATTGTCTTGCAAAAGTACTTTAGGAAAAAATGTGTTTGTGTGGCCCTAGCAAAGAACCTACCTGAGTTAATTCAAGAAATACTCACTTCCAGGCTGGAGAGATGGGTCAGCAGTTAAGGCATTTACCTAAAAGTTCTGATGGCCTGGGTTAAATTCTGCCCATGTAAGGCCAGATGCATAGAGTGGCACAGGCATCTGGAGTTTGTTTGCAGTGGCTAGAGGCCCTGGCATGCCCATTCTCTCTCTTTCTCTTCTCTCTCTTTCTCTTTCTCTCTCTGTTCTTTATTCCTCTCTCAGCTTGCAAATAAATACATAAATAAAATATTGTTTTAAAATTATGCAGTTCCAAAGTGCAATAAATCCTGATAAAAATGTGGCTCTGTCACATATTTCAAATTAGCACAGGAAACAATCTGCAAAGAATGCCAAGGCTGGCAGCCTGCCCTCCTGCCTAGTCACTTAAAGAGGGTAATATCAACTAATTGCAAATGTTCCAACATATGTGATGTACACTCATCTTTTTATTTTTATCATACAAAAGAAGCTTCTTGAAATATAAACAGTCCAGCCAAAACATACCACATTGCCAAACTGAGGTTCAGCCTGAAAATAGATGCACAAAAAAGAAATTAAAACTCAGTAGTAAGTGGGTAATAAAAAAAAAATAAGAAAAGAATGATGGCAAATGTGTATCAGCTGCTTGGACTCTATTACGATACTGTGGGGTGAAAGTAACAACAATGGTGCAAGGTCTCTCAGTTTCTAAGATTCCTTCAACTATACCTGATTCTTTCCAGCAGTCAACTTAATTATACCATATCCTTGATTGGTCATATCAAGTTATATAGAAAGAACTGAATCCCTCTGTAAAGAACTCTGTGTACCAGCAAAGGTCCAGTTCACATATTAAATTGTTTATAGCAGAAAGTCATAACTACAAGTAAACATGCTGAGTAAGAGTGCCCCACTGGAATGCCAAAGTAGAGATCCCCACCTCCCAGCAGGTTGGATTCCTCATACACGGATGCTAATAATCATACAGGAGGGCATGCATTTGTCCATATTGTTTGAACACAAAATAAAGATGCATTGCAATAGCTCAGAAGTATTTCCTGCTTCCAGATATTGCAGAAACAGAATGACTTTAGGGTAATTTCCTCCAAAGTACCCTCATATTTACCAGTGGAAAAAAAGAGATATGAAAAAGCTATATTGATCGACTTTCCAGGCTTTGAACACTATTGACATTCTGATAATTTTTAAAACACAATCAAAATAAAATGACATTTTTGCATATAAAGAAATACAGACAATCTTTCATAGAAACTTATTATCAGGTTACCTAAAAAAAAATCCTGTAAAGTTAAAAAAAAGTAACAGAGAAATACTTTGAAATACATAGTGCAAAAACATAATCTAAAATTGTGAACAATAAAAAAAAGGTCATTGAAATAGTAATTTGAAGAGCGCTACCTTTACACAAAAGCATTGTAAAGAAAAATCTAGGTGTTTAATAGAAGGTACAGACAGTTTCAAACCTTAAGGAAGTCTTCATATTGATCCAAGGACTCCACTTGGAATCAGCGTTAAGGACTAGTAAGTTATAAAGTCCTTTCAAACAAACCCTCAGAAGCCATAGCACCAATCACATCGTCATGTATCATTGCTCCTCTGTGATTAGATTAAAGATATTTTCATGTTTTCGACTTCTAGCTATATATAAATTTATCTGCATAAATTACTACTATATCTTAACTTCTTGGAAATCTCTCTCTCTCTCCCTCTGTGTGTGTGTGTGTGTGTGTGTGCGTGCGTGTGCGTGTGCACACACACACACACACACACACACTCATGCACGCATTCATGCATGCAATGTGGTATGTTTGTAAGGGGATACGGTGTGATACCCCATACACCCACCTGCTGGAGGGGTCCCTCACCTAAGCTGGCTTGTGTTTCCTGTTTCATGTCTCTTCTATTCTGTCTTATTTTGAGTCAGAATCTCTACGGATTCAGTGAGAAAGTGCTCTTCCTGCACAAGCATGAAGACCTGAGGATGACAGAGTTTTAATCTCCAGATACCCTGTAAGCAAGTGAGCATGGCCAGGTGCACCTATAGCCCCAACCCCACAGGGGAGCAGAGACCAGAGACGCATGGGAGCCCTACAAGCTCTGGAATCAGTTAAAAGAAGCCAGCTGAAAACAGAGATCCTTCAGAAGAGTGATGAAGGAGCACACACGAAGTTCTGCCCCAAGCCCTCAAGGAAGCATTTTGGTCACCACACAACATCACATACATACACATCATCTCTCTCATTCTCTTTCTTTCCCTTTCTCACACACACAGTAAAAATAAAATAATAATGTTTTTGAAAGAACTGAGGTTAAATTACATGTCAAAGACCAAACAAATAACTATTCTGACTACATGCCATTAGCCACTGTAAACTTGAAAACTTCTTTGTGTCTTCTCAATACAGCACAAGAGCTCAATGACCAAACTGCAGAGTATTAAAGAATGAATTCTTTCTCCACCTTCCTCCATCTCTTAGGGGTGTTTCAAGAGCTAAAGAGAAAGTGGTTATATGTATTCATCCCATAATTCTGTGTCATGTCTCAGATCTGGGCCACAATGGTGTCTAGGAACCACTGTCACTACACGTGTGACACAAGGCTGCTCACAGCCTGGCTCACCTACTTTTCTGTTCATTGCTCTCTCGGCCAGTAAAGGAAAGCATGGCATCCTTTGACAGAATATTGCAAAGTCCAGATCTGACACATAGCATTGTGTGATATACTTTTAAAACTCAATCTCTATAAATAAGATGAGGTGCTAATAATAAGAATAATAGCAAGTATGTCAGCATGCTTAGAATGTCTTAAACATTGCTCTTACTTCATTGGTATTCTACTCCTCAGAAGTAAGAAAAAAACAATATAATAAAATTTGTAGGAAAATGCATGGACTTAGAGCATATCATACTCAGCAAATTCACACAATTACAGAAAGACAAAAACAGTATGGTCTCACTCATCTTCAGTTCCAAACCTGGACCAACTTGAGTTGCTGACACACCTGATAGGCAACTGGAGGCCCAGACAATAGGGATGGAAGGGCTGTGGGGAGGGGAAGGGATGTTGAGGGAAAACAAACACAAAACTAAACCCAAAATGAATAGATACCATAGAAAACTTTCTCCTTGAAGGTAGACTAAAACATATGCCCCTCAACAGTGTGGAGGAGTGTATGGAAAGTAGGGCCCTGAGAGGATGGGATGAAGCCTAACCTTAAAAACGTTTGGCTCCAGGGCTAGAGATATGTCTTAGTGATTAAGAAGCTCACCTGCAAAGCCAAAGGATCCAGGTTCTGAGGTTCAATTTCCCAAGTCCCATGTAAGCCAGATACACAAGATGGTCCGTGCATCTGGAGTTTGTTTACAGTGGCGGGATGCCATGGCAGGCCCATTCACTCTCCTACTCCCTCCCTCTCTCTGGCTCTCTCTCTCTCTCTCTCTCTCTCTCTCTCTCTCTCTCACACACACACACACACACACACACACACAAACCCTTTCTTTCTCTCTTAAGTAAATAAAATAAACTATTAAAAAAAATGTTGATTCTGGCCTGTAACTACCAGTACCATATATCAGTGCTACCAACACTGAGCTATTCATCAGCGAGACCTATAAGATCCCCAAAACAAGACGGGTTTCTGTCAAATCACTTGATTACCAGCCTGAGGGAAAAGGTAAGACCCTACTGCTGAAGACACCATATGACATGGACCATATGGAGAAATCTTGCTGGAATCCATCCCCAGATGGTTAACCCATTTAGTGCTGGAAAGTGCTGCATGAGCTATGGAGGAAAATAGCCAACAATGGTGTGAGCAAGCAGGGGTCTAAGCTACTTAGAAGCAACCAGCCTGACAAGAAGTATATACCAGCGCAATGCTGGCACAAAGATTTGGTCGGTAACCAGTGTTTTTCTGATTGGCTAAGAGATCTGCTCAGTGGAAAAGAACCCATATCTGGAATTAGCAACTAAGTCAGAATTCTGTGAAGATAGACTATGTTCTCCAATGTCAAACTACCACTAGTCTTTGGCTAAAAGAGGGGAATACATCCTTAAAAATCTCCCTAAACTATTAATACTTAACCTATTTAACCTATGCTGACTTCACTCTCTGTTGGAGAATCTGTTTGTTTTTTCAGAAGATAGTGAGACCCAAGGAGACAAACCACCTCTCACATTTCAGCCATCAGCCAGGTAAAACCACAGAGGATTTGGGGAGAGGATTAAGAGTGCTGCCTCCATGGTGAGCCTGAGAATCAGCACCAAGGTGAAGAAGACAGACGCTGAGGATACTCAACACATACCAAAGAAGAGATCCAGAGGCTCCTAAGAGCTCATTACTAGGTAGACTTAAAATACACCCACCAAGGCTCAGGAAATTTTGTGGAAATGGGGACAGAAATATTGTAAGAGCCACAGGTTGAGATGTCATGCCCAGAGGCATTGCCTCCCCCAGAAGACTAACTGCTGCTTACACAATTCATAACCCACATCCTCTTGGGGAATATCAACAACCCCACTGACATAGGCCCCAGCAGAATGGGGGCAGGGAGAAGGGAAAAGATGGTACCAACACATGATGTATCTGTACCAAAGATAAAGTATGTTCTTAAGAAAATCAAATTTGAGCCATGCATGGTGGCGCACGCTTTAATCCCAGCACTTGGGAGGCAGAGGTAGGAGGATTGCTGTGAGTTCGAGGCCATCCTGAGACTCCATAGTGAATTCCAGGTCAGCCTGGGTTAGAGTGAGACCCTACCTCGAAAAACCAAAAAAAAAAAAAAAAAGAAAGAAAGAAAAAAAAAGAAAATCAAATTTAAAATATATATATACATAGTACCAAAACCATCCATAAATTACTTATAGATAAGTAAAATGGACCCTTAAGAGATAATATATCTTGTCAAAGCCCACATGACTAAGTTACATCAGCAGGATTCAGATTTGAACACTTCATACAAGGCCTGGAAACACACTGGACTGTCATAGCATATCTCAATGTTTCTCCTTGGACTCCTATATGGGAGTCCACATTGTCAGCATATTGTTCTCTCCATAGGGCCAGATGCTTATAGGTCATTAATATCCAGTAAAGGTTAGGAAGAGCAAAGGAAGGAAATATATAGAATATTTCTTTTATTTCCTATCATAAGCACTCTAGATGAAATTTTTAAAAACCTGGAACATCTTAGGCTTATAGACCAAAAATTTGTAGAATGTTAAAGGTGCATGGTAAGTGAAATTCACTTGTTTGGTCCTTGAGTATAATTTCTTTGCTCCACCAAGGGATTTACTATTTCTCTAAGATAAGGATGCACTCAGAAATCCTAGATGAATTGATTGTTAGACTTAAAAAGAAATTAAATCTCCACATACAAAGAAAAATGTTCAGAAAACAAGAACAATTCCACCTTCAAGTACTAGATATTAAGATACATTCCTGATAAAATGTTTGAACCCTGAAAGAAGGAGGAGTTATAAATGCTCTAACAGAAATTTAATTCATCCAAAAGCCTAACTAGTCGCTATATTATATATAGATACTATTCTCCCTTCCCACAAGAGGGGAAAAAATGACCAAAACAAGATTCACTTGGATGTCAGAGAATTTAACTCAAATGCCAATCACTGGAATTCTAAGCTACCCAGAGATTTAGTTGGATCATTGCCAGTCAGTACTATGACTGATATCTTTTTCTTCAGACATCAAAACATTGAAAAATAAAAGAAAAATATGTTCCGCTGCTGCCTCTTCAGCAGATTTGCAATTTTCTGAGGATCATCCTCTTTCCTCTCCATAGTCTTTTAATCTCTAAGCAAAAGTAATAGCTTTCCCTTGGCTAAGGAATGCTGTCTGTGGTCAGTAATTCAAGAATCCTTAGTTCCCTAATCTTTTTCTGTCAGGAATAAGTCAGTGGATTTTAGTTAAGTGGAAGACCCCCTGTGAAACCTTGTATTTCTCCCCATTGCCTCCAGTCTTTCAAAGTACATAAGTGAGAGTATATGACACTAATAATAGCAGTTATAACAAGCTCTTGTGAACTCCATATTCATCAATATCATCTTTCACCCCTATACTCAGTCTTTTTTTCTTTTTCTTTTTCTTTTTTTTAATGTACAGCATTGTGTGTGTGTGTGTGTATGATATATTCATGTATGTGGGCAGATGAGATCAGTGTGTCCCATGCGCATACATGTGGAGGCCAGAGGTGTCCTCCTCTATCATTCATTCATGTGTTTCACTAATATGGAGTCTCTCACTGAACCCAGAGCTTTTGTTTTCTGTCAAACTGACTAACCAAAGAGCCCAGCAATTCTGCCAGTTCTGCTCCCCATAGGACTGGGGTTATAGACATGAAAGACCATACCCAGCTATTTACATGGGTACTGGGAACCAAATTTATGCCTTCACGCTTGAGAAGTACATGTTTTTCACCTGCTGAGCCCCTCATGCTTAGTAGACTCTAAATATTTTCTTTGTGTTCTTGTACATGGAAAATCACCATACCCCGTCTATACCCTTAAGGACTTCTTGCCCAGTAAAATGAGGACACAATCTAAGTTGTGCATTGCATTAGCAGTCACTCTCTACTTTTCAGTTTTCAGTTCTTGGCTAAAAGTAATGGTACAATGCCTAGCTTTCTCTGCTGATAACAAATATATGCCTTTTAATTGTAAAGAATTTGCTTCTACTCTGTATATATTGAAGCCAAAGACATGCAGAGCTGGCAAAAGTCTAACTCCCTTTTGTTGGGGGGTTGACACCTCCAAGGGATTTATCACGACTGGCTGAGTTGGAGAAGCCTCCAGGTTTTCTTGAAGCTACTCTCTTGTCTATTGCCCGCAACCCTCAATAAATATGCTTCTGGCAATCAGCTACAATTATTAAGTGGTTTGGAGGAAGCCAAATAAAAATAATTTAAAAATCTGAATTCCATGAACCCAAAATTCCAGTAGCCAAATTCTCAGCCTCAGCCTCAGATGAGTTATAAGTTTGGGGAAGTCTTTTAAATTGTTTGATGTCTATCAAGGACACTGTAACAAGGAAATAGTGAATGCTATAAAATGAAAGGAATAAAGAGAAAATCTAAGTCCAAGTTCTAAGTCAATCACATACAACCTTACATTTCATTTTAAGTCCCTCCCTTAACTCTGAGAAGCATGAAATAGGTTGTCCAAGGTGATGAACTTGGTTTCTGCCTGTATCACTAGCATCTCATAGCACCCTTTTCCTCTAACTCACCCTGATCTATTCATACCTGACTTTTTTCAATTGTTCAAACAGACTGTGTACTGACTTGTAGCTTTAACATACCTAGAGTATTTTACCTCCCCTTCACCTGACACATTTTTTCCCTTACATAAGTCCCACATTCTTGTCAACCTCAAGTAAGCTATAGTGTTTTCAGAGAAGCCTTTCTTGACCCTCTTATTATTTTTGCTTCCTTTATCTTATGTTCCACAGCAACCTGCACTTGAACCTTGGCAGTAAACATGATGCCTATGGCCATATAAGTGTTCTTTCTCTCTTCAGTGAAAGTAGACTTCATCTTTTTTTTTTTAATCTCTTTATGATCCCAACACCTAGCTCACTGACAAAAATATGGTAGTTGCTCAATACATATTAATTAATTCACTCCTAGGCTGCAAAATCTGCTTGACTTTCAGAAGACCAAAGTTACATGAAAGCAATTTGAAAACTACACAAGTATATTGCAAATTGCTATAAAAATCTAAGCCACTACTATTATCTGTGTATGTTCAGATTGTAGGTGTATCATTGATGTGCTGAGAATGTGATTCAACTTTCTTTCTTATTGCTGAGGACATAGCTACAGTGTGACGACTGCCCTGCCTGCTTTGTTGTAGAAGAGAGAATAATATACAAGTACAGATCAGTATTAGGCTCTATGGCAGCATAGAAAATTACTTCAAGATCTAGTGACTTAAAACATTAACAAACATTTATTATCTTTGAACATTTTATAGGGAGGGAATTTAAGAGTGACTTATCTGGATATTTATGTTTTAGATTATTTTGGGAAGTTGCAGTCAAATATCTTAGAGGACTGCAATGACGTAAAGGCTTGAGTAAGGCTAGGAGATATACTTAAAAGATGTGTCCAAGCCGGGCGTGGTGGCGCACGCCTTTAATCCCAGCACTCAGGAGGCAGAGGTAGGAGGATTGCCATGAGTTCAAGGCCACCCTGAGATGACATAGTTAATTCCAGGTCAGCCTGGACCAGAGTGAGACCCTACCTCGAAAAACCAAAAAAAAAAAAAAAAAAAAAGATGTCTCCATCTAATGGCTATTGGAATTAACAGGAACCCTTAGTCCCTCCCTTCATGCCTTCCTCCATAGAACTGTTTATGTATCCTCATAATATACTGGCTAGTTTTCCTAAGAATAAGTCATCATAAGGAAAAAAATGGAAAATACAGTGCCTTTAAAACTGGGTCTAGTAGCTTACAAACTAACATCTCTGTCACATTCCATCAGCCACACAGGTATATATGACTTCATCCACAGTGGACAGGGACTATAGAAGGACTATTAAATACCAGAAGGCCAGGAGTACTGGAAGTCTTCAAAGTTCATTTCTAGACATTTTCTCTGTTCACAGTATGCCCTGTAGCTTAAATATCTACAGAGATTCATGGCTGAAACCCTGGACCATCAGATTACAGAATAGATTAGTGAATAAATGTCATATATTTGCTAATGCTAACAACAGTAAAACAAGAGGGATACTAAAGTACTCAATTAGGTCACACAAGTGTATTCTACAACCACCACAGGCAAAAGAAGATATCCTGATTTGGAGAAAGAAGGTTATTGACAGCAAGAGATGGCATGTCTTTCTCTAAGAAGGTCCCAATTTTCTAAACTAATCTTACTTCTCTTGAAACACCATAATAGCTGATAACTAAATATGTAACTAAATTGACTATATTTTTATGTAAGAACATGATAATGAATGGCTTAGATATTAGATACTGCTGAAATCTATTTCTTGCATTATCCTTATGATGACCATAATTTAACCACCTTCAGTAATTTTATGCAAATACATTAAGCAGTAAGGAAGGATCTGAGATATTAGAATTCTTGACAAATACAAGCATTCCTATAATTACCATTTCAAAGTTATAATAATAACATCATTTACATTTTCTTTGTCAGTTTTTTTCAAAATATATAAATACCTTAGTAAATATTTGTAAATTTTGACCACAAAGTAATAAGGGTCATGCAGAGTAAAGAGGAGATATTGTGGACTAGAATTGATTATTTTATTATGTTCTATTTTATTGGTTATTTAAGGTAGGTTCTCACTCTAGCTCAGACTGACCTAGAATTCACTATGTAGTCTCAGGGTGGCCTCGAACTCATGGTGATCATCCTACCTCTGCCTCCCAAGTGCTGGGATTAAAGGTGTGTGTGCACCACACCCAGCTCATTAATTTGATAATCAAGTTTATTAATTCACTTCAGAAACATAGCTTGACCCTATTGGGCTTAGAATCTAATGAGCCCAAGGGTAATACAGTATTTCAATGAAGAGCACTCAACATCCATTTAAATGCTGGATCAGAAATCAGGTAATTATCCTAGACATCTTCCTTTCCCTAGTCCATCTTCTCTGATTCATATATATCTCCCAGAACCCTTCTCTCATCTATGCTCCAAAGTCATCTTCTGCCTAGTTCCAATACAAGTCTTCTCCTCACAAGACCCCCTAAACACCCTGCGTGTCTTAGCCTGCTCTCAGTCCCACAGTGCAGGGTTTGCCACTTTACTCTGGGGACTGCCTTGTTTGAACTGGACCCCTCATCACATCCTTTCAGTTAAATGTTACTTCAAGAAGACTTCTCTGGGACTCTGTAGCAAGTAGTTTATTCTAGTAAATACTTCCTATCATTGTATATCTCCATGCCAGTTCTCAGCACAACTGATATTTTTATTTTCTGTAGGACAATTTGGGTAGGTTGACCTCCACTACTCTCCAGGGGCACAGATGATGACAATGTTGTTCTTTTATATGTCCCCAGTGTTCAGCACAAGGTTCAAGTTCACCAAGTACAGCTGGCTTTGAATTCATGGAAATATCATACAATTGCCTACAATATAGTTTAAACTTCAAAAGAAATTGTTGCAACCATTTATGAAAGAGAAAATTTTTAAAAAGTTATAGCTTCCCTGTTGAAGAGCTGTTCTCCAAATATGACTGCTAGAATATACAGAAGCAGAAGATATTTTATATAATCTTGGAAGTGGCTATTCTCTTCCATAATTTACTTGGGATATCTTACAGATTACAAAGTCATCATGATCAAGTTAGATATATGTATGATAATGGCAGCTCTTTTCCATGTAGAAGGTTTACAAGCATTCTACAAAAGGAGAGAAAAAAAGGTAGTAAGGCAAAACTTGGATTCAGGAGTAGAATGCATAAGATATCCACAAGATATTCTTGATCATCAACAGACAATCCATGCCTAGCTAACCTCCTTCCACAGAATGCTGACTGCCTTAAGAGAAAAGCAAAATATAGCCAAATGTCACTTTCTGATACAATTTATATATATGCAGCACTTCTCAGAAAAAATAGGAAAATACTAGAGGAAATTATAGTATGCTAGACTTACCCAAGTTTTCCAATAGAATACAAAAAAAAAAAATGTGAAGCTCACAGAACTTCTGTACTTTAGTGTGGAAAAGTTAGAGAAATTTAAGAACAGAGTGACATCATTGACTATATAAGTAATTTTCATACACTTCAAAGATTTTAAAAGAATTTCTGTGCTTTCTATTCATTTTAACAAATTCTAAATGCCAAATTTCTATTAGGACAGTCGTATATAAAACAAAAGAATTTTAATGAGTTTTCTCCCCCTAACTACCCAGAGGTAAAAATTCAAATTAAAGATTAATGACCTGTCAGCTGGTACTTAAAGGAGAGAGGAAACATTTCAGTTGTAGCAAATTTTTTATAAAAGATTCTGTAGTAAAAAAACTTATCATTTTCCCTTTTGTGTCATAAAAAATACTTGGCCTGATTTATCTGCTTTAAATTTTCCAAAAAGAAAATGTATTAAATGGTTCTCTATTTAAGCAAAAAATTATTCTGAGCAAAGTTTTATGACAAAATTAGAAAGCCCAGTCAGAAATACTCTTTTACTCACTTAAATGGTACAGAATTACTGTCAGAGTCAAACAGAATAAAGCAGAAGCTATTTACATTTTAGGTTTAACACAATGACTGTTGTAATGTTGAAGGAGTGCCTCAGACTCTTACCCAAGCATGCCTGGTGGCAGGTGCCATAAAAATACTTGAATAGCTATTTCAGACCATCAATGCAATTCTGTCCCTACTTTTTAAAGCCTTATCTATTTCAAGTAAAAGTTAATGCTGGGTTTTCTGATTCATTTACACTTGATGTACAGCCATGCCAGACAAGCTCAATTTGTGGTACTGTGAATCTCCTTTTTTCCCCTTTGAATTGAGAAGTGATGTTATGACAGCAAGAGACAAAATCCAAAGGCTGAAAAGATCAAGTTGAATTCAAAACTCAGAACCTTTAGTGTTTAAATAGATTTCAAATTTGGAAGCTCACATTCACCCCATTGCAGTGTGCTTATGATAAAAAGACACAGGATGTACAACCACACTGATGTTCCATCGTCACTTTCTCACAGACCATTGGTTCTATCTTCCTTTTGGTAGCCAGGCACTCGTGAAAGAAGTAACAGATTTGATTGTTCTCATCAGGAAGAGACAAAATCTAGACTGAGCAGCCTGAACCTGAGTCTGAACCTTGCAAACACATATGTGATGAAACAAAATAAAATCAAATGAGAGAAAACCAACTTTGCCTAGAAAATGTATGATAAATCTGATATCAGAATAATGTATTTCATTAACTTTTCATATTACTATTTCATATCATAAAGGAAAACACTTCAGAAAAAAATGCACACTAGGCAATGATTTTAAAAGCAATATGTACCCAAATGGGCTATCTTAAATAGCATTTCTGCTTTTCCAGCCTGATCAGAGTCAGGAACAACTTTGGAGCACATCATTAAACAAGAAGGTCTTAGTAACATGTTAAATTCTTAATAAATCTTTATCATGTTCAGTTCTATATACCACCAGAGCATACATTTAAAGGTCTCCATGACATAGAGTTGCCCTACTACTTTCTAGTTTCCAGGTGCTTGATACAGTACCTGACAGAAGTGTATAAAAATCAATTTATGTTCAATAAAGTAAATGTCAACGATATCTTTAAACATGACAGGCCCGTGGCATAGTTTATTTCTAGACATTCAAATTTTGATAGCCAATGACCTTAAATATTATTTGGACATGATCCAAAAGTTCAGAAACATTTAATAACCTATAATTAACTGAAAGAAAGTTGTGAAGTAATGGCATTTTTTCTACTCAAAAGCCATCTATGGCTCACACTCCATGAAGAAAGAAAAACTCTTGACATTACTCTGGCATTTAAGATCTTCCTCAGTCTGATTCCAAAATGCCCCTTTAGCCTAATTTCATACCATCAGTCACGACACACTACCAAACTGTACAACTATTTCTGATATTAGTTATATACTACACTTTCTCCCTTTTCCTCTAAATACCCCCCTTTTCAACATCTCTGTCTCTGGACTCTTCAAGTCTAAATTGGAACAATCTATTTAGTAGGCATTTTGAGAGTATATATGTAAAGATAGGTAATGTCTAAAGGTCTAGTAATTCTACTTCTAAGCTTCAAAGTAACCAGAGTTACATAGGTCTTGAATGTACAGTAATACATTTATAATAGAAAAATAAAGCCCAAGGTGTCTAAAATTCCAAAGTTGCAGAACTACTAAAAATAACTACTAATCTACATAGTGAATGAATTATTGGTTTAGCTATTTAACCATATTAAGAAAGAGTTTTTAAAATATTTTACCTTTATTTATTCACTTATTAGAGAGAAAGAAATTGAGAATAAACTTGGCAGGGCCTCTAGCCACTGCAAATGAACCCCAGACGCATGTGCTACCATGTGCATCTGGCTTATGTGGGATCTGGGGAATCAAACCTGCGTCTTCAGTCTTCAAAGACAATTGCCTTAACCACTAAGCAATCTCTCTAGCCCTTAACAAAGAGTTTTTAATAGCAAAAAAAAAAAAAAAAGACATTTGTCAAGTGAGGCCAGAGGAAAGAAAATTCTATCTATATTATATGAGCTCTTTGAAAAACAAACCTGAAAAGAACTTGAAGAAAGTATATCCAAACTGCATCAGTGTTCCTAGGTATTAAGACTTGGGTTGCCAGGCATGGATGTGCATGACTTTAATCCCAAGACTCAAGGAACTATGGTAGGATAATTGCGTTGAGTTAGAGGCTAGTCTGGACTACAGAGTTGAGTTCCAAGTCTCTGGTGTACAGAAAGACTCTGACTCACCAACAAATTAAAAACAATGATTTTATATTAACATTTCCAGCTGATTTTATAAAATCTCCTCTGTTTTATACAACCTCTGTATATATTAGCTTAATCATAAAGTCAAAATGAAGAGTGCTTTTATTTATTTATTTATTTCTGTTTAGATGTTGTCATATGGGAAACTGCCTCACATGGCTCTTGAGGGAATAAATCCTTTACTTCCCTGTGGTCCTACACTATGTCATACTTCTGGCCATTTTCTCCATGATATAGTTGTTAAGTTTAATTGATAAAATGGATGGTATAAATCCATTCCAGATAATTTCTAAAATCTGATCTAATCACAGAGGCGACTTCTATGTGTATTAGCTGCTACCTGTAAGACAACTTTATTTCCAGCACTGCCATGTTCAGAACAAGCACAGCTGCTTAGCATCAGAGCAGCCTAGAAAACCAAGCACAAAGCTCATTTCCTTGCACAGCTCTACATTTTCACTGTATTTGCTAACTCATGCCTTAAATATAGGCTGTTCTTCCACTAACTGAATAAAATTATTGAACAAGATGCAAAAATGTAGAGTTTTTTTAAAAGTCTGTAATTTTATCATATGCACAGGAATAAAAAAGTCATATATAATTTTTCCCAGAAAGCTATTCTGTTTGCTCCAAATTGATTACATAAATGCTTTATGAATTAAAGTTCATACTTTGTAAAATTGTGTAGTCCTTAAACAT
Organism: Jaculus jaculus; assembly: GCF_020740685.1. NCBI lineage: Eukaryota > Metazoa > Chordata > Mammalia > Rodentia > Dipodidae > Jaculus > Jaculus jaculus. The sequence goes on along the minus strand of NC_059111.1, from coordinate 69,048,398 downwards.
TAATATCTACAATATTTTATATGAATGTAAATATATAGCGAATCTTCATTTTATTTAGGGCATTAGAAGTTGCTATACAAAATGAAAAATGTTTAGTTAAATTTGATTTTTAGTTAAGTATTAAGTATTGGGGATTGGGCTGAAGAGATGGTTAAGCACTTGCCTGTGAAGCCTAAGGACCCTGGTTCGAGGCTCAATTCTCCAGGACCCACGTTAGTCAGATGCACAAGGGGGCACACACGCCTGGAGTTCATTTGCAGTGACTGGAGGCCCTGGCACATCCATTCTCTCTCTCTCTATCTGCCTCTTTCTCTCTATCTCTCTGTGTTGCTCTCAAATAAATAAATAAAATAAACAAAAAAATGTTTAAAAGTATTGGGGTTTATGCATACTCACCTGCAATATCAGGGACAATTTTCCACTAAAATATTATTAGTGTTCATCTGTTATTCTGTTTTAATTAGGTTATATATGTACTTTTTCCAAAATCAGGTAACTCTGATATGGGCAGTATAAGAGACAATCTAGATGAATAACCTTTCAAACCTGCTACTGGGTAACATTTCATTTCAGTTCAGCAGGTAGTCAACTCAAATATCTGAATTCTCTAAGTCTTTCCTAATCAAGTTTTTCTTTTTTTTCTTTTTAAATTCCACAAACATTGATGCCAAGGCCTCTCCAGGGCTCTCTAACCTCTCCCAACCTCAGAGGCTGAATTCCTGCCAAGACTGTAGGGAGCATTACATACAAATTACCAAGCTCAGTTGTGCCTTATGGTTTTGTTTTTATGCATTTATATTTAACAGAATATTTAACAGAAGAGCCAAAGATCTTTGACTTAATAAACTCAATTTTTTTTCAGAGTATTTAATGTATATTAGAGAACCAGTTCTGAAACACTCTCTTTTTCTCTTATAGAAGAACAGTGGAGAAGAACCAACTACATTTGTAATTGTTGGATTCTTTCTTTATCATAAAATAACTAAATATTCTTCTGGAAAATGTGACTCCATTTTGCTTCATCCTGTTTTTTTATGAATGCTATATGTATCATACATTCTTTACAAACAACATAAAATATGGGCTGGAGAGATGGTTAATATTCTTACCTGCAAAGCCTAAGAATCCAGGTTCAATTCCCCAGTACCCATATAAGCCAGATGCCAAAGGTGGTGAATACATCTGGAGTTTGTTTTCAGTGGCTAGAGGCTCTAGATTGCCCATTCTCTCTCTCTCTCTCCTCTCTCATCTGCCTCGTTCTTTCTCAAATAGATAAAAAATAAATAGAAATAAAGTAAAATAAAATAAAAACATGAAATAAAGTGAGTTACTTGTTGTACCTTTGTTCTATCAAACTTCCCCTTTCCCAGCATTCCCCATCACCATCCATCTGGAAACCTAATAAGGAATAAGATTCTGAACACATCATCCTTCTTGTCACCCACCACCCAGTTACCCAACAGGCAATGCCCCCCAATATACATCATGTATTGGTAATTGACCCTCATTCTATCTGCCCCATTCCCATTTTACTCTCCTCTTGCTGTGTTATGCCACACTTATTCCTGTAGTATCTTCAGGCCACTATTTCAATGTGCTTAAATCACCTGGGATCTTGTTAAAATGCAAGTTCTGAAAATATATGCTGCTTTTTGTGTGTGTATGTGTTTATGTGTGTGCAAGTGTATATGCACATCCATGCTCTTACATGTGAAGTCCAGAGGATAACCCCAAGTGCTCTTGCTCAGACTCTGTCTGTTTAGGGCAAAGACTCTGTTGACCCAGAGGGTGCCACATTGGCTAGACTAACTAGGCAGTGAGCCCTGGAGATTTTCACTGTGATTCCCCAGTGCTGGAATTACAAACTTGCACCAACATACCAGACAACCTTGCATGGGTGATGGGAGTCAAACAGGTTCTCAGACATGCAAAGCAAGCACTTTATCATCTGACCCATGTCCCCATCCATATATATGGAATGTCTAACAGGTTTTATGATGGTAGTGATGCTATTTTTCCAGGAACCACCCTTTGATAGCAAGGTTCTAGGTTAGTTTCGTAGACTCCTAAGAATGATTCCATCCATTCAACTTAATCATTGTATTGTAACCACTCTTCTGGGTAAAATATCCAATGACTCCCTTTTTCTGATGAATTGTCAAGAAATGATATCAAAAACAGCTGAAGATCTTATTCTACTTTTTCCCCCAAACCACATTGTAACTTCTACCCTTCCCCTACCTCTTTGTGCTCCTGACATTTTTCTTCAAGGCCTTTGTATATTTGAGACTCTCAACTAAAATTGTGCTTATAGGGCTGGAGAGATGGCTTAGCGGTTAAGCGCTTGCCTGTGAAGCCTAAGGACCCCAGTTCGAGGCTTGGTTCCCCAGGTCCCACTTTAGCCACATGCACAAGGGGGCACACATGTCTGGAGCTCGTTTGCAGTGGCTGGAAGCCCTGGCACGCCCATTCTCTCCCTCTCCCTCTATCTGTCTTTCTCTCTGTGTCTGTCGCTCTCAAATAAATAAATAAAAAATAAACAAAAAAATATTTTTTAAAAAAATTGTGCTTATAGAGCTAAAGAGATGGTTTAGCATTTAAGGTGCTTGCCTGAAAAGCCTAAGGACCCAGGTTTAATTTCCCAGTACCCATGTAAGCCAGTTGCCCAGGTGACACATGCATCTGGAGTTTGTTTGCAATGGCTGGAAGCCCTGACACTCCCATTATAGCTATATCAGCTTCTTTCTCTCTGTCTCAAATCATTAAATAAAATATTCTTAAATGTGATTACAATGGTTGCCTGAGTGGAGCATTACATCTGGGGATGAATAAATGTCACACTTTCTCTGTGAAACCTCCTATGCTACTCTCAAAATCAACCCCCACCAAACAGTGTGATTATGGCACCTTTTGCAAATGGGTGCCATAAACATAATTTTGCACATGTACTAAGTAATTTAAATATTGTGGGTTATTTTATTTATTTATTAGAGAGAGAGAGTGAGAGAGAAATAAGCAGATCAGAGAGAAAGAAATAGATAATGGGCACACCAGGACCTCTAGCCACTGCAAATGAACTCTAGACATATGCACCACCTTGTGCATCTAGCCATATGTGGGTTCTGTGCTGGGGAATAGAACCTAGGCCATTTGGCTTTGCTGGCAAGTGCCTTAACTGCTAAGCAATCTCTTCAGGCCCTAACTGCTTTAATATGTAGGATTTACTATATGGTAAGTACTGTTTTTGTAGATTTCATGTGTAATTTTCATTACAATCCTGTAAGTTAAACATCCTTATCCCTTACTTTTAAGACAATAGCACTAAAGCACAAAAAGGCAACATTATCTAGAAGCACACAGACAGTTTATGCCAGAGCTGGGTTTCAAGCCTATCTATACTCTTAACTTCACAGTCCCTATGACAATGTCTCGCTTTAGTTACCAGGTAGAACCATATGAATTGGATGATATTTGAATGTCTTTTATGTTTAAAGAAGCAATCTTTTATGAGTTAATTTTTCCAATAAATTAAGAACCATTCATAGGTGGGCAATGTTATATCCTTTTCATCATAAAATCCCTTGGTTTTAGTACAGATACTGGCATGTTGCTAGTTCTCAATCGATCCTTGTTAGACATGGTAGTGTAGCAGCTCCATTTATTAACAGTGAACATATAATGCCAGCTGTTCAACGTGTGCTGTCATGCTTAAAATCAGCAGCTATGCAGGTTACTGTTATTTTCATATTATAAATGATAACCCCATGGCTCATAAAGTTCTATGTCTATTAAGACACAAATAGAGATAGAAGAGTAATAGCCAAAATAGTCCTACACTATGAGATAAATTATGAACACTCAGTGTTGAGAATTGTGGAAACTGTAGAATTTGTTTTCCTTAAAAGTCAGATCTGAGTTGAGGCTTTAAGTGTCTATGACACTACATAGGAAACAAAACTGTCTCTTTGCTTTCTTCTTTTGGAAAAAAATGGAAAGTACAAAAAGAGACAAGAATACAAATAATTCTTAACTTTTAATCTTTCAACTTAACAATGGCACAAAAGCAATATTCAATTTGATGTTTCCTAGTGAAGAGATATGCAATGAAATAAGTAAGTCACAGCCTGCAGTTACCTATGTGGTCATGAGGACACACACCTGCTAATCTAAGTATGCTCTGTTGCTGAGCCCATAATGTTTAAAAGCTTAGGAGTACTGAAAGTAACTTTATTAATGGTATTTTCAAATCAGAATGGGTTTATCAACATGTAACACCATGATAAGCTGAAGTGCATCTGTGTAGTAATCTCCCAGAGGCCCAACACCCTACTCCAGAAAGTATCCTCTCACATTTTATATACATTTTTGTTTGTTTATCACTGAGCTATTTTAAAGGCCCAAATATCACATTTAACTTACAAATTCACCAATATGTATATCTTGCTCATGTTTCTGCAGGCACAACATCATCATCGTACTTAAAATTAATACATATCCTTAGATATAATTTACTATCAGTCTATATTCAATTTCCTTTAGTTATTGAAAAAGCATTTCTTCTCCAGTCCTCTTATAGTTATATTTGTATTCAGATCCTGGCAATGTGAATTTATTACTTTTTTAGTTTTTTGGTTTTTTTGCTCTTTTTAAATTTTATTTTAAAGTTTTTTTTTAGAGTTTAATCCTTTTGTTTTATTTATTTTTTCTTTTTTTTTTAAATTTAATTTATTAGTTTTCTTTTCAGCAAATACAGGCAATTTGGTACCATTATTTAGGCTCATCTATGATCTACCCCCTCCCATTGGACCCTCCTTGTTGATGTAAATGAGTCATGCATTGTGGAGTTTGCCCACAGTTATTGGTATGATAAATGTCTCTGCAAATCATGACCCAACATGTGACTCTGACATTCTTTCCACGTCTTCCTCCGCAAAATTTCCCTGAGCCATGTTGGGTTCATTTTTGGTCTGCTTCAGTGCTGAGGTGTTGGGGGCCTCTGAGGCTCTGGCTCTCTGATTTGGTAGGAGTTGATTTTTCTCTGTGTTGATCTCCTTCCCCTTTGTGCTGGTATCCGGTTCACAGGAAAATATCACCCTTTTTTAGTTGTTTTTTTGTTTTTTGTTTTTTTTTTTAAATCTACAGTGGCTCCCCTTCCTTATATTTGTTTGTTTTCCCTTGTCATTTATGTGTTGAAACTTAGTCTAGACATCTAATTAAATTCATGTTTATTTCTGTTTTGGAAAACATTTATATAAGTGGCCCTATGCAAATTTTCCATCATCATGATATCTGACTATTTTAAATTTAGTCTAATGATCACTATGTACAAGAATTTTTAGTATGGTCAGGTGTGGTGGGGAGTACCTATATTCCCAGCACTCAGGAGGCAGAGGAAGAAGAATTGCTGTGAGTTTTTAGGTTAGCCAGGACTACATAGTCAGAAGCTGAGTTAAGAAAGCCAGGCTGGAGAGATGGCTCAGTAATTAAGGTCCTTGCCCGCAAAGCCTAATGATACAGGTTCAGTTTCCCAGTACCTATGTAAAGTCAGATGCACAAAGTGGTGCATATATCTAGAGTTCACTTGCAACAGCTGGAGGCCTTGGTGTACCTATTATCTCTGTCTCTCTTTTCTCTATCTCTTTCTGCTTATGAATAAATAAAAATATTTTTTAAAAGTCAAAATTTTTAAGAAATCCAAGAGGGGTGGGGTAGGGAAAATTAATTATTAGCATCATACATTAATCTGTGTTCAAATTATAGTCTGAGAAATCATAGACTTCCATTGTCAAGGGATATTTTTTTTGAAGGTAGAATTCCTTTTTCCAAATTAAATAATCCTTGGCATTTATAAACAAAAATTTATAGAGATCCTCAAACTCCACCACATTTTTTTCAGTAAATAGGTCATGTACAAATACAAATAAATCTAACAATGCATTTAGTATTGGTTTTTAGGCAGAATAAGACTCCAACCTGAAAATTTTCTATATACATCAGGGCCAAAGGAAAAAAAAAAAAGTCCTCAAAGGAAAAAAAAAAGTCCTCTATCAAATTTAGTTGACATAGAACTCAAGCACCAGCAGGATACTTGGCACTGTACAATGTACTTTGGCACTAATTCAACAAAAACATATCTGGCTAAAATAACACATTTTTACTAAGGATATGAAATTTTCCCTTATGCATTATGGAAGGGATATTTGATGACCTATTGTTTAACCAAAACATAAATTTGGAGATCTACACAAAGAAAATACAACTACAGCTAGGAGGTCAAAATGCTAAGGAGAAAAATTTAAATAAGAAATATTCTCCCCATTGTATTAGCATATTTTAAACTACCAAATATTGCCTGTTCTTCTATGGCTCTACATGATAAGCTGTTGTGCTAGGCATTGTGTAAAAAAATTATCATTTACAACATTTGCATTGAATATCAGATAAAGAAAATCATGGCAACAGGGAGAGAATGAAGCTAATGAAAGTACATTATTATTTCTTGTTTTCCTATTCAATGGCAAAGGAAATTGTGTCCCAAAGAAAAACATACAAGAGAAATTTGAACTCTGAAAGCATTTTAGGAAATGAAACCCCAGCATCTTGTTTAAAGGCCAGTAATAGGGGACAGAAGTTTCTACCAATCTCAGGATATTTTTACTTAGCCTGATACAATCTGGTCTGTTTGATTTACCTGTTTTTAAAGGGCTGAGGATAAATATTAGCTGTAAAACTACATGTTTGGGGCTGCAGAGATGGCTTAGCAGGTAAGTGCTTGCCTGTGAAGCCTAAGGACCCTGGTTCAAGGCTCAATTCCCCAGTAGCCACATAAGCCATATGCACAAGGTGGCACATGCATCTGGAGTTTGTTTGTAGTGGCAGGAGGCCCTGGTGTAGCCATTCTCTCGCTCCCTCTTTCTCTCTGTCACTATCAAATGAATAAATAAATAAATAAAATATTTAAAATATTATACTACATGTTTTATCCTTCTTTGGAAGACATATGGAACACTGGCAAAGGCTTTTTTTTTCTGCAATCCAGACAACTTAGTTCCTGATTTCAAAACCTATATTGATTATTTAAACCAATGCTTTCCTTTACCTATAAAAAAACTGAACGTGATTGCAACTGAACAACCAAAGGCCACTCCCAGGTCAAATGGTCTACAGTGATAAGTGCTATGCCCCCACAAAAAATGCACACTGGAAATTACTCCAATGAAATCATGCTCTAAGCAACATGAAAAAACCATGTATTCACCTTTAACTAACCTATGTGCAGACCAACCATGAGCATCACACTGAAATCCTCCATCAGAAAATGAACCTCAGAAAAGTGCAACATGGTCTATCTGAGAGACAGAGATGACTTCATCCTGGTGGCACTTAACATCCAAGAGACAAACCACAGGGTTCAGGATGATTTGGTATAAATCACATTATTTCATTGTTTCAATTTCAAATGTTTCTCCTAGGTCTGAGTCATTTCAAATACCACATGAGTAGAATGTTCTAGTTTAGAGTGAAATAAAGTTTTATTAAACAAAAGCCTTCCACCTTTCAGATCTAAATATGCATCTGTCTCATAGGGGTGCTCTAAAAATAGTTTTGCTTGATGGTACCATATCTGGTACCCAGATGCCAATCAGCATGCATTCCTTGCTGGCAGCCTCTTCCTCAGGGTTCAGTCCTGCTCACAAATCCTCAGGGCAGTGTCTACCATGAGACATGCCAAGGACAGGAATGTAAACCAAAGGCAACAACAATCTAAATGATCCAAAAGAAGCAAACAACTGATGAAAAGGTTGATTGTTTAAAGCTAATGGAGCAGGGTTTCTCAAAATAGTTTCTGAAAAACTTTAAATCCAATGGCTACACAGTATAATAGAGATTAAGAGGGGGAAAAATACACTTTTATAGAAGATGTATATGTGAAAGAAATGAAATAACAAGTCAACAAAGAGACCAAGATTTTTTTTCCCCAATAGTACCAATGAAATTCCAGGTCATATGAATCTTGCTTTAAATCTCTCAGCTCGCCAGTCATTTGATTCTTGAAATAATTTAGTCAGTGATGGATCTCCAGCTGTGAAATGGAAGCTAAGCAGCACCTTGGGTTTTTGAAGAATTTTGTGATTATATAAAAGAGAGTTTCTCAGTCTGGACCATAGAGAAGCTTCCACAGATTCCACCGGAACAAGTGGCTCTGTCATCAGGAAGATTTTACATAAGAAATGCAGAAGTCAAAATTCCTTTGCTGCAGGCTATACGGAGCCTCAGGAACATGACCTCACTGGGCTTGCTTGGGAATCCCAGGGGAAGAGAAAGATGCAACAGGAACTGGAGTCTCTGGTGAGTGAGGCCTCATCTGACATCATTCTATCTATTTAGGAATAGGCAGGATCCCCAAACCAATGGAAATTCCAAGGGAAATAATGTTTTGAGACCCACTAAGACAATGTCATACAAGAACCAAAGAAGAGTATTAGTATTATTGAGGTTTCTGGGAGAAGACAAACAAAAAGCAGTTTGCTATGTATTTTGTTGCCTCACAATTCCTAAAGCAATGGCCTTAGAAAGTTAAAATCATTATTTCCCCAAATTCTACCCAAGTGCAACAGTGAATCAAAAGATATGTCAGTTATTCAACAGAAAAAAAATCATGTGACACAAACACAGAAAATCCCAACTATTGAAACCCAGATCTCTGTAATCAGATTTAAACTAGAAATATGGATTCTACATTTACAATTTTCTTTTGGTTTAAGTCCTCCTTGGTAGTTGTGGCTTTAAAAATGCCTAGACCTAATTACATGCATGTTCCATATGTAAACACAGAGGAAAAAGTCTTCTCTGGTACTTACCTAGGAAATACGGGAGAGAAAATTGAGGACTCTAAGGACAGAAAATTCACATTATGCTTATTTTGAAAACAAAAAGACACCCATGGTGACAGTAAGAAATATATCCATCTCTAGGGTTCTGAGAATGACCCTGAAAACTACAAAAATAATCAGGAGAAAGAATACAATGGGTTATATCTGCTTAAAGGTGGCAATTTCCTTTTTATCTGCCTTCATTCCTCCTACACATCATTCGAAGTTTAAGGGACTCCTAGAGTTCACTTCTTGAGAGAATACAATTCAGCAAATAAGAGGAAACTGTAAAACAATATGAAAAATTGATAGCTGGAGTGTGAAGTAAACAGAAAACAAAATCATTATATGCTACTTGTGCCTTCGTTTATTTTCAGCAAAGACTGCTTCAGACTCTGCTTTCTAACACACACAGCCACGAACTTTTTAGACTTGAGCAGGAATTGACTAGCTCTAACAAGATTAAGAAAACGAAAATGGGCCTCACTTCACCTGGATGGAGTTCTGGAATAAAAGAAAAATATCCTGGCTTAATGAATTGCCAATCAGTGAGGCATTCAAGTGGCACATATCTTTCTCCCTCCTTAATTGTCTCTTCCCATCAGGAGTTTGGAGTAGATGTTTGCTCTACTGGGAGAGCCACAGTGTTTACTGGCTGAGGTGGCAGCCAGGATGCCTCTGAGTCTGAGATATGCCTTCAACTAGGTGTTGCCAACTTTCCTTCCAGATGGCTGTTAACCACCCACTGAGGACAACTGACACAGCTTCCGGCAGCACTGGGAAGAGCCGTGAGCAGTGGCACTTACCAAGGAGAATGCCAGTGAACTCACATCTTCTGTGCCATCATTCTGAAGCACCACAAGGACTCTACTTTCATTAACAAAACCATTTAAAATAGGCATGAAATTAATTTATTGCTACACTGGTTTAAAGGATTTATTTTAAATTATTTTTGCAATTGGCTTGAGTCTGTTTTCCTGGAGGAGATTAGCTGATGGCAAATGGGCAATGAACAAAGAATTACTGTACAGCCCCTCAAAGTAAGTGGTTAGAAAGATGTGTGGGATTCTTGCACATGGAGGGTACAGTTCATAAACCATACTACACATTTAGAATTTCTGTGGTCTGGAAGCAATGAGAAAGATGAGGTGGAGACATCCTTACATGTATGCAGTGGAACCCCAGGTGGATATTTTCCATTCCTTTTACTCATAATCTATGCTGTTCAAATTCCAACTGGCAGGAACACTTCTAGCCCTGGCTAACTGAAGAAGCATCACTTATTCATTTGTTTTGTGGATGTTTGCTTTGCTCTTTCAATCTCAATTGCCCATCAATTTTTAACTAAGCTCTCTCAAGTGTTTATAATTTGGGCAAGCCAGTTAACTATGACAAGTAGCATTTCTAAAGAATTTTTGTGCACATTACTAGCAGAGTACAAAAACCATGGACTCTAGAAGTCATGAACTCTAGGGACATAGATAAACTATTTTCTGATTTTTTTTTTAAAAAAAGCTGTTCCCATTGCAATCCAGACAACTTGCACAATAGTGATGCAGACAGACACTGAGAATACTCAAAATGCACCCAAAATGCACCAAAGTAAAAATCCAGAAGCTTCTGAGAATTCAACACTAATGTAGACTTAAAGCACACCCATACAGCTCAGGGAAGTCGCAGAAGAAGGGTTGGAACAACTGTAAGAGCCACAGAGTGGGAGAGAATATCCAGAGGCAAGGAGGAGAAAAATGATGGTACCAACATATGATGTGTCCATACAAAGTTTCTATTAAAAATAAAAAAAAAATGAAAGAAAAGAAAAATGTTCTCTCAACCTATGAAAGACGGAGCTTCCAAGTACATAATCCTTCTCCAAACCAAAATCACCTTAGGGCAATTTTGTTTCTTTTAAAAACTTTATCTGTTATCAGTTCTCATACTACATGTTGACATCTGCATGCCTTTTTGAAATCTTTTATTTAAAATTTCATTTCAATTACATGTGCCTCATTTCTTATGCTGTAACTGAAAATGGTCACATCAATATATGATATTTTGATAAGTGTGACTTTAAGTTACACAGATTTAATTTTCATTCCAGAAGTTTACAGGGAGAATATAGTGCCTAGTGAATGGGTAATGTCAAAGAGCCCTGACAATTCCACTCCAGTAACTTCAAATAATTACATAAAATAAGGCTGACTTTTGCCTGCAGGTACACTTTCTTTTTGTGTACAGTTAGTATACAACATTCCATTATTCTCCTAAGTAAATAGCACAATACACTAAGAAAGGAGAGAGTCCAAGGACCCAGGTGCAGAATGGGAGCTGACAAATTTCTTTGTAATGTTGGATAGAGAATGGGTCCCATTTTGTGATTTTGAAACTTAACAAATCCTATTATAAATTTAGAAGACAATGTTCTATCTTGCTTTAAAAAGTGAGATTTAGTTCAAAAAAGTAGAAATAGATACATGGTTATTGAGATACAAAACATGATTAGGGTGCTACCAGAACCATTCTTAAAACATAATGCTAAGGACATATTTATTTTCACCTTTAATTGCACCTTTGATTTTTCTTTACATACAATGCATATTATTTTCTAAGTTTGGAAACTCAAAAGAACAAAAAGAAAATTGTTTATATTCAGATGACCCATAGATAACTGGAGGCACAGCATCTTGCAGTCTTTTGAACAGGTGCACATATATGTACATATTTTCACTGACACTGAGAGCATAATAGATACACTGTTCATGTACCATAAGTATTTCAAGTACTTTAATTTTTCCCACTATTTTTTTTATCAAATGACTTATTTTAACTAGTTTTAAAGTTTTCAGTTAGCATTTCTCAAGAACTAAAATGTTTGTTATTACAGAATATAAAAATCACAATCAAGACACTGATGGTTCAAAGAACTTATAAAAGCAAATGTCCTCATTTCCCTATCACCAGGCTGAATATAAACACAAAGGAAATTAAGTTCATTAACTGTGTTAAGGGAATGAACCAACCATTAAAAACCATGAATTTACAGAGGCTCCTTTTACTAAGACAGCCCCTTCACTGGGAAACTTGAAATCATGCTACAAACACATCAGCCTGGGACAGACATCAGCCCACAGCCCAGGTCAAGTATATAGATATTAGAGGGTCAACAGCCTCATCTGACCTGTTCAAAAAAGGCTAATGTATCTCTTTGGAAGAGGCTAAAGAACAAAGATATATATGTTTGATTTAAGCATATAAGGTTGATCTGGAGCAAAGCATTTAAACTGTCTGTGCCTCCAGTACCATTCTGGAAAATGACAATAAAATATTTCCTTACTTATGAGGTTGTTATGAAGATTCTATAACTCAATATAGAACTCACTTGAAATGATTGTTGGAACACTCTAGGTATCCAATAAGAATTGTGTCATTATCTGTAATTCTTATTTGGATTATTAATCACATAGTAATTGACTGTCACTTCAACTATGTGCATCAGAACAACATGTCATATACCTTAAATATAAATAATAATTTTTAATTATACTGTTTAATATCTTTTATTTGTTGACAATCTCTTGGGTAATCTCATTTCGGAAGGTTTTCTCCTGTGGTTTAGATGTGGAATATTTTCCACAAATTCATGTCTGAATACTTGATCCCCAGTTGGTGGTACTACTTGGGATAATTTTGGAACCTTTAGGGGGTAGAGCCTTGCTAGAGGAAGTGTGTCACTGAAGGCTGGCTTTGAGGTATAATAGGCCAACCTCACCTGGTGCTCTTACACTTTCTGCTTTTCCCTGCTTAGATATGAAGATGTGACACTGACTGGGTGTTCCCGTCATGCTTTCTCCACCCTGATAGACCTCCCCTCAAAACTCTAAGCTGAAAATAAACTATTTCCTTCTATAAGATGCTCTTGATCAGGTATTTTCTTCTAGTAATGAGAACGGAATGAGCATTTGTTTGGTAGAATTCTTTTATATTAACATCTAAATTTCTTCCTTACCTTGTGATCTTCATTTTTCTTTCTGTTGAGAACTTTTAAACTTTTACAAAACCTCATTGTTCCTTCTAATAAAACAAAAATCCTTTGAATCTCAGCTGAGGTTTGAGAAGTAGTATAGCAATTAAAAAAAAAAATTAAAAGAAAACCTTGGCCTCAAAAGATTCAGTAGGTAAATCTGTTTGTGCCAGCAGGCTTTCTAGACCATGTGACTAAGCCCATTTTATAATCTTTGCTTATTTGTTTTTACCCTTGGGCTCAACATTTCTAGGTGGAGGACCTATCTCTCAGATGGCATTGGAGTCAAAAATAAACCTACTATTTGTCCCTGGCACACTGTTCTAATTACTGAAAACAGCCCAGGGGAGTAAGGAGAAATTGAGAGTGAGTCAGATAGGCAGGCTTTCCTCAAAACCTTGTAAGAAGAGGTAAGGAGACCCTCCCATGTATCCACAGGCAATTTCCTACTGAGCTAGCTCAGCAGTTGTGACTGGTTCTCCTTCACCAACCACATCTCTTTGCTAGAATCATTTTTCTCTTTTAGAGCCTCAAAACACCAAAGCACGAGGAAGCATCCACTTACAAGTATCAGAGCCCAGCTGAGTCCCTATGTGTGCATCTGTGTATCCTACTGGGAGAATATATAGGATTCCCGTAGCTATAATTGGTGCTGCTGCCCTTCGGCTTAGAATTGCATTACTTGAACAACAGAGGGAATTCTGCTGTACTTCTGATCATTAATATTTCAATCCAGAGGAGTCTTTTTCCTAAACCCTGGGAGAGGTAACAGAGGTTAGCATGGTGAAACTCAGCCAAATGCTATAACCTGCAGCCAGATGTGTTGTGAATCACAATGTGTGGAAGAAATAATAAAGCTGAATAAGAACAAGCATATAGTGCTAAAAAACCTTAGCAAATTGAGGTTTTAAGTCTTTAGATGCTAAATGGCAAAAAGGACCCCTGACCAAAGCAGCTTGCTGAAAGTGACCATACATAATTCAGTGACTGAGTATAGGGGGTGGGAGGAAGCTATACACAAAAAAGCTGAGGAAGGGGCTTGGAGAGATGGCTTATCAGTTAAGCGCTTGCCTGTGAAGCCTAAGGACCCTGGTTCAAGGCTCAGTTCCCCAGGACCCACATTAGCCAGATGCACAAGGGGGTGCACTCATCTGGAGTTCATTTGCAGTGGCTGGAAGCCCTGGCACTCCCATTCTCTCTCTCTCTCTCTCTCTCTAACTGCCTCTTTCTCTCTCTGTCACTCTCAAATAAATAAGTAAAAATAAACAAAATATTAAAAAAAAAAAAAAAGCTGAGGAAATCTGATCCAATAGACCAACCATGCCCTGGAAGGGAAGAGACAGCTCTTCCCAGACTCTCCCTCTCCCTCTTTACTTGCCATTCCCTCTGATCCTCATTGCATCCAAAAAGGGTGTTAACTTACACATCTCAGAAAGGGTAATAGATGCTTGCCAACAATCTACCATTTAAAGGTGCTATGGAAATAATGTGAGTTCAAGTTCAATAGTTGCTTTGGAGATGACAACAACTCTGTGACCAGAGTATACTCCCTTGTAGTGGGCCACATCAAATATAACCATAAAGATTAGACTCTTTTCCAGAATTAGAGTGTATTCATCCAAGAGTCAATGTTCAGCTCCTCTAAGTTTCTAATGTCAGCAGGACTGAGGGAGCTACTGCCAAGTAGTAAGGCAGGTCTTTATCTTTCATTTCAGAGATTGAGAAGGTTTTGTCTGAAAAACCCTACATCACAACTAGTAATCTGTTGGTAATGCTAAACTTCTATGTATGCTATTAGTTTTTTAAATCTGACCTGAATCTTCTATATGCATTCAAGTGAGTAATCAAGGTATTCAGAGTGTGTAACATAAAGTAGAATTTTTTGTTTAAATGAGGTATCAAAATAATGAACTGAAACGGAATCCAGTTTTTAAAAGATAAGTAATGCCTAGAATAGATACTGCAAAGAGAAATTCTCTCATTGCCATTTTTTTTTCTGGCAATTCCCATGACAGCTATCTGGAATGAGTTCTGGCCATCTTTTATGTCAGTCTAGCCATGAGTTCAGTAAAACAATACTCTCAGTGATCACTACAGAAGAATCAAAGTTGGCAAACACGTTGAAACCAATATATCAGGCCCACTGCAAATGGTGAGATCAAGGGGACTCCTTCTATGAGCAGTGTCACATTTGAATTTCTATGACTGAATTCTGTCTCTGAGACAATGCCTTGAAAGAAAAATATGGAATGATGCCTACAGAACTAAATCTATAGAGTCTGCTTGGTTCCAAGCTCCTAAGCTATCTCTCAACACTGAATAGCTTAGTGGCATCTAAATGACATAAAATAACTAATGTACCTAGGAAATTAATTGCTAAAATTTTTAGGCAAGTTGGCTAAGAGAGATAAAAATTTATTCTTAGCATAAACCAATGATGATACCTTGAGAAATGAGGAATAAAAGACTTAAAATAAATCAAATATTTATTAAATTTTATTAAATACAAATAATTTGTCTAACATTCTTGAATGTTAATGAAAAGTCCTAAGACAAAAGTATGGCTTGCCAATCTAAGGTAAATTATAAATTCATTTCTCCTAAGCCAAAAAGGACTTCATAGAACAAAGAAAACATGCATTTTTAACCCATTGAAGCTTTCTATAACTAGTATTATGAAATTAGATCCCAATATTAGGAAATGATCAATAACCCAATACACTTAATTTTCTCCTGTAGTTAATTATGCCTCCAAAAACAATGAAAATAAAACAAAACCATTGCAAGATAATCAACAAATGGATGACAGTAATCTACAAAACAATTAAATAAGAAGCAAGCCAGAAACATAGGCAATTCCAGCAATCGATTCTAAGTAGAAATAGCTTGAAATTAGTTTGGCCCATTCAAGACTTGGGCTATAAGATTTGCAAATGCAGCTCAGTATGGGACCATCTTCCAAGTTTTAAAGTCAAGCTTCTTATAACATAAGGCCTCAAGGAAAAAGAGAAGTCCAAACTGCAAACACTGTTAAAAAATATCATTCTGAGTCATAATCAGTGCTATTGGTTCTCATGCTTCCAAGACATCAGATGAAATCAGTAGCTAGTTTGACTATTAACCCTTTATTAACCTAATCTCTTAAATGCTAGTTACTCTAATGCCTCAAGTCTAACAGGATATCTAGAGATCACTTAAATGAATTACCAATTCCAACAACCACCTTCCATGAAGATGTGTCAATGATTGCTCCTAAAATCACACAGATAAGAGCTGAAAGCTCAATAACAGAGCTCTTGTGAAGTCCTGGATTCAATTACAAGAACTCTAAAAATAAAATAAACTAAATATTGACCATTAAAATAAATAAATGAAACATAAAATTCTGTTTTATGAGAATTTATAATAATTCATCCAACACTTAATTACAAGTACTAAAAAGGAAAGTGATTTTCAATGTACATTTCAAGTGAAAATATCTCCCAAGCAGTATTAAGAAAATATCAAAGGCTGGAGAGATTGCTTAGTGGTTAAGGCACTTGCCTTCAAAGCCAAAAGATGAAGGTTCAATTCCCCAGGATGCCCACATAAGCCAGATGCAAAAGGTGGTTCATGTATCTGGAGTTTGTTTGCAGCAGCTGGAAACCCTGGTGGACCAATTCTCTCTCTCCCTCTCTCTCTCTTTCTCTCTCAGAAATATAGTTCTTTTAATGAAAATATCAAATTAGGGAAGATAGGAAAGAAATTTTCTTATCAAGCTTTTTTCTGTGAGTGAAGCATTCTGAGCTATATTTTTATGATGGGACTATAGAAGGGGGAAGGGCTACTGATAGACAAAGAACAAACTGAGTATATGCACAGCTGGGAATAAACTTGGAAGAATGATCAGAAAATGAAGAAGCAACTGCTCAATTGATTTTCTGTATCACTTCACTTGTCTTAAATCTGCAGAATAGTTTTGCACAGAGGGGAAGGCATAGGGACTAACATGCCACTGAATGCTGAAAAGTGAGCTGGGCAGTGCATATATAATTGTCCATAAGTGGTTTGGTGTATGAATTTCACTGGGGATTTGTTCTGCCTTTAGAAGGTAGCAGCTACTTGAGAAGGAAATGTTTTTACTGCAGCACTTCAGTGGAACACTCAAAATACCATTAAAGGAAATGACACTGGAAGAAAACCTATTACTGTGAGGTATATTGCACACAGTATATTATTTTGTCCTCAAAGCCCTTAAAGGTTGTTGTCATTAGTTCTATTCTACAAGCCTGGAAAATCAGGCCCTGAGGGGAGGGCCAGTGCTTTATCCAAGTTGATAAAGATTTTCTTAAACACTTTATTTTATTTATTTATTCGAGAAAGAGAGAAAGAAAGGCAGATAAAGAGAATGGGTGTGCCAGGGCTTCCAGCCACTGCAAACAAATTCCAGGCTCATGTACCACCTTGTGCATCTGGCCTACATGGGATCTGCAGAATTGAACCTGGGTCCTTAGGCCTCACAGGCAAATGCCTTAACCACTAAGCCATCTCCCCAGCCCATGATAAGGATTACAAAGGATTTTAACCAAATCTTTCAGGCCCCAAAGCTAATATGCTCCTAACATACCATACAACACTCCTTTTGAAGATTTTAAAGTGGCAATTGATCTTATAAAACATTTGAAATTAAGCCTGCCTTGGGAAGAGAGAGAATAACAATAATTTTTACAGTCAAGTATTTCTAGTATATACCCTTTATAAATTTTAATAGAAGCAAGCTATTATATACACATATAAACTATGTTAGATAATGACCACAGATGTTTAAAGCATCCCATGATCACATGCACACCCAAGCTCCAGTTCTTAAGCCCTGGACAAAGGACCAGTGTCACTTTTGATGCCTATGGAGTCAGTGTACAGGAGATTTAAAAATGAGTGTTGACATTACATTACTTTGCTTCTCATCCTGCCTTTGCCATTTAACTGTTGTGACCATGAGGATGCTATGTCACTTCCCTTATCTCAGTCTCTTCATCTGTAAATAGATGAAAATCAGTCCTCAGTGCCTAAGCTGTGAGAATCAAGAAGGAATTCATGTCAGCAGTAAATGAATATTAACTGTAACCATTCCTATTGTCAAGAGTTCACTGTCAAACATTTACTCCCCTCATGCAAGATGATTTTGTGTAATTATCAATCAATGTGTGGATATATGTATTTTCCAAGTATGTTCAAGATACATGTGGTCTTCTATAATATGACCATGCCATCCCTCCATCTCCCTAACAAACACCAATACTGAGATACAGTTTATTTCTGTTGAAGTAATGCTATGCTAGTTCTATATGGAACCCTTAATTTTTGCTTTTAGCTTTTGCACACTGACTTTTGGTACCCTAGATCTCCTAGGCTCAGTCCAGACAGACACAGAGACACTGAGACGCAGAGCTATGCTATTACTTCTAAATCTTACTAAAAACTGATTATTGTGCCCACACACCTAAGGGTACTTGTTATTCAGCAGAAGATACTCAGAATACAATATATATAGCCCACCTTCTCTGCATTTCTTATCCCTTTCCCACAGTGGTCCCAACACAAACACATTTCCTAGTAAGGGATGAGTAAATCTAACATGTACTGAGGACCTGAGTCACTGGCCTGTACTGAGCAGAGGGAGGTGAGAAGAGAGTACATTGCATAAGTAGATATGGCCCTGCCCTTAGGAGCCTCCAGCAGAGCTGGGGAGAATAACTACCACTAGGCAAAAGTGACCAAAACACATAGCTACTAACATTTAACTCCAGTGCAAATTACAGTTGTCCCAATACATATGGAAGGCTTAGTTGGGAAGGGCACAGCTTATAGCCAGGAGCAGTTTGGTTCTGAGATGATGTCCTAAGAGTTCTATTAATGCCTTATTTTTAAAGGCATATAAAAACATGAAGGAGAGTGAAACAAGGTCTTCATGATAGCAAACACGAAGAGAAAATGAGCATGGGCCACCTTCTGGCTTTATATGGGTACTGGAGAATAAAATCTGGGCCAGCAAAAAAAAAATTTTTAAACTAGATATATATATTTATGGTGGAGACACACAGGTAACAGACAGAATGTAAGTTAGACATGGCAAAGTCTGGAAAGTAGTAATGAACAAGTCATAGATGAAATCTGTAAAGGAGACTGTCTAAATTCTAGCACAGGGTCCTTGCCAAGAGAAAAGAAGTAAGGTTGGGGTAACAAGGACATGAGGTCAACAAATCTTGACTCTGAGCTTTTATATCCTGGTGTCTTAGGCCTTAGAACATTTTTTCTTTTCTCCTTTTGGGCAGAAGTCTTCTCCCCAGCCCTCAAAGACAGCAGCCTGAGCAGTGATTTATGTCTTATAATGCTTGATCTTTTTACACATGGGCTTGCTGAAATTCCCAGCAGTCTGTGTCATTGCTTTTGTGGAATCAGGATTACTCGAAATCTAGTCCTGTCTTCTGCCTGCTGTGGTCTGTCAGAGTTGTCTAAGCAGATTCCTTACACAGCCATCAAAGATTCACATTTCAAAATGGAAAGTCAAAGCAAGTGACCATGTCAGTAAGCACTGCTCTTGGTAGAGCCCCAGATGCAGCTGGGTGCTGAGCAGAAAATAACCCCCACTGCACTTCAGAATATCAGTTGTGTGTTTGTTTTCCAAAGCCAACAGACTGCATTCACTTCTGACCATTGAAACTGCAGGTCGTTGACTTCCGTATAACTGGTTTACACATTATCTTTTTGTTCCATGCCTTTATTGAGGACCTACCCTTGATCAGAGATGAAGCCAAACTGTAGAGTCCTGCCACACTGCCAGTCAAGGACTACCTTTCCCTGCTGTCAAGCTTTGGTAGAAGATGGAATCTAGATGTTTGTTTATCCAAAAGTGATGTTAAGGCTCATATCAATCAGAAGATCATGACAATATTCTGTAAGTTTGAATACCAATGAAATCAAAACAAAATTTTAAACTGAAATTTTATTTATTTTTAAATATTTATTTATTTTCATGAGCATGTGTGCATGTGTGTGTGCATGCGTGCACATACGTGAGTAGACATGTCAGGGCCTGTTGCCACTGCAAAGAAATCCTAGATGTTTCTGAGTGGCTTGGGATTTGATCTCTGGGAGGGAAGTCTTTGCAAGCAAGCTCCTTTAACAGCTAAGCCATTTTATCTTTGCAGCCCCCTAAACTGGATTTTTAAAAAGCTTCTCTTCTACTCAAATATTTTTTTTTTATTTTTCTGAATGGCGAACTAGGAAAAATGTGAACATATGAGGAAAAAATAATCACCATGTATTCCTAAAACAGAAGTTCCATTGTAAATAAATCTGAGCAATACGACTGAGGTGCAGAGTACTGCTACGCCTTCCAACCTGGGTACCACCACAGAAGCACAACGTCCTCAGGTTCAAAATGGAGAAACCTGATGGGCTTGCTCTGATGGATGTGAGTCCATCCCCTGCCATATTGTTCACATCTCTTCTCTGAAAGGTGCATCATCCCCAGGTTTACAGCACATATGTTTCATTT
This sequence comes from Jaculus jaculus, assembly GCF_020740685.1. Taxonomy (NCBI): domain Eukaryota; kingdom Metazoa; phylum Chordata; class Mammalia; order Rodentia; family Dipodidae; genus Jaculus; species Jaculus jaculus. The sequence continues at coordinate 69,027,964 of NC_059111.1, read as the reverse complement.
AAGCGAAAACTGCCCCTAGCTATTATTGTATTTTTAGGCAACTTCAGTACATCCTAAAGGCTTGAAGTATAACACTGAAGCAATGTAAAATATTGATATACTTTTGTTTCACTTTTTCCCATAATTTTATGTGTTCTCTGAATCGCATGTCTTGTTAGATACAAAATTTTAGCTGTTAACAAGGTAGCTGATAGCTTAACTACCTAATATGCCTCTTATATCTCTGTGAGTTAATTCACACCCTGGCCATTGAGGCTTCCTAAAAATTTAGTCCTAGAGGCTGGGGAGATGGCTTGGTAAATAAAGTACTTGTGTGCTAGTATGAAAACCTAAATTCAAATCCCAGGCACCCAACTAAGTGGCCTGGAGGCTTGGTGGCCCACTTGTAATCCTAGTGCTCAAAAACTGCAACAAGGCATCCCACAGCAATTTGGATAGCTAGGCTAGGTGAATCAGCACCTCTCTGGGCTCCTGTGTGAGAGTTGCTCCAGTGAACAAGGCAGAAAGCACTTGCAGAAGACACCCAACATCAACCTCGGGCCTCCACATGCATGTATACATATGTGCACATATTCCACACTCACACACATGACAACATGGATACATACATGCACACCGCATACATACACATAGAAAGTTAAAGAAAATTTAAAAAATTAACTTGTAAATTCCACAGTGAAAGGATTTTCTAAGGAACGTGTGCAGAAATAAACATTGAAAAGTTCTCTCTATACCACAGGAACTCCCAACACTCATCAAAAGCTGTATGAGGCTTTGAATTTCCTAAGAAATCTTTGATAAAGAGCACCTAAAATATATGGCCCTTATCAAAAAGAATAATGATTAACTTGTTCTTGATAGATTGTTGATCTGCTTCTTTGTACATTGTAGCCAGATATATCTTGGTAAATTATGAAACCCATGGAGATAGGCTAGTTAGAAGATTTAAAGAAAACAAAAAGAATGATGGACAGATATATAGATGCTAAATTAGTGCTCTCAGAAAATTTAGAGAAATCCCTCCTATATTTAAAACCTGATGCTGGATTAGACTTAAAACCTGAGAATATTCCCAGTAAGATGAATAGGTATGGAATTGGCCCAGGCTCCAAGAAAAAAAAATTGTCAAATAATATTTATTATAAGAATTTAGTTACCAGGCAATTTCTATTCCAGCATTTAAATATATAAAAGTATTAAATAATTTATGGCTTTTGAATAGATATAACCAGCAAAAATAGATACCACTTCTCTTAGGAAATTAGCATGAAACATTTTACTAAATTTCCAATTTTGGAGTACCAACTATTTAATAACAAGAAGACAAAGCTTATTTACTTACTAGATTATATTTTCCATTCAAAGCACTAAAGTTAAGAAACATATTTGTTTTTCTACTTCTTTATTTTTTTTCTTTTTCAAATGAACAGAATCTGTACAAATTTCAAAGGCAACTTCATTAAGATAATTTTTTACTATCACTTTGTCACCAGTTGTTTCTTTGTTGTAGAAGGGTTATTTGAGGGGCTGGGAGGATGGTTCAACATTAAAGGTCTTGCTTTCAGACAGCTTGCCTGGATTTAGTTCCCTAGCCACCCATGTTAAAACACAAAAAATGACACAAGTGTTTGGTGTTCCATTTGCAACAGCAAAAGACCCTGGTTTGAACATACATGCACATGCACACACCGCACCACTGCAAATAAATAATTTTTAAAAGAAAAGGTCATTTGAGGGAGGGGTGTGCTGCACAAATAGGTTTCTTCCTCCTTCCAATTTATAGTTACAGTTAGTTTCTGCTAAAATGGCTATCTGAGTGATTACCAGCCTATAAATTACTACTGTGAATGCGTTTCATACATGACCACTAATAACTGCACCCTTAAGAATTAAATAATGGAAAACAGATGAAAGAAAAATGAGAAAGAGGAAAAAAAAACAAGAAAAGATATCTTCCAATATGGCATGCATAAATGATGGCCAGAAATTTAATCGTTTATTTACTGGGCAAATAGCAAACACAAAGTTTTCAATTAAAGTTAGTTAAATGGTGACATTGAAGGAATTGTGGAAATAATAAAATGCAATAATTTTAAAAAATGAAAACAACAAATTGATTTTTCCCTGCACCTTATATCCAAGAGAAAAGCTTGAAAGTACAAAGTATATTTTTAAATTGTAGAAATGATTGGCTATTTTAGAGAGAAAACACTTAAAGAAATCATAACTCTACATAGCACCAAGTTTAATGCTATTTAAAATGCAAAATCTGGCAAGATAGTACCTATATTACCTGGTATTTTAGCCATCTGTGCACCAAGGAGCCAACATGTTTATCTTTCACCTTGACATCTGATTGCTGGGCTAATGCCATTTAAAACTAGATGGAAGAAAATTATATTCTTCTAAGGAGTCAAATGATTTCTTTTCTTTAAAGTAAAAAAAAAAAGGAAAGATACCCATTCTAATCCAAACAAAGTGCTACATAGAAATCTCTGAGCACAAATCGCATCAGGCCTCTGTAATTTTTGCTTGCTATTGGTTATTGCTGGGATAATTGCATGGGAACACGATTTGTGTAATTGTCAGCAGTAGTACTTCTGGACCAAGGGCCAAGGCCTCCTGCAGATTTCTACAAATCATTACTCTCATAACAGGTTTTTGCTTTTTTTTCTTTCAAAACACTGGAGTTAAGCCATCTAAGGTTATTATTCATAGACTTGGGAAGATTCACATTAATTTCTGAAAAGCACAGACAAATTTTGTAGCTAAGCAAATTTATGCACTTTGTTTAAAAAAGAAGAGATGCTAGAGTATTGAGGAGAGGAAAAAATGTTCACAGAAAATGCCATCTTTAAGTCTACAGACCTACTGAACCAATAGAAAATCAACTTTATCAGCAGGTCAAGTAAATTGGTAGATTGTTTAACCTAATAGTGTTCAGCATGTGGAGAAGTTATTTGACAAAAATTATACAACTGTTTTCTTGCTTACTGCATTTTCCTTGAATACATATGCATAAACTCAAGATGTTTTTCCTTTCCTCAAAAGTGATTACTAATTCTGCTCTATAATTTGCCACATTTTTATATCAAAAAGATGCTATTTGAACTGATTATTTCTACATTTCTCATAAAAATAGTCTTTCTGAGGTTTAAACCCAAAAAATTTCTAAATTTTTAAACCCCTTGTAAAGTTGATTGGCATGTATTGCTTTAGGCAAGTTTATTTAACATTCCAAATATTTGAACGCAACATATAACACACTTCCATAATATCCTCAATCCTAGAAAAAACAAATAGAAAACTGACTTGTGAAAGACAAATGACAGACATTAAAAAGCTGGGAGTAGAGCTAGAAAGATGGCTTAGTGGCTAAGGTGCTTGCCTGCAAAACCTAAAGGCTTATATTCAACTCACCAGGTCCCACGTAAGCCAGATGCACAGAGATGCAAGCATACAAAGTCACACATGTGCACAAGGGAGCTCACATGTCTGGAAGTTGATTGCAGTGGCTAAAGGCCCTGGTAAGCCAATTCTCCCCCTTCCCCCCCCCCCCCCACACACAGACAAGTCTCTTGGGCTGGCCTCAAAAAAGCTGGGAACAGAATCAGGCAGAAGAAGTAAATCTATTAAATCTTTCAAGAATATGATCAAGGTAGATTATATTCACATATGAAATTGTCAGAATGAAACATTGTACTACACAGTGAGCATGTACTAATTTAAAAAGAAGGTTGGGGAAGATGGATTGATGGGTAAAAGTACATGTACAAAATGAGGGCCTAAGTTCCCTGAATTTGATTCATTAGCACACATGTAAAAATCTGGGTATGGCTACACATGCCTGTAACTCCTGTAACACCAGTCCTATGAGAAGCTGGGGTTCACTGGTCAGCCAGCCTGATAACAAAAGGGAAGCTCTAGGTTCACTGAAAAACCCACCTCAAGTCTCCATGGAGGAGTGAAAAGAGGGGCTCCATGTCCTACCAGTCCAGGCACATATGGACATGGTACCACAAATACAGATACACATACTTATACCTAACATACCACACAACACAGATACACACACACACACACACCCAAAACAGGAAATTTTGATAAATAATGTTGAATGTTAATAAGAATTTGATGCAAAACGGTATCTTTATACAACTGATAAATAGAACTAAAATTCAGTACAATATTGCATAAAATAATATTCTGACACTGACATACTAAAATTTACATTTTAAACTTGAATTCTTTTTTAAGTTTTTTTTTTGTTTTATGGTTATTTATTTGAAAGTGACATACACAGAAAGATGCAGAGAGAAAGAGAATGGGCACTCCAGGGCCTCTAGCTACTGCAAGAACTCCAGACGCATGTGCCCCCTTGTGCATCTGGCCAATGTGGGTCCTGGGGAATCGAGCCTCGAACTGGGGTCCTTAGGCTTCACAGGCAAGCGCTTAACCACTAAGCCATCTCTCCGGCCCTAAACTTGAATTCTTAAAAACAAATGCTTATATTAATAAATACTGTCAAAATAAGGTTTAAAATTCAAAGCTTCATCTATAAAAGTATATATTAAACAAAATAGCAAACTTCTATAAATTATTTGCCCAGCAGTAACTATATAATGGAATAAATTATGGTACAAGGTTGTGATGGTTTGACTCAGGTAGTCCCCCAAAAACTTAGATGTTCTGAATGTCATGTCCCTAGCTGAGGGCAATTTGGGAATTAAAGCCTCCTGGTGCTATTGGTGGGCTTAAGGGTGTTATAACCAGCTTCCTCTTGCCAGCATTTGGCACATTATCCTGTCACTATTGTCCATTTGATGTTGGCAGGGAGGTGATGTCCACCCACTGATCATGCCATTGTTTTCTCCTAACATCATGGAGCTTTGCCTCTAGTCTGTAAGCCAAAATAAACCCTTTCTTTCCCCCAGAAGCTGTTCTTGCTTGTGTGTTTTTGCCAACAATGTGAACCTGACTGCAATACTAAAGTTGGTATAAAGCATGGTGCCATTGCTGCTAGTCACCTGAATATGTAGCTTTGTCCTCTTGGAGCTGATTTTCAAGAGGAATGTGGAAGGACTTGAGACCTTGGCCTAAGAGATACCTTGCAGAGCTGTAAGTACAGGTGATGGACTATTTTGGTCAGAGTTGAAAGTCCTGAATGCAGTAAGAACTAAGGACTGTAAAGTTGAATTTATGAGTGTGAGAAAGAGCTTTGCCTGGACAGGGCTAGAAGCAGTTTATTTTAGAGGCTTGCTGTTATGCCCCTGTCCTAAGAACTTATGCAGGGTTGCATTTCATAGAAACAGACCAGTGTGTGCAGAAAGAGATGACACAGAAAAAAAACCTTTGGGCTTAAACTTCCTCCCATTCACTTGCAATTATATGAGCCATTACAGCCATTGAAATTGGGCCAGCTGACCAGCATAAGGACAGCAGAAAGAATGCAGTCTTTTGAAGGGCCCTGAATGCAGAAGTGTCCTGGTCTACAAAGTCTGCTTTATTCCCCCATGGATTACCAAATTCGCACCCCACCTGGTATTGTGGAGCATAAGAAATGCAGGAAAGAGAGGGTCATCAAATTTGCAACATGGTCTTGTGTTTTGGAAATGTCCATAGGCAGTGAAGTTTGCCAGATTCCTGAATGCAGACCCCATCAGGCCATGAGGATGAACCGTGGATTGCAGTGGAGACCCAGTGGAAATGCCAGTACCATGAGATGGCTTCAAAGGAAAGCTGCAGGCCCCAAATGAAGTTTTTCAGGACTGTGAGTAGCCTAGCTGGAGGGGTGGAATTGGAACTCCAGAGACTTGTTACTGGTCAGAATTATTGACTTTGGAGATTTGTCCCTGACTAGAATTGTTGGATTGGAGCTACAGAGTTTTATGTTTGCCCTGTTTAAATTTTGTATTGCTTGAATATTTCTTTGCTATGCCCAAAGACATCTTTTGCAGTATGAGTGCATATTCTTTGCCATTATGGGATTTTGGGGGTTTTTTTGGTATTATGGCTCAGTTGAAAGATCTTGCACCTCATAAGTGCCTATCACTGAACTAGACTTAAAATGCTCCCAGCACAGCTCAGGGAAGAATGGGATGAAAAAAGTGCTAGAGCCACAAGTTGGGACATTTTGCACAAAGGCATTGCCTCTCCCCCTGTAATGCATGACCCACAATCCCCATGGGGTTGATGAGGAAGACTTCATCAGAAAAGGGGAAAGGAGAGGGGAAAGGATGGTACCAAGATGTGTTGTTTACATACTTAATATGTCCATATTTAAAAAAGAACAATAAATAAGAGAGAGGAGAAAAAAGATCTTATACTATTGAAATGTTTGAACATCATTAGGACTGATAAAAACTATGAGCAATTTTAAAGTTGAATGAATGCATTGCTTTTTACATCATGGATAGTTATCAGTTTATGGGGGCCAGGAGCATATAATGGAGGTTTGATTCATGTGTCCCCATAAACTTAGGTGTTAGGAATGCCATGTTCCATGCCACCTGAGGGTTGAGTATTGTTTGGGGCGGGCTTATGGGTGTTATAACCAGTTTCTTCTTTCCAGTGTTTGGCACACTCTCCTATTGCTGTTGTTCATCTAATGTCAGTGAGGAGGTGATTTCTACGCTCTACTCATGCTATCCTTTTCCCCTGCCACCAAAGAGATTCCCCTTGGGTCTATAAGCCAAAATAAACTTTTTCCCCCACAAGCGGGGTGTTTTCTGCCAGCAATATGAACCTGACTAGCCACAAAGGTACAATGAGGTGTTATAGTTACTTGTTCTGTGATAACTTCAAATTTGACATTTTAAAATATGTATTAAATTAGAGAAATAGTCACACTTAGTGAAATACATGATTTAAAATTACAAATGTAACTGAGGCGTCAGCTCAGCAATGAAAGGTACTTGGTTGCAAAATCCGCAAACCCAGGCTAATTCCCCAGTACCCATGTAAAGCCAGATGTACAAAGAGGATCATACATCTGGAGTTTGTTTGCAATGTCAAAAGGCCCTCACACACCAGTTCTCTCTCTCTTTCCTTGCAAATAAATAAATAAAAATACCTTAATAATTGTTTGAAATTACAAATACATGATCTCAAAGTTGTAACCATGAATAGAATTCTAAAAATAAAAGTTAATAATTTTTGAATGATGAAATTATATCTATTTTCCTATCTGAATCTATCTAAATATGAAATTTCTATTTAAGAGCCATTATTCTGTGTCTAGTCATTAAAGGACTTTTCAGGGAAGCCAAAGGGTCTAGGTTTGATAACCCAGTATCCACATATAGCCAGATACACAAGGTGGCATATGTGCCTGAAGACTGTTTATACTGGCTAGCGGCCCTGCTATGCTCATTCTCTCTATATATACTTACCTGCCTGGTTGTCTCTCTCTCTCTCTCTCTCTCTCTCTCTCTCTCTCTCTCTCTCTCTCTCTCTCTCAAGTGGATTAATTAATTATGTTTGTAAGAGTCATTACTTCTGAAATAAAGTACTCTTATATTATAAAAGTCAACAAAATACAAAAAATACCATGCTTCCCAATAAGTCTAGGGAAGAATTTTTAATATTGCCCATGTATCCTTTATTCTGAAAAGAAAACATCAATGATAAAAATGTGGGTTGAGGGCTAGAGACATGGCTTAGCAGTTAAGGTGCTTGACTGCAAAGCCTAAGAACACATGTTCAAATTTGTAGGTCCCATATAGCCAGACACAAAGTGACATAAGCGTGCAATGTTGCACATATACACAATGGGGCAAACACATCTGGAGTTCATTCACAGTGGCTGAAAGGCCCTGGCATACCCATTACCCACCCCCAGCTGCCTATTTCTCTTTTCTCTCTCTCTCTTTCTCTCACTAACTAACTAAAATATTTTTTTTTAAAATGGGTTGACTCTATAAGAGAAGATCCTTGGAATTCAGTATAGAGTAGTAAAATCCTCTTGAAATGCCGTTTAAAATGTATCTTTTTATTTTGAATTGAGGTTGGTGGTGAAGTGGCAACCATGTGCCTAAACCTTGAAGCACCCTTTCACTCTACCCCCACGTTCATGTTCTGTCACTTCCCTCCCTCTGGAATCACTAATTGTCTCCTGGTTATTTCTAACCCCTGCAGCTGCTGATGGCTGTCACCAGAATGACACATTCTCTAGTGGTTTTAGCCAAGAACATAGTCAGAGTTGGAAGTTTATACCTGTTCTTTCTTTCACTAATATCTCCACACCACTGCAGGCAAATTTTATGATCACCTATTAGTTGTTTCTCCTATTTTAAAACTGTCTTGCTTTTGATATCATATTCTTTCTCATTAAGAAGTAAGACATAAGTACCACCAGATGATACTTGCATTGCATGATTTAAGCCCTCTCTCTTCAATGCTTAGTTTGTTCCTCTGCCTAAGATAGCTGGTATAATTTAGAGGAAATATGAGAAATAATAGTATCTCTGCAGCTACAATATAGACTTTCTGGTTACAAATGTAGATTTTTTTCACCATTCATGCTGTCTAGGATAAACTGTATAACCATTAAATAGCATTAAATAAGTTACTTAGTTAACACACATACAGCATTTATAACACTTTCTAGCATAAAGTAAATGCTAGCAGTTATTACAAGGCAATGTGCCTTCTTTCTATAGACCTTCAAGTATGTTTGCTAACTTATTTACTACCAAAATAAGCATAAGTTAAAGTTAAGTGGGTATGTTTATAAATAGTTCCATCTTCAACAGAGGAAGAATAAAACAATCTATTGAGTTATTCTTAGCAGTAACTTACTCAAAGCATGATCACACAGAAGTTGTTTTATATTTAGTTTTATTATTGATAGAAGCTCATTAAATAGGCTTGGTATTCAGTATACTTACTCAGAATAAAGCCCAGATAAGTGAGGATTCACAGGCAGTTTTGCATGCATTAATGTCTGTTATGGGCAACCACAGTCCAATAGGAACAGATTTAAAATAATTACATTTCATTTGGGCTCATATCAGCCACAAGTTAGCTCAGCACAATTTAATGGAAAAGCACATTGCCTCTTGCACTTAATGAGGCCACAGCTGATAAGAGACTCTGGTGGGATCTGGAATCATAACAGTAATGAAATCCAAGGTTTGGGTTCTTGGTTCATTAGGCAACAAGACTAGTTCTTCAGAATACTCATTCCCTAAGAGAAAGAAAGAAGCCAACTTGTTAGATTTTTTTTCATGTTTTTAAATGCTAGAAAATAAGTGGGCTCTTGTCTTTTCAACATTAAGGAGAGGATTTTCACAATAGCTATGACTTTTTCTGTGTTCATATGTTGTGATGAGTTACCCTTAAAACAAGATCATGACCCCTCGCTTTCATTTAGCTGCTTCTTTGACTAAGAAGCAAGACTACAAACAAAAGCCATTGCCAATGTTAAGAAGTGAGAGGGTCAAAGAGATGACCAGGTATAATGTTCCTATGTTTCACTACTTACTAATTGTGGTGTTTATGTAGTGGATACTTAGAAACAAATGATGAGCATGTGATGATGTCAAAACAGAATTAAGTGATTAGCTGAAGGTCAGAGAGCAGAGAACCCAAGAACATCAACTCTAGAAACTGACTCAAGGAAACTGACACTGAAGTCCCCCGTCAGGCCAAAAGCAGCATCCCAGGCATACCAAAGCATCTATTGAGAAATCAGCAAAAATCATGAATATCTTTCCCTTTCTTTCCACTAGCCCTCAATTATACAACTACTTTGTAGTCACCTTAAGAGCTTACAAGTTAACAAGGTTGGAGAATTGTGATATCTGTAAGATCTAACTTGACAACATTCACGAAATCCTTCTGAACTATTTATACACATGATGGGCCTACATAGTAGGCAATTTCTTAGAGAAATAGTGCAGCTCCGTAGATTAGTTTCTGAAGCTGGTGCAATGACCCCAACCAAGACAGTCTAGACTAGAAATTCTGGCCACTGAAGATCACAGTAAGGTTCATAAGCCAGAGCCCACATTTTAATGAATTATAATGAGTTATGAGACTTCCAAAAGCTCACTTTTATTTATTTATCTTATTGTTTTGCAAACAGAGAGAAAGAAGAAAGACAGAGAGAATGGAGGTGCCAGGGCCTCCAGCCACTGCAAATGGCTGCAAATGCACATGCAGATGCATGTGCACCTGGCTTTACATGGGTACTGGGGAATCAAACCCTGGTCCTCAGACTTTGCAGACAAGTACCTTAACCACTAAGCCATTTCTCCATTCCCCAAAAGGTCACTTTCTATTTCTTATCTGAAAATGCCTTTTCTACTAAAACACACATCTGTTGCCTCCACATTTTCTCAGTTTTCAGACATGCATTTCTGAGCTAGAGGTACAGACAGACATAAATCTAACGAAGCTTAAACTTCAGGGCTCAAGGCTGGGGATGGAACAATAATGGGCTATACCAATTATGTTCTATTCTACAAGTTACAAAAGAAAATGTCATAAGAACAATTAGTATTGCTGTGTCCTGCTTTGAACATTTACCTGAGGATAATCTTTGTTGGAAAGAGTTTAACTAATGAGATCTTAAAGTTTATATAGTTTATAGTCACTTTCATGTAGACTTATGCTATTGTTTAGCCATCTCAGTGTAGGAAGGTATCCAAGAATATAGTCTTACTTTCTGATGTGCTGATCCATCTGGAATGAGCAAAGTGTCCAAGGCTAAGGTCATTTGTGAAATTCCCCCACCTGGTACCATATGCAGATAGGGAGGAGGGATACAAGGTTTAAATGTTAGAAGTGGTAGTGGTTGCATTGTCATTTCTGTACTGTATTTTAAATGCTGAAATAGAGATTCCACCTGGAACATCTTTATAGTTTAAGCCTTAATTAACAGGCATTGGAAGACAGCTTACTGAAACCTAGATAAGCTGACAGCATGCAGAGCAGGGATGACCAGGCACTGGGAGAGGAATGAGTAGGAAAGCAGAGAAAGACGAGGTATTTGCTGAGTCAGGTTGCTGCTTGCCTACTGGTGTTCTAAGAATGTTTTTGTGTACCAGAATCACCTGAAATTTTTGTTAGGTAAATGTGCATCACTGAGTTCTACTAAGAACCCCTAGTGACAGTAAAACAATCTCCAGATCATACTTTGATCTAAAGTGACTGATTTTAGGTTTGTTTTTATTTTTGTTTTGTGATAGAGATCCTTTAGCTCCCCCTCCAGAGTGCTAGAATTATAGGTGTGACACACTACTCACAACTAAAAAACTGACTTCTGAGAAAGTTAATTGTAGGAATACCCATTAGCACATGATAGCAGGCTCCACAAATATACTCATCTGGTGTCAGTGACTTGATGTAAACTATTTTTCTCCAAGTTTGCAATTTCATCAATGTTTCTGCATGTTTTCAAACTCATTTTCTCTTTGGTGTGAGTGGGAGTAACATAAGTTCATCCATTCATTTTGTAAAGGAAGAAAAGTCCAGAAACGTTTGAATATTCTTTGAAAGGTCAATATGTCAACCTTGTTGGTATTTACATCTCTAATTCATAGCTCCAAAGTGTAGTCAAGATACATATGAAAAAGAAGTTTCTATTTTATCCATTAATCCTAGGATAAACTTATGAAGTACATAATCATTGATATTTTAATTAGCTAGCATCAAAATATTTCTGACATTTTGTTACAATCTTTAGGGTAAAATCAAAAGTGCAACAGCTGGTATTTCTACCCACTGTGCACATTTAGCCCATACACAAAAGAGTGGCTTTTTCGTTCATTAACATAATTAATCCCAAATACTAACTGTGTCAGGCTTTGGCCAGGAGCTAACTTGCAGGAGATCTTGGTATAATTGTGTTAAGGGCTGACAGTGCTTCACTTTCATAGATTAAGAAAAATAGTATCAAAATGGTATATATTAAATATCTACTGAATATTAAAAAAATAACTGCATATAGCAAATAATAATCCTAACTTCTATGCTTTAATTATGATAATCATCGCTATTGTAATAGTTAAGTATTTCCTTTAAATCTCAAATTTCTAAATGACATGACTGAGCAGAGTATTGCTAGGAGGAAATGCAATATGTTTCAAAACAAGAGAAGATTTCATTATTACTTGAGGCATGTTTACAATATTATTTTACCTCCAGTACAAAAGAGTTTTATTCATAGCAGCATGAACAACAAGAATTTGCACTTTAGGTATGAGGTATAGACAGGTACTAGATCACTGCCATTAGCTGTTGAATAAAAATGATCCTATGATGAAAAGTTGCCTTGTGACAAAGCTAATAATGTGACACAAGCTTTCTCTCTTCCCCAAGCCTCATCAAACACCATATGTTGCTTTTATTATGCTAGTTATTCTTTGGGATCAAATTTCTCTTTAGTATTTCTTTTTGGTTGGACCCAAATAAACCTAAAGAGATGCTTCTCTTGTTACTGTTCGGTAACTTGCTGCTCATCTGTTAAATCTCAGTTCATGTTTCCTAGTCTATAAGAACAGAAAGATACTCTTTTCTGCAGCACACAAAGGTAAGCAGATAGCCTTTTAAAAAGTATTCTATTAAGGTCAAGCTTGACTGAAGTGGTCAAATGAGCTACCCTGAGCTTCTATACACAAAGCAAAGAAGAAATAACTAAGATAAAACATTTTGTAAAACAGAACATTATATATGTTTACATTTTCAAAATGCTACATCTGTATAATTTTGCTTGACTTTTGAAAAATATACAATATTAATGCTTCATGTCAAGAATATATATACAATTAGCTTATAAATGATGAAAACCACTCTCTGTACCACAGCATAATGCCCCACTTAAATAAGTAACCAGCACTGCAGTACTGGGAAGTAACATTTTTAAAAAGCATAATAAAAGTGTATATAAATAAAATGCCATAAAAGTCTAAATCCTATAACCATGTGCCTTAGTGTATTCTACATTATAGCATCACATTACACTCCTCACTTTGCTATTCATTTGTTTACAACATATGCCTACAGTGTCTTCAGATAGTGTTTTCCCATGCAAAGCACCTTCTCATATACAAGTCCTTTATGAGTTTTCCCAAGAATCTATGGTCTATGTCCTTGTCTATATAAAGCAGACATTTTCAACTAGTGATTTTTGCTTCTCAGATAACATTTGGCCTAAAGATATTTTTGACTGTCATAGCCAAGCTAGTAGGATGCTCCTGGCAACAAGTGATTAGAGACTGTGGATGCTGCTGAAATTTCTACAGTGTACAACAAAGAATTGCTGGGCCCAATACTATCTTTGCAAATAAGCTACAGTAATAGTTACTGGGAGTTCTTCAGTGTAACATGAAGTTTAAAGTCACTTAACACTTACAAATGCATGTTTAAATCCTGTCACTATTGTGACTACTTAGGTAAATTTGATTTTCAATTTGTTTCCACCATTAAAGAAGAATATTTTTGCCTGATACAAATCCAATAAATTTACAAAGACACTTCTATAGTTCACATATTTTGCTATCACATATGTTTTAAACTCCACATTACAGGGCTGCAGAAATTGCTCAGTGGTTAAAGGTGATTTCTTTCAAAGCCTGATGGCTCAGGGTTCAATTCCCCAGTATCCATGTAAAGGAAGATGCTACAAAGGGTCATATGTGTCTGGAGTTAATTTTCAGTGGCAAGAGGCCCTGGCATACCCATTCATCCTCACTCTCTTTCCCATTCTCAATCTCTCTCTCCTTGGAAATAAACAAAAATATTGCTTAAAAAATTAACTCCACATTACATCTTTACGGTTTTTTGCATTTACCTTCACATCGCTGGACCCAATGAGAAACAGATTATGGAAGGAAAGGGTTTGTTAGAGAGGTTTAAAGAGTCTAGGAGAGCCACCATCAATGACAAAAGATGCTGACTCACTTTCATAGATCCAAGCAAGGAGATATCACCAAACAATCAACAATCAACAAACACCAACAGCTATAGCAACAAATTGCTCTCCACACACATTAGGGCTGGACTGGAGATCTGCCCACAGTTATATACCTCTTCTCCAGCAGTACTCTGCCTGTCAAAGATTTAAGTTGCAAGGACAGTGTTAATTAAAACATCTGAGTCTATGCAGCCATCCATTCAAACTACCACACAGTTTTAAGTAGTTATCTTTTAATGATATTTAAAGATATCTATGTTCTTATAGATTTCTTCGTAAGTGTGTGTGTGTACGTGTGTGTGTGTGTACGTGTGTGTGAGTGTGTGTATGTGTGTATGTTTGAAATTCAGTGGCTTCTTGGTTCTGTGGATTTATAGTTCTCATTTAATTTGAATCTTTTTCAAGCATTATTTCTATTGTGTTAGAATTCTTGCTTTCAAAAATTACATAAATGCAGACTGCAGAGATGGCTTAATGGTTAAGTGCTTGCCTATGAAGCCTAAGGACCCCAGTTCAAGGCTCTCTACTCCAGGACCCACATTAGCCACATGCACAAGGGAGTGCAAGCATCTGGAATTCATTTGCAGTGGCTAGAAGCCCTGGCATGCCCCACCTCCCTGATCACTCTCAAATAAATAAACAAAACTAATAACATAAAAATAATTGTTGGAATATGTAACTCCTTAGCTGTCATCATGAAAGATTTGTGAGCTGGGTGTGGTGGCGCTCGCCTTTAATCCCAGCACTTGAGAAGCAGAGGTAGGAGGATCGCCGTAAGTTTGAGGCCACCCTGAGACTCCATAGTGAATTCCAGGTCAGCCTGGGCTAGAGTGAGACTCTACCTCGAAAAAAAAAAAAGAAAGATTTGTGGTGTTTGAAACTATCACAATGATGTAAATGAGCAAGAAAATACAACTCAGAATGAGTAGAAAATTTAGACAACTGAAACTTGCATAGAAATGACATGGCTCTCTCCCTCAGTCTCTTTCTCACTCTCCCTCTCTCTCAAATAAATAAATTAAATATATGTTTGAAAACTAGGCCTGGAGAGATGGTATAGCAGTTAAGGCACTTGCTTACAAAGCCAAAGGACCCTGGTTCAATTCGTCAGAACCCATGTAAGCCAGATGCATAAGGTGGTGCATGTGTCTGGAGTTCGTTTCCAGTGGTGCACCCATCCTCTCTCTCTCTCTCTTTCTCTTTCTTTCTCTCTCTCAGTCTCTTTCTTGCTCTCTCTCATAAATAAATAAATATATATATTTAAAAGAAATGACATGGAAGTTAGGCTGCTCAAGTTCTATATATTAAATAAATCATTATAACTGCTTTCTATGCATACCAACAACATAGGCATGGAGCAAATTAAAAAGTGACATCAATCAAATTTGGAGGTGAAAATTAAAATATATGACATGAAAAGGGTACTGGAAAATGATAATACCATGATGAACGCAACAGAAAAGAGATTAATAAACTTACAGGCATAATAGAAGCCTTCTAATATGAAGTACACAGAAAAAAAGAGTAACAGACTAAATGGAATATTGATGAGTTGTGGGACAATTTCAAGCAAGCTAAAAGTATCTAATGAAATCCTAGAAGGAAAGGGTGAAATGGACAAGGAAAAGGGTACTTTAGGAATTGTTGGAATTTCTGTCCTAATCCCAATTCAAAACTCATTCAGTATTTATTTTATGAATCTCAAGTCAGCAACTGAAATAATTTTCAAACTGTTGGTCAGTACCCCACAAGTTAAAGTGAGTCAGGCTCCTCTTAGTAAAAGGCTTCTGAACACCGAACAGCAAAAACTTAATTCAAAATCAAAGACATCATGAGCTAAAGCATTTCTGGCCATGGTTGCTCACGTTGCATCACGTGACTTGACTACAGCTTCAGTTCTGAACACTTTCCACTGTACACAGTGTCAGCATAACAATAACAAATGCTGCTCAAAACACTATAGCTCAGTTCTGAGACTATTTTATATCATGAATTACAGTATTTTAGTGCATGTAGAAATTTGCCTGCTCTTACGGAAGCATGGTGATTTAATTACAGTAAACAAAGACATTAATATTTTCCTGTCATCATTCCTTGGGACATCATTAACAAGTATATCATTAGACTGGATTGTGCTAGAAAATTTGGTTTCAAAGTTGCGGGCTTGTACTTCATAGACAAAGATTACTAGTGCTGAAGGGATGGCTTAGCAGGTAAAGCATTTGCCTGCAAAGCCAAAGGAGCCAGGTTCAATTCTCCAGGACCACATTAGCCAGATGCACAAGGGGGCGCACACATCTGGAGTTCCTTTGCAGTGGCTGGTGCCAGGCTCCAAGGGTGGGGCCAGGTAATGCTGAGGGAAGGACCAAGCCTGCTGGTTCCTTCCTTCCTAGGGGTTGCGGGGATGAGGGGATGAGGGGATGAGGGGATGAGGAGGGATGAGGGTTGAGGGGAACCACACTGAGTCTGGAGGTTTTTCGAAGCAGGAACTCACTTTATTGTTACAGGCGGGTGTTTTTGTAATGTTGAGAAGGAAGGCGGAGACTTTAGGGTGGGGTGAGATATAAGGGCCAAAAGCATACCAGACCTCTGAGATGATTGGTTTTAAAGCCAGTGAATCTAACTTCCTGTGGGGAAGTGGCAGGCCAGAGGCCATTTGGCCCCCTGCTGAGTTCTAAACACACATGGAGGGAGCTCTAATTTCCTGTGCAAAAGTAGGCCAGAGGCCATTTGGTCCCCTGCTGAGTCATAGCTGGGTGAGGCAGTTCTCCAAACTTTAGCCAGACTCAGGAAGTTCCACTAGGCCTCCCCTCGGGCCTCTCAAGGCCCAACAGGCTGGAAGCCCTGGCGTGCCCATTCTCTCTCTGTCTCTGTCTCTCTCTCTCTCTCTCTCTCTGCCTCTTTGTCTGTCGCTCTCAAATGAATAAACAAGAAAAAATTAAAAAAAAAAATAAAGAAAGAAAGATCCATCAGAGCTCCAGTTGTTTGTTCTGGAAATATGCTCAAGGCAACAAGCTGGGGACATTGTAGGGCTACAGTTGCTTACTTTCCTCTTCCTAGGGATCGCTGCCTCTGGTTTTTGATGCCCAATATCTTCAAACTTTTTTCTGATTTTGCCCGTTGTGTTGTGGTTTTGCTTGACCCCATGGCTTCACTTCCACTTCACTGAAAGCAGAAGTCCTTCCTTTAAAAGGATTACATTCTGAGGCCTAAAATTTACTTGATACCACTACTTTTGTTACTTAAGCCTTATGAAGAAATACCAGCTTTTATTTAAACCATCAAAGTAATAGATTGAATTTCTTACCTAGTTCTCACTAAAATTTTAAGGAAATCAACAAAGGAATAGTTCCACATTCTTCTACAGCTTCCCTCAAATTCTAGTAATTACTACTAACTACCCTTGGTATTGGAAAGGTATTATGGATCTCCTAAGCTTGAAGGTAAGCTCCATTACTCAAATTACTTCCCAGGTGGCTGCCTGACTCTACAGTGATGTCAATTAACTCCTTCCCTAAATCACTAACACATTTTTTTTTTAAGATTATAGAATCTGCTAACAAATACAAAATGAATGTGCAATAAGAAAACATATTTTCCTAGAAAGCATAAAAAAAAACATGTAAGTCTAAGAAAACAATCCTTGAGATGTGTGATACATTAAATGTATGTCCCCCAATAGACTCAGGTGTTTTATTAAAGCTTGCCTCCAGCTGCTTGGCTGGATGAGGTGTCAGTGTGGTGGATGCTGGCCTAAGTTGTTACTAGGGGTGGATCTGATTTCCAGGCCAAATCTGTGCAGAACAGTTTGAGCTCTGCCCATTTGTTTTGCTGCCTATTTGTGCTTGTGTGTGGTGCTGACTGATGATTGTTTCTCTCTGCTTGGGGACTAGCCTGTTCCGCCATTATGGAACTTCCCCTAGATTTTTTAGCTAAATTAAATCCCATTCCTCCCATAAACTGTGTCTGTTTGGAAGTTCATTCCAGCAACATGGAGCTGACTACAACATGGTGGCATCAGCTATGATGTGAAAGAAAATACGAAAGTTTGGGCTGGAGAGATGGCTTAGCGGTTAAGCACTTGCCTGTGAAGCCTAAGGACCCCGGTTCGAGGCTCAGTTCCCCAGGTCCCACGTTAGCCAGATGCACAAGGGGGCGCACGCATCTGGAGTTCGTTTGCAGAGGCTGGAAGCCCTGGCGTGCCCATTCTCTCTCTCTCTCCCTCTATCTGTCTTTCTCTCTGTGTCTGTCGCTCTCAAATAAATAAATAAATTTAAAAAAAAGAAAATACGAAAGTTTACTTGCACATAATTCACATACTCATAAGGGAAAATATCATTAACTAAAGTCACTAATAGAAGGAAAAATTTATAATTAATAGGTTCAATATCCTTTTCAAAGAGGTACCAAAGATAAGGAAGACTTGGTTTACCCTTTTCAAAAAAATGAGTTTACACTCTAACAAACAAATGAGCATCATCTTAATATAAATCTTGCATATATATATATATATATATATATATATATATATATATATTTATGACCTATATTTTTATTGAAGAGGTACCTGGTGCTATCATAAATATAAGTTTACTGATAATATAATCAACTTATGCTTCATTTTATTTCAAACACTAACTTCTTGAGTTTATATCGAAATACAATAAAAATTCTGTTGCCCAATTCTACATTTTATAGACAGCTTTATACACATTATATGGAAATTGTATTAATGCAACCACTATAAAAGTCCTGATGAGCACTTTATAAAGCTTCAGGACTGGATAGATGGCTTAGTGGTTAAGACATTTGCCTGCAAAGCAAAGGACCTTTGTTTGATTCCCCAGGACCCACGTAAGCCAGAAACACAGGAGCACATGCATGTGTAGTTCGTTTGCAGTGACTAGAGCCCCTAACGTGCCATTCTGTCTCTCTGCCTTTCCCTCTCTCTCTCTCTCTCTCTCTCTCTCTCTCTCTCGCACACACACATACACACACACACACGCACACACAAATAAATAAATAAATAAATAAACGTATTTATAAATAAAAAAGAAAGAAAGAAAGAAAGAAAGAAAGGATAGCTTTAGACACTTAGGAGACATACAAAATGTAAATGTGGGTATGTTGCATCTCTTTTTCTATTTATTTTATGTCATTGCTATTTTAAGCCGGTCTGATGTACTTACAAGAGAAGTCAGCCTCAAGCCCTCACTCCCAAGTCTGATTCTCTAGCTATCACCACTTTTAAGTCTATTAGATGTTTTCTCTCCAACTTACCTCCATACAAATGTTACTTCACATTATCACATTTATTTTTTGACTTGTTATTTGAGGATAATTTCATTATGCACACCACCCTTAATTCTTTGCCCTATACCTACCCATTTTTTTCAGTGAAGTTACTATTTTGATTATCCAGATAGTAATTAGCTACAATGTGGTTTATTATTGGGTATGCAATGATGGCATTTTTCCACTTGCCATATTTTCTTGAAATAATTTGTCACATATGCTTAGATTTATGTAAATTATTATTAATATTTTCTGAATATTTCCATAGATATATCAACCACTAGTAACACTTTTTAGATTTTTCAAACACATTGGACAATGGGTTAGTCTCATCTCCTCTCCAGAGACCTCTCTCCATTAGCCCTCCATCATTCTGATCAAATCCACATAGGTTGCTATCTGGTCCTTCAGTATTGCTATCATCACCTTATATTTAAACTGGAGGTCTTTGACAGTGTTTTCCAGGGTGGCATTTAAATTGATATCTAAGTCTCCCATGGAGGATGTACTCAGACATCTTCTAGGAGTACATATAACTACTATGTAAGCAATCAGAAAGTAATGTGGAGAACTTCTGTCACCTACAAAGTGGTGAATGAAGAGAAATAATTTGAGTAGATACTATTTATTGACTTTACATATGCCATGATAATTAATAATTTGCCCAGTGTCCCATAGATAATCAAACCTAATTTTAAACCCAGGATATATATCCCTCAGGTATGTTCATAACTATTTTATGCATTATTTTGTATGAGAAGCATGGTTTGGCTCTATTTTCTGAGAGAGAAAGCAAAATGTAAGCCTAGAAGATAAATCTAAGTCTTGCAAAAGCAATTTCATCCCAACACTGGGACTTCCTAGTTTCGTGTATCTAATAAAAAATATCATTGTCAGAACCAACAGTTATTGAATATTCACTTCTAATAAAGCATTGTATTAGTTACTTATCTTAATTTTGTAGCAAAATACCTGACAGAATCAACTTAGGAAACGAAAGGCTTATTTTGGCTGTTTGTGGGTATGGTGCATGGTGGCAGTGGAGACATGATGGCAGGAGTATGAGGCAGTTGGCCACATTGCAAACAAAGTTAGGAAGCCCAGAGGGATGAATGCTGAATGCTGATGCTGAGGTTGCTATCTCCTTTTCATTCAGTGCAGGACCCTAGCATATGGAATGATGCCACTCACAGCAGTTAGGTATTAAACTTCACAGACCCAGAGGTGTATCAAGTCTAATGATTAAAAATCAAATCAAGCTGACAATAATGATTAATCAACATAACATTATGTTTCATGAAAATTTATTCTGAATCTTTTGGATTATGGTTCTTCCTATTAGTAGTAATATTGTTGTTTATCACTATAACCTAATTTTATAAATAGGATGTGTATTAAAGGATTTCATTTCCCTTGCCTTTCACATGAATGAGTTGAACTGATTATGGCTGAATGGTCTCTCACTGAAATTGCATTCCTTTGAAAATAATTACAATGTAAAACATACCACCTATTGGATTTAAGCATCTTAGAGAGAAAAATACCAATTACAGAATTTTCAAGCAAGTTGGAAGAAAATTTAGAGATCAGCTCTAATCACCTTGCTTTTCAGAGAAAGAAACTGAGGCTAAGTAAAATAGTAGTTTTAGATACCAGTAACACACCACTAGTACCCAAATGTAATCTTCTTACTACAAGAACTTTAAGAAATAAGGGAGGTAGAGGCTGGAAGATGGCTCAGTAGGTAAGACCCTTGCCTGCAAACTGTAACAACCCAAGTAGATTTCCCAGTACCCACATAAAGTTAGTTGCACAAGTTGGCACATACATCTGGAATTCATTTGCAGTGGCTAGAGGCCCTGGCACACCCATATTCATTCCCTCTCCTTTCTCTCTCTCTCTCTCTTCTCTTCTCTTCCTTAAGTAAATAAGTAAAATATAAAAGAAATCAGAGAGGTAGCTTATATAGTGAATGGGGATGCACAAGATGAAGAGAAAGTGACACTAAATCAGATCTCTATCTTGCCTACCAAGGCTCAAGGAGCATTGCAGAAGAGGACTCAGAAAAATTGTAAGATCCTCAGCGTGAAGAATAGCATGAGACACCATGTTTCCCTATCCTTGCAGAGACTGACTAAGACCTCTGGCTCCCCACAATAAATACCAATAACACAAATGAAGACTCGCAGAAAATTGAGGCGGAGGAGAGAGAGTGTATGTGTGCATCTTTAAAAAAAAAGTCAGTAACAAGCTAGGGATGGTGGACTTAATCCCATCTTGTGGGAGGCAGAGGTAGAAGGATCACTGAGTTCGGGGCCAACCTGAGACTACATAGTGAATTCCAGGTCAGACTGGGCTAAAGCAAGACCTACCTCAAAAAACAATTTATTTTTTAAAATATGAGTAGGCAATATGGAAGTCCTGGCCATTGTCCAACCACCCCATCCATGTAGTGCATAGAGAAATACCAGAAACATGAAGAGTTACAAAGTGAATACAAAAACAAAATTAATAAAAGTATTCCAACTTCATAAGAAATTCTCAATCATTTTTAAATTAAGAAATTATTTTGAAACATCATAGTAAATGAAATAATTTTCAGTCATTTCTCAGGGTATACAAGTGTAGGCATAATTTAGCATTTCAAATTTAAACTATCCATAATGGAGTTCTAAGTTAACCCACCATCTAGGCTTTCTGCCTCAGTAAATAACATTCCTACTCAATTAGCTATTTTTACCAAAACATCAGCAGGCATCTTTAACTTCTTCTCACTCTATATGTAATCCATAAAACAAGTCCTCTTGATTATATCTGTAAGTAACTTCTCCCATATGCCCACTTCTCAGTTCTACCATGATAGTCTTAAGTCACTGTACTCTCTTCTCCAAGATACTAGCATAGCTTCCTACATAGTCCTCTACCTTTATGCTAGTTTCCCACATAATAAATTTTTCTATTTATATTGAATTTTTTTGAAACATAGGGACTAGGTTATGTCATTCCCTTTCTTAAATCTGTCTGTAATTTTTAGCAGAACTTATTGAATGCTTTCCTAAATAAACAGAAAAGGCTCAATTAACATTTCAGTCAATTACTGGTTGACTAAATATCATGCTAGTAAAAAGAATCATTCATTATTTCAATGACCAGAATATACTCAGCATGATATTTTCTTTAGAACAGTAGAAAAGTTTGTTATGAATAAAATTATACCACACAATCACAAAACCAGAAATATTCAAAAACATCATTTTTAAGCCCCAGAATCTAGCTACCATTGTCTATCACACGGTCTCCTAAATATGGAACCAGAACTGAACTTCAAATATTTCACCTTATCATGTTCATTTATATGTGTGGGTTTAATCCCTCAATTGGAAGATCAATTCTCCTTATAATAAAAATCTGTATGGAAGAAATAAAATGCAAAGTGAGCAACATGAACTTGGTATTCTGGTAATACAATCAAATGGGTAGCCTATATTGACACATAATCACCAGAAAGATTCCCATGTATAAGGTGGGAGCACGTGGCATTGGGGGTATTTAAGAGGCAATGACTGTCTGGGCAAGTGTGGTAGTTTGATTCAAGTGTCCCCCATAAACTTAGGTGTTCTGGATGCTAAGTTCCCAGCTGATAGAGATTTGGGAATTAACACCTCCAGGAGGCAGTGTATAGTTGGGGGAGGGCTTATGGGTATTATAGCCAGTTTCCCCATGCTAGTGTTTGGCACACTCTCTTGTTGCTATGGTCCACCTTATGTTGGCCAAGGGGTGATGTCCGCCCTCTGCTCATGCCATAGTTTTCCCCTGCCATCGTGGAGCTTCCCCTTGAGCCTGTAAGCCAAAATAAACTTCTTTTGCCCACAAGCTGCTCTTAGTTGGGTGATTTCTGCCAGCAATGTGAACCGGACAGCAACAGTAAAGTGGTACCAAGGAGTAGGATTGCTGTTAGACACCCGACTGTGTGGCTTTGGCCTTTTGGAGCTGATTTTCAAGAGGAATGTGTGAGGATTTGAAACCTTGGCTTGAGAGATGCCTTGCAGTGCTATAAGTACAGCTTGATGGGCTACTCTGGTCTGAGTTGCAAGACCTGAATGCAGTAAGAACTATGGACTGTGAGGTTTGGCTTATGAGAGTGAAAGAGCTTTGCTTGGACTGGGCCATCAGTTTGGGTGAGAAGCTTGCTCTTATGCCATGTCCTGAGAATTTGTGCATGGTTGCTTTGCATAGAAATGAACTGGTGTGAGCAGAGGGATATGGCACAAAAAGAAAAATCTTTGAGTGAATTGCTGCCCATTCAGCTGCAATTGAGAGATTACAACCTTTGAGATTGGTCCAGCTGACCTGCACTGGGGCAACAGGAAGAACAAAGACTATTTTGAAGGGGCCTGAGTGCTCAAAGAGTGTCCTGTTCTTTAAAGTCTACTTTATTCCCCCCTGGGTTAACAAATTGGCACCCTACCTGGTATTGTGGAGTATAAGAAATGCAGGAAAGAGAGGGTCTTTGAGTCTGAAACACAATCTTGTGTTTTGGAAATGGCCATGGGGAGTGTGAAGCAGGTTTGCTGGTTGCCTGCATAAAGACCCCATGGAGCCATGAGGCTGAACTGTGGATTGCAGTGGAGACCAAATGGAGATGCCGGAACCATGAGATGGCTGCTAAGGAGAGCTCCCAGCCCCGATGAAGTTTTCCGGGACTGTGAATAGTCTACCTGGAAGGCTGGAATTGGAATGCCAGAGACTTGTTGCTGGTTGGAATTAACAGACTTGGGGATTTGTCACTGGCTAGAGTTGTTGGGCTTGAAACTACAGAGTTTGATGCTTTCCCTGTTTGTTTTAAATCTTGTATTGGTTGAATATTTCTTTGCTATGGCCAATGCCATCTTTTGCAGAGTGAATGTGTATTCCATGCCATTACAGGGTGTTTTTTTTAGGTCGTTTTTTGGTATTATGGCTTAGTTAAAAGATCTTGGACTATGGGGATGTTTGAACATCATTGGGATGGATAAAAAAAAAAAAAACTATGGGGACTTTTAAAGTCGGATGAATGCACTGCATTTTACCTCACAGATGGTTATCGGTTTATGGGAGCCCGGGGCAGAATATGATAGTTTAATTCAGGTGCACCCCCCCCGCCCCAAAAACTAGGTGTTTGAATGCTACGTTCCCAAGTGATGGAGATTTGGGAATTAACACCTCCAGGAGGCAATGTGTTGTTGGGGGTGGGCTTATGGGTATTATAGCCAGTGTCCCCATGTCAGTGTTTGGTACACACCCCTGTTGCTATTGTCCACCTTATGTTGGCCAGGGCGTGATGTCCACCCTCTGCTCATGCCATCGTTTTCCCCTGCTATCGTGGAGCTTCCCCTCGAGCCTGAAAGCCAAAATAAACCTCTTTTCCCAGAAGCTACTTTTGGTTGGGTGATTTCTACTAGCAATGCTAACCTGACTGCAATAGCAAGGAATCATCTAAACTGGTTTACCAGTTGTCTGGGCAAAGGAAAAGATGAGTGGCCCATGAGAACAAATGAGATGCTTCCAACTGAAGAAATACAATGGTGTGAATAAAACATAAAGATGACATTCTTCCTCCATAGCTTATTTATTCAATGTTTTCATACCCCACTGTGACAAAACCCTTCCATTCCCACAACCATATATTTACTTGGCTACAGTTTATTTCTTTCTTCTCTCACTGGCATCTAATTACCAGGGGAATAGTCTTCAGTTATTATTGGGTTTTATTTGCTTGGGTTTTCTTTTATTCTAGTACTTTATGCCAGTCAGTTGGAATGACCATAACACTGTTTGAGCATATGCATATGAAACCCTCATGATAAAAATCAGGACACTTTTTGTCACATTCTTTTCTGTTAATAGACAAGGGTAGTCAGCACTATGTTCATCAAGGGCTTAAGTTTTTAAGTCCTGTATTGGGCTGGAGAGATGGCTTAGCAGTCAAGGCACTTCCTTGTAATGTCAAAGGACTAGGTTTTTCTACCCAGTACCCACTTGAAGCCAGATACACAAGGTGTCACATGTGTCTTGAGTTTGTGGCTAGAGGCCCTAGTGTACCCATTCTCTCTCTCTCTCTCTCCCTCTCTCTCTCTCTCTCTCTCTCTCTCTCTCTCTCTCTCTCTCTCTATCTGCCTCTTTCTCCCTCTCAAATAAATAAAATGTTATTAAAAGACATTAAAATTCTTTGGCAATTACTTTCTCTTTTCTGGGTCAAAATATCTATCCAGAAGAAGCTTAAGGAAGCAAAGGGTTTGTTTAGGCTTAGAGGTGTGAGGGGAAGTCCATTATGGTGGAGAAAGCATGGCAGGAGCAGGAAACCAGTATCACCTTTTCACATCATCATGGAGGAAGCAGAGCAGACATGCTAGTGGTCAGTTGGCATTCTCCTTTTCATACTGTCCAAGATCCCATGACTGTGAAATCACTCAGTTAGAGTGGGTCTTCCTGCCTCAGTTACTCTAAACTAAAATCCCTGAGAGACATGCCAAGAGAGTTGTTCCATGATAATTCTAAATCATGTCAAGTTGGCAGAGGTTACCACTGTAATCCTCATACTAATTTTTTTTTCAAAAAAATCTTCAGTGAAGCTTAGGCTTTCTTAATTATCTCTTTGTCTTCATTACTTTCTCTGACTGCTTTTTTGATTAAAAAATACATATATATTCAACCATAAGTTAAATATATACCCCTTATTAGATGTAAATGTTGGTGTTTTATAGGTATGTCTATTCATATTTTGACTTCAGTTATATCTAAATTATTCCAAAATACATGGATAGATGAAATTCTGTACTTCATTTTTATTCTTTTAGATTCAACTAAATAGGAAATGTTATGTAAAAAAAAACTAGGTGCTTCTTTAAGATTGTTTGCTTTCTTGTTCTTCGTAAACATGCTGGTGCAATTGGGACAAAAATATAAATAATAATAAATACAATATAAATAAGCAAAAATTAATGGTACAATATGTTGTAGTGTTTATCCCACCAGTGGCTTTGAGTAAGTGACTTAACCATGCTATATGAAAATGCCTACCTATAACAGTATGAAAACAGGAACAGATTTTTAAACATCTTAAACATTAGAGAGTATAAAGGTAATATTTTGGAAGATATTTCTTCCTTGGCTCACACAGATACATAATGTGATTTTCTTTACAGAATTCTTAGTAACTGACAATAACCTTTCTCTCCATTTTAAACACAATGTTTTATATTAATGATTACAAATGCCTTTAGTTCCAGAGCCTTCTATCCCATTACTTATCATGCCACTCAATATAAAGGAGCTTAATGCATTAATGTAGTTGGGAGAGAATTACTGGCATAGAGAACTGTTCTATACAATCTATAATATCTTTATAACCAAAAGACTCCAACCTAGTAGTAATTGGATTCACTGTGGCATTTTAAAAATTTAGTATTCACTTTACCAGAAGACAAAATTTTTCCAGAAGTTCCTTCATGGCCCCCAAAAGATACTAAAGTCTTTTTCACAACGTTTTCTTTTGCAATGTGGTATTTTCATAATTTGTGCATTTGAAGCACCAGTACCTGTTCAGAACCCAGGTTGAGTTCTAATTACATGCAATGATAACTAGACAAATGTATAATCAGTAGAGAAATTACATCTATGAATCAATAGCTTGATCTATAATATACCATCCTTATAGGTTTTACATGTTTCTGATGGTTTCACTGTTTTATTTTCATTAAACTAATAAATATTGGCATCATGGCATCACAATATGTTGTTAACATGGGGTCAGAATTAGAAACGAATTATCTTGCTTGCTTGTTTATTCTGGGACTTAGTCCTCTAGGTACCCTAGGTTAATTTTCAAGGTCAGTGAACTGAAGCATACTTCTTACAGAACTCATAGAGAGATTTAAAATACTCTCTCTCACACCAGTCTCTCCTTCCTTCCTTGGTATCAAAATAGTTATCAGCTATTGTCTCAGTTTCCTAGGGAGGTGACCATGGTACATGCTTGTGAATGAACAGTGGGCTAATGAAGGATGCAACTAGTGCTATAATGGTCAATTTGCAATTAATTTGGGTTTTATAGGTAGCAGCACCAAACTAAGAAAAGCAAAAATGTCTAATAAAATAAACAAATTACCAAAAATGTTCCTAGCCACAGTTAACCATAAAAATACAAAGTTTTCCACTTGGTTTTTAAATATTTTCTTCATTTTCCTCTTTGAGGAGGTTGCACCACTCTGAAGCAAAACCAAAATCTAAATCATGTCAAGTTGGCAATCAGAGGTTAACCACTGTAATCCTCATGCTAATTTTTTTTTTCAAAAAAAAATTCCTCCCATTTGCACCTGTTGCTCAGGATGCCTGAAAGGAAGAATAATAGAGGCTCTCTACATCTTTAAGTTCTGTGAGGTAAAGTTTTACTTTTGAACGCATACATTCACAGTTGTCTTTCACTAATTAAAATAGCTGGTGCTGAAATCTGGTAAATAATAATAGATTAATAAAGAAGATGACATCAGTGTTGGACTGATAGCCAAGTATGGTGGCACATGCCCACATTCCCAACACTTATAGAGATAGATACTGAGGATACTCAAAACTCACAAAGCAGAAAGCTGCTGAAAGCTTAATGCTAAAGTAGACTTACAGCATACCGAAAAATGCTTAGGGAAGTTTGCAGAAGGGGCAAAAAGATTGTAAGAACCACAAGGTTGGAGAGACATTGCCCTTTCCACAATAACATATTGCTGCCCTCACATCTCATAACCCACAACTCTTCAGTGAATACCAGTAATCCCATGAAGGAGGGTCCTCAGTGGAGTGGGGGCAGGGAGAAGGGAAATAATGATACCAATATATGATGTGTCCATACAAAGTTTTTACTTAATAATTTTTTTTTTTTTTTTTGGTTTTTTGAGGTAGGGTCTCACTCTGGCTCAAGCTAACCAGGAATTCACTATGTAGTCTCAGGGTGGCCTTGAACTCTTGGTGATCCTCCTACCTCTGCCTCCCAAGTGCTGGGATTAAAGGCGTGTGCCACCACGCCCGGCTTAATAATATTTTTTAATGCAACACTTGGGTGGTAGAGGCAGAAGAAACAGGAGTTCAATACCATCCTCAAACCTTGGGTTTGAGGCTAGCCTGGGTTACATGAAAGCCCATCCCAACAAACCATAAACCATCAGTACAAATGCTGGAAGGATGACAACCAGATATATTTAAGGCTAGAAATAAAAACAATAAGAAAACTCTCTTTGAAAATAAATAATAATGAAAGGTAGAGCGGGTAATTACACACACAGATTCTTGTATTTGTTTTACCATCTCACAACTCTGTGACCAACAAGAAAGAAAGTTATTTTATTTCTCTGTATCTCTATGCATTATAACAGAGCTAAATGAAGATTTTCAAAGGGTAAATTCCTGTAAAGCATTGACAATACTGCCCTTTGGACAACAAGCACTCAGTAAGCATTAGCTGCTGACAGTACAATATTGACCAGGCTCAAACTTGATGTCTTGAGGTATAATACATATTTACTCATATAGTATCCCAGAAAGTAGGGTTAAATTGGAATCTACTCAGAACATTTTATCTTCCATAAACTGGATTTTAAATAAAAAAAGAAGTATTAAAAGATTCATTATCTTGCCCAAGAGTATAAAGTTTATTGAGGGATGGAGCCTGGATTCTTACCTACAGTTGCCAATGACACTGTTTTGCAAAGAATACTTTGGGAACCAAAGTAAACATAACCAGAATGAGACTAGTCAGAATGGGGCCCAAGAATTTGCAAGTTAGACTTCCTTGGCAAATCTCAGATCTCATTGTGTGGTTCTTTACTTACATTGTGATTTACATAGTAACTTCATTTTCTGTCACATTTCTAGAGATAACTAACCTCAAAATCTCAATTTAAATTCAAAAACCATACAAAAGAGGCCCCCAGAAAACAGTAAATGATAATGCTATAGGAGGTAAGAAAATTGTACCAACAAGAGACCAATAGGGTACAACATGGGGACAGGCCTCCTGCAAAATGCCTGCCTTCACACCCGCCCGAAGGTGTCTGCTTGCATGTGATTGATTTTTATCTTACACTTGATGGATTGATACATAGATTTAATTATATCATGTGTTGTCCCATCAATACTGCTTTGCAGCACTTTTACATTCAGCCTGGGTGCCAGATTGAATTAAATGGTATTTTTTAAAGCCTATAAAGCAGCAAATATCTTTCCCTGGTTGGTATTTTTTACGTATTGGTTACTAAGAGTCTGTAAGCTAAAGCAGGTTGTAAAGTTCATTTGCCAGTGAGGAGGCCGATTTGACTTTTATGGCTATTAATTTTTTATGGAGCACAAAGCAGAATTATTGGTGGTGCTCCTAACTCAGACACCTTTGTAGCTAGTGGGAGTGAAAGCATCTCCATTTGGGAGGCAATTATAGGGACCATCCCTCAGGAAACAGCTTTATATACAAACAGTGTCCAGTTCTTGGCAATTAGATCCAAACATGTGGAATGATACCTGGGAAGAGACACGAAGAAAAAATGACTGCTATTGCTTTACCAATCATCGCTTTAAATGATGTTAGAGTAGAAAGATTCGCTTTAAAAGAAAAGCCATAGTTGCAGCAAAAGACTCATACTCCTTGTCTTTTTGTGTGCCTACTATGTGCTGTGCATGTTCTACCAATGCAGTTACCAGAAAAGACGAAACAAGCAAAAGATCTCTTTCCATGGATCTCAATAAGTAGAATAAGAAAATAATCTCAGGTGATGGCAAGTGCTGCTTTGGTAATTAGGCCAAGGTAAAGAGAAGAAGGTTTCTGGAAGACTTCTGTTTTACCAGGGCAGTCTAGGAAGGCATCTGTGATATGTGGTAATAAGCTAGTGATTCTCCTTTCTACCTCACATAGAAAGAGGGGTTAAGGTCTGAAGTCAGGAGTGTGAAAACTGTTGCTTCATTCAACATGTAGAATATAACGTTTTTATATGGCCCTTCATATGCTAACTTACTTTGAACTTTGCTATACCTTTTATTTCCTGCATTCAGTCAGTAGCTATTTATTGACTGTTCAAATTTCCCAGGTACTATGCCAGGGCTGGGAAAATAGCAGCTCATATTTATGGAGCATTTGCTAACTGAAACATTGTGCATAGCCCTTTCCATGGCTTTAGTAGACTACGGTACAGAAATCATTACCTCTACATCACCAATAAGGGATGAAACCAGATGGGTTACAAAATGCTCAGGTTCACATCTCTGTTTAGTACCAGAGCTAGGACAAAGAACATGTTTTCTGTCCTCTATACCCTTTTTCCTGATATATGTGACCTTAGAAATTCTGTCTTCTTTGGAGACAAAGAAAAAGATCATGTACATTCTAGAATAAATATGCCTCTACCTCATAGCTAAATGAGTCTCAAAAGGCTATATAACTTAACCCCCTGCCTTTAGACAAATAAATTAGTATTAGCCTCATTTATAAGCGAAGACTTCCCCAACAGAGTTCAATCAGCTCAGGAAACAGGCTGGTAACTTTATAGTATGAACCAGATGTCTGAATAGATGCTCCCTGGAATCAGAGACTGTCAGCAGGGATGGAGAGGCGGGCAAGACCCTGCATGGCATCCTTTATGCCTACCTCCCCATGTGACCATCTGCTCTGGTGACTCACCTCCTCTCTATGCCCCTTCAGGCCTCACTCTGGCCCCATGCAGACATGTCTTCACTGGTGCTTGCAAAATCTTATAGCAGACCTTTCTCCTGCCCACCCTCTCACAGTAAGCCTCCTGGTGCACCTGCTGTCTTCCAGAATGGCTGTCCAATTGATACACATGAATGTGAAAGATCCCAGAAGCCGGGTTCATAAGATAGCCTTTTTCCCCTTTAGAAATATGTTCTGTGTAGCCCAGACTGGCATTGACCTCTGAGTCTTCCTGTTTCAGGACTTATAAGTCATAAGGCCAAACTAAAACTTTCATTCCCTGGGTCAGATGTTCTTTGTACTCTACTATGTTGCTCTGTAGATCTTAACAATGGAAAATAAACCTCTGCAAGATGCAGGTTAATAGAAGGCCTAGTTTGGCAGGGACGGGGACTCAGGTTCTGTCACCCACCAGCCAGTCCCTTCGATTTTCAGCATGTACTTCATGATAATTGGTTTACTCTACAAACTGCTGAATAATGGCCCCAAGATAAATTTTCTGGCCTTCTCTCATTGTAGTATATAAAAGGATATAGTTGTGATTCTGATAAAAATTAAACTCAAGGCATTTGTCCTTCAGCATTTGCTGTATTGCACTTAACAGAACATGGAACTTTCAGTTTAATCATTTTACTGCAAAAGACAGTGTGTGGTGGTTTCATTCAGATGTCCTCCATAAATTTAGGTGTTCTGAACACTAGATTCCTAGCTAATGGAGATTTGGGAATTAACGCATCCTGGAGGCAGTGTATTGTTAGGGAAGGGCTTATAGGTATTTTAGCCAGGTTCCTCTTGCCAGTGTTTGGCACACTATCCTGTTGCTATTGTCCACCTGGTGTTGGCAAGGAGGTGATGTCCACCCACCACTCAAGCCATTATTTTCCCTGCCATCAAGAGCTTCTCCTGAAGTCTATAAGACAAAATAAACCTTTTTTCCCACAAGCTGCTCTTGGTTGGGTGTTTTCTGCCAGCAGTGAGAACTGGACTGCAACACTAAAGTTGGTACTGAAGAGTGGTGTTATGCTTGAAAACTGACTATGTGGTTTTGGCCTTATGCAGCTGATTTTCAAAAGAAATATGAATGATTTGAAATCTTGGCCTAAGAGATGCCTTGCAGTGCTATAAGTACAGCTTGATGGACTATACTCATCAGAGTTGCAAGACCTTACTGGTCAGAGTTGAAAGATCTAAATGCAGTCAGAACTAAGGACTATGAGGTTTAGCTTATGAGGGTTAGAAAGAGCTTTACCTGGACTGGTCTAGAAGCAGTTTGTGTGGCATATTTGATATTATGCCCAGGTCCTGAAAACTTGTGCAGTGTTGCTTGCATAGAAACTTACTTGTGTGAGCATAAGGATGTGGGACAAAACTGAAATCTTTGAGCTGAAACTTTTGCCCATTCAGCTGAAATTATGGGAGAGATTACAAACTTTCAGTTTGGGACACCTGACCTGTATTGGGGCAACAGGAAGAATGTAGACATTTTTGAAGGGGCCTGAATGCTGAAGAAGTGTCCTTTTATTCAAAGTCTGCTTTATTCCTCCCTGGATTAACAAATTGGCACCCCACCTAGTATTATGGAGTATAAAGAGAGAGTCATTGAATTTGCAACACAGTCTTGTGTTTTGGAAATTGCCATGGGCAGTGCCATGGGCAGTGTGCAGCAGGTTTGCTAGATTGTCTGCATGGAGACCCAATGGAGTGGTGAGGATGATCCATGGGTTACAGTGAAAATGCCAGGACCACAAGACAGCTGCTAAGGAGAGCAGCTGGCACCAGATGAAGTTTTCCAGAACTGTGAGTAGCCCAGCTGGAGAGGTGGAACTGGAACTCCAGAGACTTGTCATTGGTTAGAAATATTGGACTTGGAGATTTGTCACTGACTAGAGTTGTTGGACTTGGAACTACAAAGTTTGATGTTTGCCCTACCTAAATCTTGTATTGGTTGAATATTTCTTTGCTATGCCCAATGGAATCTTTTGTAGTGTGTTTATCCTATTCCATTATGGGTTTTGGAGTGATTTTTTGGTATTATGGCTCAGTTAAAAGATCTTGGAGAATGGGAATGTTTGAACATCATTAGGACTGATAAAAACTATGGGAACTTTTAAAGTTGGACTAAATGCATTGCATTTGACATCATATATGGTTATCAATTTATGGAGGCCAGGGGTGGAATGTGGTGGTTTCATTTAGGTGTCTCCATAAACTTAGATGTTCTGAATGCTAGGTTCCCAGCTGATTGAGATTTGGGAATTAAAGCCTCCTAGAAACAGTGTATTGTTAGAGGCAGGCTTATGGGTATTATAGCCAGCTTTCTCTTGCCAGCATTTGGCAAACTCTCCTGTTGCTGTTGTCCACCTGTTGTTGATGAGGAAGTGATGTCCATCCTCTGCTCATGCCATCATTTTCCCCTGCCATCATGGAGCTTCCTGTCAAGTCCATAATACAAAATGAACTTTTTGCCCACATGCTGCTCTTGGTTGGGTGCTTTCTGCCAGCAATGAGAACCAGGCTGCAGCACAGGGTTTTATTCTTCTTATGGCTCAATAGTCTGTGTTATTTACATATACAACATTTATTTATCATATAATCTATTCGTGAACATCTAGATTTTTCCCATATGTTTGGTAGTGAAAATAGTACAGCAATACACCTAGATGTGTAAATGTGTCTTTGATATACACACATATTATGTATACATATTCAAATACATCGCATTGCAAATGTATACAATTATAGTTTATCAAAAATTTTTGAATGATTAAGGAAATGAAAATTTGTATACTGATTTGATCATTGCACACTATATACATTATAAAATTTTTATACCATACCACAACCACAAATTTAATACAATTAAAATTTCCAACCAAGAACTGAATTCTAGTGAACTTGGAGGAAGACCCTGAACCTCAAGTAGAAACTACAGCCCTACTAACAGACACCTAGACTTCAGCTTAGTGAGTCCCTAACATCAACATCCAATTACATCATACTGAACTTCCCAACTTCAGAATCTCTGAGATAATAAATGAGTATTTTTAAGGTACTAAATTTGTAATTTGTTTCCTCTTCAATAAAAAACTAATACATTATCTTCTGTTTTATGGGATTTTCTCTCTTTTTAAAGCCCATCTTAGGTGGAATAACAGATAACCCAAATTCAAGATAAAAGTCTAAAATATTAAGCAGGTACGTGCAATTTCCCCAAATTTGTTCTACTTTTCAATCAAGTATAAAACATATGCTCCTCGATACAAACTGAAGCTTTTCCTTGAAAGAAGAGCTGAAAGAAACAAGACCCACACTTGAAGAAACATATCAAATTATCATCTTTCTGATAAACAGACTTAAAACAAGGAAGATCCAATATGGTCCTTGCCTTGTATTTCATCACTGCAGTTTTCAAATGATAAAACAAATCATGTGTCTGTACATGTTATTCATTTCTGGAATGCAAGCTGTTAGAAAAACAAAGTCATTTTAGCCTCCAATAGCTATGTAAATCCCACCACATCCTTCTGAAGTGAAACCAGCATGGAGTCCTGGACATTGTGGGCACTCTTGCCTCCTTAGATTCTTGCAGATCTGTCAGGTATCAGGAAGCCTGGGTACTGTGGAAAAGGGCACAATCTCTACCATTGATGCAGACTCGGCCTCAGGTTTCCAGGCTTGACCTTACAAGGAGAAACAGATCTTCTTGAGTTTTTGTTTGTTGCACTTCTCTATACATGTTCTGTCTCACACATTATGACTTCTCTCTCATTCTTACTGCCTATTGCTGTGTTCTTGAGCTGGATTAAAGAACCATCTAACTAGACTACAATGAGAATCTCTTCCTCATGAATGTATTCTCACAAATCATTAGTTAGAAAGATATAGAAAGCTTGTCACAGACCATTGAAAGAGAACCAAAATCTACTTGATCAAGTTGTGAGTATCATTTTACCACCTTAGGACCTGATAGTTGGGCCTCTTAAAAAGTGGAATGTCTGCCACACAAGTTCAGGTTGAATCCTAGATGACTGAGCCATTAGAAGGACAGACCAGAGAAAACAAACCCAATAAGCTGGTATCTCTCCTTGATAGTCTATGTGCATGAAAATATGCCCACTTGAAGGCCCATAGAGAAATGGTATTCCAAAGTTTGGGTCACAGGATAAATTACTGTTAAAACTAATTTAAAAAATTAAGTCTTGACTTCAATTAAGAGTAGAAATCCTCCCCTTCAAAGTGGGTGGACCTGATTTGTATTCTCTACACCTGTTATAGTTGGTGTCACCTTTTAATGAGAAAATGTGTCATGCCTATCTAAAACATCAAAATATTGTATCTGACATATCGGTTGCATTAGTGGAAAATTCTAAAAGCAACTCAGGACCACCCATCTTCTCCAAGTCTTCTCCCTCTTCTGTCTATTGCATCATGCACAGAATAGACTTGTACATCTATAATATATTCAAGAAAGTGAAAGATGAGGTTTGTGCATGTGAGGTGATATGGTTCCTGGGGACAATGACCACAACTAGAATCTCTACACAAGAGGAAGGTGACACTTTAAATGACCTTGCCTTCTCCTAACCATGGCAGTTATTTTTCTAGCCATTGGTGAATGAGGAGAAGGTTGTTAAGTCTACTTTGATGCTGAATTTCAGTTTGTAGAAAAATTTGTACACTTTCTTTTTGGACAGAACTGTGCAAAAGTTCCTAAGAATACATTACTATCACTGTGGCCTAGAATGATACCACAGAAAGAAAACTCAGTAGCAGAGGTCACTAAGCTATAAAGGAGATATAAAGGGAATAGAAAGGGAGAGGGGGACTTAATAGGATGATATCATATATATGTAAGTAGAAGAACAGATTAATGTGAGTGAAAAGGCCTAAGTGAGGTCAGGGGAAGAGACTGAGTTAAGGAAAGGTGGAGGGAGGGCTAATCACAATCTAAGAGGATATAAATCCATCATATGGAAACCTACTTTTTTGGATAATGGAATACACAGGAGCCATAGATTGTTACTAGAAAATTTTCAGTGCCAGGGATGGGATACCTTCCAGTGAGTTGTTGGCCAGGGAGGCCCTTGATGCCCCCAAAACATTACAGGCCATTGCCAAGGCCCTTGGTTTCCCACCAGGATTAGATGGCAAGAGCCTATGGCT
This sequence comes from Jaculus jaculus, assembly GCF_020740685.1. Classification (NCBI taxonomy): domain Eukaryota; kingdom Metazoa; phylum Chordata; class Mammalia; order Rodentia; family Dipodidae; genus Jaculus; species Jaculus jaculus. Next base: position 68,991,866 of record NC_059111.1, on the reverse strand, counting down.
GAAGGCTCCACACACTTGAGCTGCAAGGTCACTGAGAAATTCTGCTGAAGCTGAACTGAAAACCTCCTCCATGTAGACTAGCTGACAGAAAGATGGAAAAAGCTATGCTGCATGCATTTCAATGGGAAAGAGAGAAATTACCAGTGAAGATACTTAATGGTGGATACTGCAAGCCTTCTATTTGGCCAGCCAGGTCAAATGGGCAATATGGGTGCAATAGTGGCACATCTGTCATGGTGGAAACCAACTGCCCCTTAATTGGACTGGAGGCCCACTCCATGGGGGAAAACACATCCCTGATACTGAAAACTTACAACAGGGGTAGTCATAAAAGCTAGGGGTATAACATCTCAGGTTGTCTGGCTAAATGTATATACTATGCTTGACAAACTGCCCAGTAAGCATTTCTATTAAGATTGCTACTCTCACTTTTGGTTACAGAACCTTCACTTTTTAGATGGATGGCAGTGACCTTGGGATTATTCAGAAGGCAACATGGTGCTGAGAAGAAGTGACAGATAAGTGCTCAGCACTGAAATATTTCTATCATTCTTTCCAAGGCTCAGGGTCCATTGCAGAAGAGATGGCAGAAAGAATGCAAGAGCCAATAGAAGGGTAGGACTCCTTACAATGTTCTCCTCCACACACAAAATTGCCTGGATATCCATGAATTCACAGTGCCTGACACTACCTACACAAGACCATCATAATAGGAGGAAAAGATCATGACATCAAAATAAAAAAGACTTATTGGGGGGGGGATATGATGGAGACAGGAGTTTCAAAGGGAAAAGTAGGGGGGAGGTAGGGAATTACCATGGGATATTGTTTGCAATCATGGAGTTGTTAATAAAAGAAAGAAAGGAAGGAAGGAAGGAAGGAAGGAAGGAAGGAAGGAAGGAAGGAAGGAAGGAAGGAAGAGAGAGGGAAAGAAAGGACAAGTGTTCAAAGCTGTGATAGCTTATATTATCCAAGGAACTGATTTCCAAGAAAAGCAATATTTTTACCTATGCCTTGCCTTTGCTGAAACATTTTGACATTGCTCCTCTATAGGCGCAATTATTTCAACAAAATTCTTATTTCAGCAAAGGGTAATGAGACAAACCATGCTACAATTTTCCAAGAGAAACTGCCACCTCTGTGTGCATGAGGAAAGAGCCCCTGCAGATAAGCCACTGCAAGTCCTACTTGGGAATGCTCCTTTGAAGAGCTTAGCACCTCAGGAAGAAAGATGCAGCCATAAGTGGATATTGACTGAGATTGGTTAGGTTCACTGCATCCATACTACAAGGATTCATAGACATGGAAATAGCTTTTCTGTGTCCTAAACCCACTAGAAACATTATGCTTTCTCTCATACCTGACATTTTGGACAATGGATCTGCAGGTCTGCAAACAATATGGCTAGTAGAAAAAGGAGAGTTCCTAGAGTCACGGGAAGGAAATGAGGAAGAGAGATTGAGGGATACTGATGAGGTTCCAAAAATGGATCCAGAAATGGAATCTACATTTAACTCAAACTTTTAGATATTCTCCAATCAAAGAATAAGTCTGTTACATTCCTATGGTGGTTTGATTTTTCCCCCCACTAGACTCAGGAGTATTATTAAAGCTTATAACTTGGATTTCTAGCTGCCTGGCTGGAAGAGGCATCACTGGAGAAGGACCCTGGGATCCAGCCCAAAGGTGTGTTTTAGGGTGGGCCTGATTTGTAGCCTACAGGTTTGCAGAGTGCTTGAGTTCTGCCTGGGTTCCCTGCTGTTTGGCTGCCTGTTTTGGTCTTGTTGGTGGTGCTGGCTGTGTTGTTGTATCTCTCTGCTTAGATCTATGGAAAGGAACCAGCTTCTTCCACCATCAATGGAACTTCCTCTGGTTCTGTCAGCTTCAAATAAATCCCATCTTTTCATAAAATGTGTCAGGTTTGAAAGTTCATCCCAGTAGCATGGAGTTGACTGCAACAATAGGTATTCTATTACAAGTGTCTTAGAGTTCCTTACTACAAGTAAGTATATAAAAGCCCTGTGAAATCTTGAACTGCAAAAAGTTATTTGACTCTAGCTTCCTCTAATATAGTTAATCCTTAAATCTTACTTTTCTTTTCTTTTAAGACTATTAAAAATGTATAAAATAATCGGTTTTGCTGGGACACAGTTTTGGAAATGCTAATTTAAGCTACCATACAACTGTGTTTACTCTCATTACAGGTCAAGTACATAGTAGAATTTATTAGAATTTTCTCATAGTGTTCCTACAATCCTAGGGGGAAAAATAAATTTTAAAATAGGGGTACTTTGGTTTGGACGCCAACTTCAAGATGCAGGTTCTGAAACAGGTCAGAACAGCAACATCTCTCAATATGAGAGAACTCTGGCTGTATGGCAGTTACCATGTGTAATAGGCAGCAATAGACTCTCTACCTTGCCTGTGGAAGATGCAGGTTCAGGATGGGCATTGATTCAAATTCACTGTACTCAAATGAAAAATCATGATAGACCTTGCTAGCATTGTTTGATATATTCATCCATCAATCATATTAAATATCTATCTGTGATTTTCAATCATGAATTCTGTCATCTTTTATAACTCTCACAACTATTATCCTTATAAATTTCCCATTTTACAGATGAAGAAACACAAGCATAAATTGCTTTGCTCAAGCCACATAGTTACCATGGGATCTAATATAATTAGAATTTAGGTTCATATCTCACCAATACCAATAGCCTATGCACATTGCAATGTTCCTCTAGGACTCTTTGAAGCCTACAAGTTCTGTGGCCAGGCTCTGGTGTAATCACCACATCAAAGGGAATGGTTTTGCTGGAGAGCTGGGCCTACAGGTAGGAAGAAGCAATGGCTCCAGATATAATATTTACAGAGCATACAGGCTGTGTAAGCAAGGCTTTGGTTAACAACTCAGCCTTTCAGTAGGAAAATTAGTTTTCTGTAACCTCACAAGAAATTAATTTAAATGACAATGAAATAAAATTAACTATCACAAAATGAGGACTTGAATTTTAAGCCACTCACTAGCATCTCCTATGCTTAAAAAAAAAATGGTATTACAACTGATACAAATTCATAAACATATCTCACAAAGAATTGTCTAGTCTATAAAATCAATAATGCATACTCAATAAAATAATATTAACTACATAAAACAAATTAGATATTTCCCTGTGGGACTTTCAGCAATTGAGAATAATTAATTATCACATTCAATTGTAGGAACTAACTGATTTACATGCCCCAACACATAAACAATGAAAGTGTGCTTGCTATCAAGTCTGCACAGCCCTGGAGAGCTCACCCAGCAGCAGAAGAAACCAAGGGTTGTTAATAGATTCAAACAAGATTCACATTGATATTGGGAACTTCACAAGAATGCCTTCTATTACCCAAAGGTCATTATTGTCTTTGTTGTGCTTTCTTCCAAATAAATTGTGATGTTCTCTACCTTGAATGTTATTGTAGTAATGTGTTGAAGCACCAAATTCCAATTAATAACAACAATGATCTATGGCTTATAGATTTCAATATTTTAATAAGAAGAAGAGATTTCTGTTTATTTCCTTTCTCTTTTCCTATCTTCCTTTCCCTCTCTCTCCTCCTTATATCCCAGGTGGGACTTAAACCATGAATCCTCCTACATCACCCTCCCAAGTGCTAGAAATGCCATCTTGGGTGGCCATGTTGGGCTTCCTGTCTCTTCTTCAAGGGAGCAGCATCACTCTACACTGAAGGAATTCCATGCTGCCAAGAAAATCTTGGTTCACACCATCCAACTACAACCCACTCCAAGAATTTCTCTTCCTATATCTGTCCTTCTCCCATCCAACCCTTCCACCAACACTTCCAAACATCTTAAACATGTCTCCTCTCATGCTCAGGTAAAGTTTGGCCTTACTTCTTGTTTATGACAACAGTGATTCTGCCATTGTCTGATACTTTCATTTCATTCTTATGAACTCACTGACAGTTCCATTTAGGTATAATAGGCCAGACTATGCTATGACTTATAAAAAATCTCTACATCCTAAATGTATATGACCTCTCAAATGTTTGTTTCACACTTATATGAAGTCCATTGAAGGTCATTAGGCTCTCTATTCTTTAATGGCTCAGAAACCCACTCTTCCTCCATCATAGAAAGTTGCCTTCTCAAAATATGACCTTCAAGCGTGCAATGGAGAAGAAGGAGAAACCAAGAACATAGCTTTCTCAGGTTTGCATTGCCTCTGCCCACAAGTGGTATACAACCAGTATGCAGCCAGTCCTGTAGCCCAGCTCACACAAAGGGGAGAACAACATTCAAATAAATATATCCTAGAAGAACAGGAGAATCAGATACAAAGAAGCACTACTCGTCTCTACTAAAATGAGGTCCTACCATGTCCCAAGAGTTGGAAATAGCAGAAGGGCTAAGGTGAAAGTGAGTTTGACTTTGCTGCCTCTCCATACCCGTCTTCAGTATTCCACTGTAGAACCCCGAACTACAACTCATATGCTATATACTAGAATTGCCTTAGGAATACTTATGGGTGGATTTAACTTTAAAACTGACAAGAAAAGATCAAGTTATATCTCCTTTATATGCCCTTGCTGCATTTTTGAGCAAGGGAAAAATGCAGTTTACAAAAACAATTAATATAGCAGGAATGTCATAATTTCTTGTGGCTGTCTCTGTCTACTACATGTGAACACCATACCTTTAAAACTCCCTCCATTGTTATTTCGTACTTTGGGATAGAATGAAATCAGCAATGATAGGCAAGGTCCTACTGAGGAGACAATAAGTAGGCTTATAATGCAATGTGGCTTAATAGGAGGTTTCCTCCTGAGCTGCCTCACATGGTAAGGCTCTGAACTAGGGCATCATCATGCTTATTAACGGATGGAAGAAGTGATACCTGAAAAGGTTAAGCTTCTTGGGTATGGTCAAATAGCCACACAAGCAATGCCAGGGCAAGCACCTGCAAGGTGGCAGGCTTGGAGCTGCTCCTATTAAATTACGTGGTGTTCATTCATCACTGACAGCTTTGGGGGGAAACGGATCAATAAGCACTTCTCTTTCGGTCACTTTCCTACTGTGTTGGATTTATATCTGCAAATGTTTAAATAGTTCCCATTTACCTGGGGTTTTATGACTTTGTTATAATTGCCAAAACGAAGAGAAAGCTGCCTTCTGTCTGGCTTCTCCTGCAGGGAGCAATCCAAAAGCATGTCATCTCAATCAAGAACAGAAATGCTTTAAAGGAAAACAAATGCTGTTCTTTTTTTTTTTTTTTTTTACTTAAAAATTAATTGTTGAATTGCCTGGAAAAGTCAGACAGTGACTTGCAAAAATCCTTTTGTTTAAGTTGTCTGGCTCCTAGGTGGAGTGGATGGATCACCACAATGGACTTTCTGTGTAGCTCATGCAGATCAGCATGAAAGACAGAAAGAATATTCCAGAGTCTCCTAATACCATGGTCAAAGGGCCTTTTCAGTGAATTTTTTTTCATTTTAAAAGGTGTGGTCTATACCTCAATTCTTTTTGCATAATAAAAATATGTATGCTATATATCGCCTTTATATAAATAAACACTGAGCAGGAAGGTGTCAAGGAGTACCAGCACATTTGTCTAGAGCAGCTGAATGTATGGCATTGGGGATTTTAGATATTTCCTCATGAATACACTCTCATATCAATTCATATATAAGTCCTTAAGATAGTACATGTCCACCAAAATTATATATACACAAGCAAGTATATATACCTACATGTGTATATGTATCTGTATATGAAAATATATACATATTCATTCATCTTAACAAATAGTGAAAACCAGTATTCTTTTGTCTTTTTCTTATTTTTTAAATTTTTTAAAGTATTATTTACTTATTTATCTATTGGGAAGAGAAAAAAAAGATGCAAATGGAGAAAATAGGCAACAGTGCCTCCAACGACTGCAAATGAAAGCCAGATATATGTACCACCTTGTGCATCTGTCTTTCAAGAGTCCTGGGGAAAAAATCCTGGGTCCTTAGGCTTCACAAGCAAGCATCTTAACCACTAAGCTATCTCTCCAGCCCCACTTCTTATTTTTCTTCCAGAACATTCTTCACCTAGCCTATGCCTAGCTTTCAATTAATGCATATGCACAGGGAGAGGTAAAAAACAAAGGGGAAAAAAAGAAGAAAGCACAGAAAACAAATCTGGGTTTGCAGTTTATCAAGATACAGAAGGATATTGACAATTTTATAACAAAAAAGTACTTATTCTATATTATAGCTCTATATTTGTACCTATTTTCCCTCAGAATATCTTACTTTAAGTATGTTCACAATATAAATGTGCTTATTGTTAAAAGCAAAATAGCAGGCTGAAGAAATGGCTTAGTGGTGAAGGCACTTGCCTGCAAAGCCAAAGGACTCAGGTTTAATTCCCCAGGACCTACATAGACCAGATATATAGATGGCACATGAGTCTGGAGTTTGTTTACAGTCTCTGAAGGCCCTGACCCACCCATTCTCTATCTGCCTCTGTCGCTTTCTCTCTCTCTCTCAAATAATAAGTAATAAAAAGTTTAAATAAAAAACAAAGCATTTTTAATGTTTAAAGTTGTGGGAAAGGTTAGTAAATCAAACAGAGCAATATAATTCTAAATTTAAACAAGTGAATACAATATAAGTATTATTTACTCAACTCTTGGAGCTCTCTGTATCACAAAAGGCACCTTTAATTAATGCCTATCATTTATTGGATTTGCCATTTTTAAAAGTATGGTCACTTGGGGCTGGAGAGATGCCTCAACGATTAAAGTGATTGCTTACATAGCATAATGACCGGGTTTTGAGTCTCCAGTACCCATGTAGAGTCAGATGCATAAAGTGGCACATGCAACTGGAGTTAGTTTGCAGTGGCTGGAGGCCCTGGTGTGCCCATTCTCTCCCCCTTTTTCTCTGCATATGTGTGTGTGTCTCTTTCTCTCTGAATTCAAATAAGCAAATATATTTTTAGAAATTTTTTTATAAAACTATGGTTACTGAGTAAATTTAACAATTAAAGTCCTACATACTATAAATTTATTTATGATAACCACCTCATATAGAGGATAGAAAAGTAAATACTATTGTTTCCTAGAGAAAAAATACATAATTTAGGGTAGATGAGATACTACTAATGAGAGTAGTCATACTACTCAGAAGGACAGGAAGAGACATTAAAGGTGACAGAAATAGAAGAAAGCAAGTAGCAAATGCCCACTTGATGTCAGGCATCGTCTGTGCTTTACATAAAGGGAAAATATTTCATCATGCCTTCACAAAAATACTAGGCAAATGATGTTACTCCATTATAGTAAAACAAAATGAACAGAGGGTAGGGACCCCTGGAGAAGGAAACACAAAGATCTCAAGAAATTGAGAAATTGTGCCACAGCACTTAATAGTGAAAAACTCTCAGGTTGAAGAACACACTTGTAGGTAAAAAGCTCCATGTGGGCTGGAAGGACCCATGTTCAACTCGCCAGATCCCACATAAGCCAGATGCACATGTGTCACGTCATCTTGTGCATCTGACTTATGTGGAATCTGGCGAGTTGAACATGGGTCTGTAGCCTTCCTAGGCAAGAGGATGCATGTGCAAGGTTGCACATACACACAAGGTTGCACACACATCTGGAATTTGATTACAGTTGCTGTAGGCCTTTGTGCTTCAATTCTCTCCATTCTCTCCCTCATTCTTATTTTAAAAAAGGGCAGTCTGTTGGGATTGGCTCAAACAAACAGCCATTAGCAGAACTTGGAGCTGGAAAATAAATGGATACTTTACAAATACTTCAGTTTCTACTCTATGTATTTTTTCTTCCTTTTTAAATGTTTATGAGAGGGGACAGATCCATATGAACACAGTTTGGAAAACATGAGATGAAATTAGCTTTGTTGTTGACAGTGATGTTATTTATGGTTCTCTTGATTAGAATTATAATTTTTCAAAGTCCATTACATAGTACACATTAGATAACTGGTAAATGGAAAGAATGCAAATGCAATGTAAATAATTTGTTCTTAGATGGAATAAAATTTGAGTTTTTCTCAGAATTATGTACTGCTTTGTAGCTATTAGTGATATATTCAAACTCAACTTCAATCAATGACATTTTTACACACCTTTTATGTACTAAGTGCTGTGTCATAGTCTAGATAAAGTCAAGCCTCATCCCTGCAAAGTGACCTAAATCTAGCTACTAAAATTCAGTTCCTAAGCACTGCTTGCAGTGCCTACCTTTCATCTGTTTGTTTGACAGCTATTGCAAGGGTGGAAAGAAATTCTTTCAGGACATCAAACATATGGAAAACAGTTAGTTTCTAATACAATTTTGTTTATCAAGGTGTAACTCAGTCAGCTCAGTTCACTCCTAACAGTTGTTCAGATATATCATACATCATCTGTATCTCTCTCCTCAATGTATGGTTTACATTAGCTTGGAAAATTGCCAGGAACTCTATCTAAATATCCCAAATAGAGCACAAAAGAAATATATGACATTCCTGTTTCTTTCCTCTCTGAGCCCTTCTGTACCATTCCTAAAAACAGAAGTCCAGGCACAAGTATGGATGGAGAGCTCTTCTGGGTTGGTTCAGTATTGCAAGGCTGTATGTTTGTGTTAAAGAGAAAAAGATCACAAAGAATCCTTGGTATTTTTGTAGCTATCTGGTGACTTCAAATGCAATGTGGGGTTTTAAGTAACATAGTAAACAGTAGAGTGGAAGGATGACTCAAGGCTCTGATTTTTGATCCCCACCCTGAGTGAGGCTCTCCAAAATAAACTTCCCATACCAGCAGCATGGATCTCTGTGCCTGGGCCAGTCTGACCTTCATGCATGCCATGTTCCTTCATGTTCCCTCACCCTGAGCCTTCACTCCTGTTTGTTCCTCTGTTTGCAATTCAGGTCTCCTTATTATGACCACCTAAGTATCCTTCAATCCCAATTTATAGATGACCCTTCTTCAGAGCCACTAAATCAGGGTGGGGTGACTTAGTATGCCTCATATCATCTTGTCCTTCCCCTTTAACAGACTTCTCACACTCATATTTCTCATTGCTGACCTGCTACTATCCAAACTAGAATACTGAACCAACCCAGAAGAGCTCTCCATCCATACATGTACCTGGACTTCTGTTTATAGGAATGGTACAGAAGGGCTCAGAGAGGAGAGAAACAGGAATATCATATATTTCTTTTGTGCTCTATTTGGGACATTTAGATAGAGAGAGTTCCTGGCAATTTTCCAATGAGAGCTAACAGTATTACAGGTGTACAATTTTTTTTTAATTTGTTATTTATTTATTTGAGAGCGATAGACACAGAGAGAAAGACAGATAGAGGGAGGGAGAGAGAATGGGCGCGCCAGGGCTTCCAGCCACTGCAAACGAACTCCAGACGTGTGCGCCCCCTTGTGCATCTGGCTAACGTGGGTCCTGGGGAACTGAGCCTCGAACCAGGGCCCTTAGGCTTCACAGGCAAGCGCTTAACCGCTAAGCCATCTCTCCAGCCCAATAATTACTTTCTTTTTTAGTTTTTTTCTTTTTTAGTTTTTTTTTTTTTTTTCCGAGGTAGGGTCTCACTCTGGCTCAGGCTGACCTGGAATTCACTATGTAGTCTCAGGGTGGCCTCGAACTCTCAGCAAACCTCCTACCTCTGCCTCCCAAGTGCTGGGATTAAAGGCATGCGCCACCACGCCCGGCTCTTCAGGTGTACAATTTTGACTGACATATAAGTCTTGGTATATATTGGTAGAATGAATGAACTAATCAATCAATTAATATTTATCTATCATGTGGTGATTCATGCATTCTTTCTTGTTTATTAAATGATGGATTTTATCTAATATAACCCAAAAGGACAAAAGCCACCATGGCAGCCAGTCTTATAAATTTCGTTTCCATTACCTTCTATGCCATGGGCATTATATTGTCTTTGTGGTTATTCATTGTTTTGTCTGATGAAGCTTTTACAGAACTATTTGAGTGGAAATAAATGAAGCCAGGAGAGAGTCAGTCCCCAGACAGTCAGCGTGTCTAGTGCCAGAAGGTGCTACATGGGCGACTGGAGGAAATGGCCAATATCTGTCCAAGCAACTCATTGTCTAACCTAATTAGGAACAAATAACCTGATGTGATGCCCACACAAGTGCAATAGTGGCACACAGCCATGGTGGGGAACCAACTGCTCTTGATTTGGCTAACTGATCCCCTCAGTGGTACGAGACCTATAGCTGGAGCTGGGAAACAAGCCAGAACCATACCCAAACATAAGCCCACTCTCCAATATCCCACTCTCCAATATCAAGCTACCATCAATCATGGGCTACAAGAGGGCCTACACCTGTCAAACTCTCTATCAAAAAAGTAATTGTTATCTCAATTTTCCGGGTGCTAACTTACTCTCCGTTGGAGAATCTGCTTCTCTTTTTCAGATAGATGCAGATCCTAAGGAGAGAGCTGCCCCAACATACCTCAAAAGGGGCCCAACTGAAACTAAGGACAATTGGTGAAACAAGCAAGGGTGATGTTTTCCTGATGAACCAGATACCAGCACAAAGGGGAAGGAGACCAACACAGAGAAAAATCAACTCCTACCAAATCAGAGAGCCAGAGCCTCAGAGGCCCCCAACACTTCAGCAATGAAGCAGACCAAAAATGAACCCAACATGGCTCAGGGAAATTTTGCAGAAGAGGGGGCGGAAAGAATGTCAGAGTCACATGTTGGGTCATGATATGCAGAGACATTTATCATACCAATAACTGTGGGCTAACTCCACAATGCACAAGCCATTTATCAACAAGGAGGGTCCAATGGGAGGGGGTAGATCATGGATGAGCCTAAACAATGGTACCAAACTGCCTGTATTGCTGAAAAGAAAACTAATAAATTAATTTTTTTAAAAAAAAGAGAGATTTATTCACTTTCTCACCTCTTTTTTAAGGAAGTCTTAAACTCAAAAGCTCTGCCTCCTCCTGGTATCTAGACCCATGTGTAAGAAAGGGTAAGAATGACTTCAATAAAGCAATTCCTACAAGTGGGCACAAGCCTTTGTCAAGTATTTTCTCAAAGTCAAAACCAGTACTTGTATCAATCAACTTAATAAAACTTTCAACAAGATTAAGATATTCCTGAGCCACAGATGATACCTAAAGAATCTCAAATGATATTTGCATAAAACCACTTAATTCCAAGTCATCAAATACATGACTAACTAGTCTTTTGAGGCTCCTTGAGGTGTTCTTTGGCCTCTTTGCTTGGATACTTCATAGTGGACAACTAATCAAAAGTTTTTGATTGATTGGGTGGCTTCCTGATTAATAACTTGAATGACTTGAGGACAAAGAGGACATCCAGCCAATATTCAGGCAATATTAAGCAAATATTCAGCAATTAATAAACAAAGACTAGACAGATAAAGCATGAGAAATTGGGAAAGAGAGAAGCAAAAGTTATAAGAAATGACCTAAAGGATGGGATAATAGAGAGGTTTCTAGTGATGGAAGGGGAATCTGGGAAAAGGCTAGAGAACTGGAAGAATTTGAGCAGATCCTGAAAGATTCTCATAACAGAAACAAAGCTGAATAACAGTGAATGGTGGTACAGCTGAAAGTGGGATAAAATAAAAAGTATGAGTTAGAGAAACATGACTAAAACAAAAGACTGTGAATAATCTAGTGTGGCAAGAGTACCAAGTGTACGTGCTCCATGTGTGAATGGTTGGAGCCAAGGATAAGAAGGAAAACACGAAGGAGATCAAGATAAATATGACTATAGAATAACATATAACTGTCATCCAGGGGAGACATTTGTACTTTAATTTGCTGTGCCCTGAGGTCTCATTGATCAGTTCCATGTTCCCCATGTGAATTCATTCATCATTAAAATGCCCAACTTTACAGTTCCCCAACTGTTGAATGAGGAAGATGCAAATGCATGCAATAAACATGTTTCTCAACAGTGATTCCAGAAGTGTATTAGAACTTGTGTATTGTCTATAGAAACAAGATCTTCTTAAGCAACCCAAACTGACCTTCAACATGTTATGAAGCCGAGGCTGGCCTCAAACTCATGATGCCTAGGACCTCATCCTTCCCTATGCTTGGATTACAGATGTACTCATCTTGACTGACTTAGACTAGTCCTTAGCTAAAGCACTAGAATAGGGCTTGGGAGTTGGCTCAGTGCTTGAAGGTGCTTGCCTGGAGAGTCTGCCAGCCCAGGTTCAATTTCCCAGTGCCCACCTAAAGCCAAATGCACAAAGTGGCACATGCAGCTAGACTTTGTTTACAGTGGCAAGAAGCCCTGATGTGCCCATTCGCTTACTCTGTCTCAAGTAAAGCACTATAATAAAAAATAAAAGGAACTTTAGCAGTTGTGTTACTATTATATTGTTGTATAAATATAATGCTAATTGTCATTGTGATGAGTAGAAAGTAGGAGTAGGGGAGGTAAGTAGAGAGGTAAAGGTACAAGGAAGAAAGGGTGGGCATTCACCTGGTAAATGTTCACAAAAGATTTCTCTGGATTCCAGTGTCTGTGAGGCATTTTCATAAATAAGATATGAATGAGTCCCTTTAACCAACTGTGCAAATAACCACCATTTAGCTGTGACATGAGGCAGCTCTCTGGGATCCCATCGCAGGAAATGAAATACGACCCTTCAGAGCAGCATAGAGTGCCCAGGGCCCCCTGATATATCACTCAGGAAATATTAATTGATGATGATGAAGCAGGATCACATGGGCCAGTGGGAGTCCACTGAACAGTTCTCTTATTTATCCTACCTCCTACTAGACACACATCTGCCCAGAAATACAGACGTTTTTGCTTCACTCAAAATCACCCCCTATGGGAAATGTTTTCAACCCAGCTACATTAAAAGTTGCTTTTAAAGGTCATTTTAGCTGGAAAGTTTCTGTAAACTATAAAGCATCCCAATCTTTCTCCCTCTGTCAACTCTCTTCTTTCTTCTTTCCTCTATCTATGTATTTATCTGTCATCTAGTGCATGAGTGCTCACACGCATCTACACATGACTTTTTGCAAGGCATTATTTATTCTGATATTTTTAGGAAGGAATAAAAGGCCCTTAAGATGCGGCTGCTTCTATGTGGGGTCAAAAGTCCTTATGGGCCATATGAATTAAACTGCAAACATCTGGAAAATAAGATGACAGAGTAAATTTTCTTTACAAGGTGCACTCTGTTTTCATCTCAATTTACTCTCAGACCTGTATCAACAGAGGTAAGTGGAAGGGTGGGAGGCAGAGTGAGGTGAACATCCACCAGAATACCAGAATTCACATCCTACTGGGAACCTTAATAACCTCATTTAAATCATGTCTATGTGGTTCAGAGAAAGATAGGGGGTTTTCTAATATCATTTCCCAAACTGACAGGCTAAAACACCAAAGAGATGACAATAGCCAACTGTCTGAAACAGATCTGTAACTTGCATAAGTCCACAGTTAGGATCTGAGCAACATATGGGAAAAGTGAAGTTTTATTTGCCATCCCAACAAAGAACCAGGAAATGGGATTACTCTTACTTTTATCATTTTCCACATTACACTAACAAAAGCCTAAAACTTTTTGGTAACAGGGGAAGCAAAGCCTGAGACAGAATCCCAAGTTTGCTATTTGCTGTGTAACCTTGAAGATGTAACTGAATGTCTCTGATTCATCCTTAGAAATAAAGGTAACAAATTTTTAAATGTAAAGACAATAAATAACTTTTAGGTTTTCTTAATGTTACAAACTTAATAAATGTTGGATACAAAGAGGAGTTATGAAAAAAAGCAATGTTTACATCTTCAGTCAACACTGTAAGAAAACAAATTTATTGAAACTCACCTATTGATGTTTTAACCCTCAGTATCACAAAATGCAATTTTGTTTGCAGATATAATTAGAAGGAAGTCATTAAGGTGTGCTCTAATCTTTGGATCTATTAGAATGTCGTTATTGGAAGGGGATATTTAGACCCAGAGATATCCCACATGTGGAAAGACACAAGCAGAAAATGATATCAACAAGCCAAGGAGAGAAGCCTGTGAGGGAAGATCAGGAAGTAATCTCCCAACATCATTACTTCACACATGTGTCTGCAAAACTATAAGACAATAAGTTTCTACTGTTTGTGCCCTTCAGTCTACAGCATGTTGTTATGGCAGACCTAAAAAATGAAGACAGAGAGAGGTACAGACAAGTGTGGATGGCCAGGTGCCTCAGGTGGCTATGTGTAAGAGCCTTGGTGGGGATTTCTAAATGTCTCTTGTTCCCCAGGGTATAGTGAGATACCTAGAGCAAATCAATGGCATGCAATCACTTTCCTAAAAGTTAGAACCAAATGTGTTCTAGAATTCACAATTTTTCATCTTTTGGTAAGATATTAATTAATTAATTAATTAATTTTAGTTTTTCGAGGTAGGGTCTCATTCTAGCCCAGGATGACCTGGAATTCACTATGGAGTCTCAAGGTGGATTCGAACTCATGGCGACCTCTGCCTCCCTAGTTCTGGGATTAAAGGCATGCACCACCCAACCCGGCTAAGGTAAATAAATTTTAATACATATAGCATTCATGGTAAAAAAAAAAAAAATGCCCTGTGAAACATGGTGTTCAACTGTTAATTAATGCATTACTATTTCAATAAGAAAATATGTGAATATTAACCCTAGTGGGGATAAGTAAAGGAACATATAATTACATTACTTCAGGTCAGTATATTTTTTCCCTAAATGATTTAAGAAAAAACTTTGGGCTTTAAAACTGAGAATTCTGAATGGGTGGTAACAGCTAAGAACATGTAAATCCTTCTATTCATCCATATTCTTATTTGTTCTGATTTCTCCACCTACAATGCTTTCTTTCATATTCTTGTCTACCTCTCACATAGCTATGCTGTTTTCATTATCTAGTTTAGACAGTGTCAATCCCAAGAAACTTACCATTCTTACAGAGGCAGAGGGATATCTTGCAATCCTTCCATGATGCTGTTTATGAACACAGCTCTATGTCAGCCAGTCTCATATTGATTGTAGACACTACCAAAAAGAAGACCATTTTCCAAGTTCTTAGGAGAATGGCGGACAATGCTAAATATCATCATCTTCATTAGCACCAAGGGCTACACTGGTGAAGTATCTAGTGTGCTAGAAGTTTCTAACATTTATTGTCCCTTTGGAAGGGTTAAGGCAGGGTGAAACTCTAGCCCAGGCTGACTTAACATTCACTCTGTACTTCCAGACTGGCCTTAAACTTAGAGATCCTCCTACATCTTACTCCCAAGTACTGGGATTAAAGGGCTGCCCTACTATGTCTGGCACATTTAGTATTCTTAAGTGAAAATGAGTGTTTTTAAGAGTAGAGTTAGAATTCTAATCTTGTGCTATAATTTGTATCTTGCTTGTTCCCCCAAGACACCCAATACTAAAAACTTAGACCCCAGCATGGTGTTATGGAGTTGTGGAAACTCTAAGAGGGACTAGTAGATTTTACATCATTAGGTGTATACACTTAAAGAAGATTGAAGATTGTGGGTTAGTTTCTCTTTTCCCCACTTCTTCTTCCTCCTCTTCTTCTTATACTTCCTCCTCATCATTCTTCTTCCTCTCTCCCTTTCTCTCTCCTGCTCATTCACTTCCTCACTCACCTCAACCACCATAAGATGAGGACCACACTCTTATCCTACCCTATTTGGCCGCAGGACAAAGAGCAATGGGGTCCACCAACCCTACACTGAAACCATCAAAACTATGAGCCAAAATAAACCTTTCTGTTTTATAAATTTGTTTCCCCAGGTAGTTTGTAACAATTACAGAAAAATGACCAATGCATTCATAATCCTAGTAAGAAGTCCGATTGAAATGTACTATTGGCCAAAATGTAAGAACTCCTCCCCAACCTATAGACATGCAAATTGATAGGCTTTTGCCTTTTGGAGAAAAATCCTTTATCATCAATAGATTACCAATGATATGTTAGCTGTAGTTTGTATTCATTAGAATTACTAAGAAATAGGGCTGGAGAGATGGCTTAGCGGTTAAGCGCTTGCCTGTGAAGCCTAAGGACCCTGGTTCGAGGCTCGGTTCCCCAGGTCCCACGTTAGCCAGATGCACAAGGGGGCGCATGCGTCTGGAGTTCGTTTGCAGTGGCTGGAAGCCCTGGTGCGCCCATTCTCTCTCTCTCCCTTTATCTGTCTTTCTCTCTGTGTCTGTCGCTCTCAAATAAAAAAAAAAATTAAAAAAATTAAAAAAAAAAAGAATTACTAAGAAATAGTATTCATTTCTGATATTAACTTACTTTAAGTCATGTTGGGAACTCTCATAGTGGAGAAATATATATTTGTATCAAAATGAGTTTAGTCAATATTTTAAACTACTAGAGTAGACATTATTACTCAAATACAATCCAATATGTCACTACTCTCAAAACAAATGCATCACAGTCAACTCCCCAAATGTTTCACTATTGAAAGGGAGAACAGAGTGGGGTTGGTGGCAACAGTGTCTTTAGCCACTCCTAAATTCTTGCTGCTTGTTATATAGTTGACAATTAATTAATGTCTGTGAATTGGATGAAAGAATTATTACTTCAAAAACTAAAATGAGAGCCAGGCATGATGGCACATGCCTTTAAACCCAGCACTTGAGAGGCAGAGAGGTAGGAGGATCACTGTGAGTTCAAGGCCACCCTGAGACTACATAGTGAATTCCAGGTCAGCCTGTACTAAAGTGAGACCCTACCTCAAAAAAAAAAAAAAAAAAAAAAAAAACCTAAAATGAGTTATGGAAATATAAGGTATTTATCTCACAATACCCTCAAACCCACCATAACAATGACATGAGGTTGATTATCGTATGATTCTTTGTGCTTCTTAAAAATTCAACATTCTCTTAGCTTCCCAATAATGCTGTTTGGAAGGAAGCCACAGCAATCCCTCGGGTTCCTTCCTGTCATCTCCTTCAGAAGAGCCAACTCATTTGGACACCCAGGGGGCTGGTTTGGCAGCTGTCAAGTTCAAGCTTATGTATTTTGAGCCTTGGCATCTGCAGCTGTGGCGAGACTCATATCTAGTCTGCCCTGGCTAGGCTCCAAGGGCCAGAGCTGCCAGGACAGGGCACCCATTCCTGGGTTGTCAGAACATTCTGGTGGCTACTTTCTTTCAGTCAACCTTGGTAAAGGAAATATGCCTTCATTTCAGACCATCAGATAATGTTGTATTGAAGCTGCCTGTACCAGGTCTGAAACTGTGCCAAAGTCTTCAGTAGGGTCTACCAATAAGCTGGGTGAGGATTTAAAATAAGGAATCTACTTCAGCCACCAGAACAAAAACAACTGTTATTATCTGTATCATGAGAGTACCAACATGTAGCCCATGGCAACTTACAGCTCACAAGTATCCTGGGACCAGAGTGTGGGGAATAGAGAAGGAATGTTCTTCCTCAATTCTGGGGGTACAATGCTTGCTGCTCAGCTTCATTTTTATTCAGCTATTAGTCTGCTTAGCTCCACTCCTTATGGAGCAAAAGAGACATTTCAAGGTC
The DNA here is from genome assembly GCF_020740685.1 of Jaculus jaculus. Lineage (NCBI taxonomy): Eukaryota > Metazoa > Chordata > Mammalia > Rodentia > Dipodidae > Jaculus > Jaculus jaculus. The sequence continues at coordinate 68,974,285 of NC_059111.1, read as the reverse complement.
TTTAGGTGAATGACGTATCAATCTGCACTCTGCATAATGGCCTCACACCTGAAAAAAAGGGGCAAAGTGCCAGACAACACTGGAGCCAAGGCCACTTGCATACAAACTTGAAATCAAAGGCCAGAAGAATATTCATAGGCAGAACAGGTTCTACACTTAGGAAAGAAATGTGAAATTGTGGTTGGTAGCCACTGTCTCAAGAGTTACAAGCTCTACAGAAGAGGAAATAAATACTTAAGCAATTAAATCAGAAAGTCTGGTAAGTAGAATAAAGCCTTACAATGTAATAAGAATTCACAAGCCAGGTGTGGTGGCACACACCTTTAATCCCAACACTCGGGAGGCAGAGGTAGGAGGATTGCCATGCATTCAAGGGCCATCTTGAGACTCCATAGTGAATTCCAAGTCAGCCTTGGCTAGAGTGAGACCCTACCTCAGGACAAAAAAAAAAAAAAAAGAATTCACAAGTAGGTGCTGATAATACTCTCATACTGCCTTGTCATTAAGGGGGGGGGGGGGCAAGGAGTCTTTGCTGTTGTAAGTAAAATCCAGAAGACCTCTGCACTTATAATTCAATAACATTCCTTTTACATTCTAATTTAAAACAAGTTCCCTTGGTCTACTTAACATAAGGCTTTATCGGAAAGTTACAAATATCTACTTCAACCTCGTCTTTATTGAGCTAATGTCAGAAAGCAAAGATCAGACCAGTGCCAGCATACCACAGGTATTTATTTCCAAAGAACTTATGACAACATAAATGGATTCTCTCAGTGGAAGGGGTAAGAAGGTGAAACATATGAACTGGAATCAAAGACAGGTGAGACTATTGAAAAAGACAATACCTCAATCAAGGGATAATAGATATCACAAAACTTACACTACTTCACCTTGAACATATGATACATTTAAAAATAAATATTAATAATTTGCACATATTGGTATATACTTTTAAAAATGTATAAATTCTTATACATTATAAATATATAGTTATGTAATTCTCCAGAAAGTTTCCATGCCTTTGATTCTATATTTGTCATATTATTAAAATGAAAAGATGTTTATCTCATCACCAAACTTCAAAATCTTTAAAAGTATTTTACTTATCCTTATGAATGTGTTTTACTGAGATTATTGCTGGAATCATATGTGGAAAATATATTTCAACCAGAAAATATGTCTCATTCTCAGATTCTCAGTTTGAACATTTTTGAAATGTGGATAATAACAGATTATTCAGATAGCAGGTTAGAATAGCATTTGAAATGTTTGTGAAAGTATTTCCCTTGCTATTGTATATACTGATAAATATTAGGAATACTAATAAAATTACATTCACCCATGACTTTTCAGTAGACATTTCAGGGTCAAAAACAGGGAAAATATCAATCTTTGCTTTAGTGCATCCCTAGAATACACCTATAGCATACCCAGAGTTCAGCCTCACTGAGAGCTCACTGTGGTTCCCTTGTCTACAAAAGGCTTTCACAGCTGTAGTGATGGTATCACATTTCCACAGTCAGCACGTCAAGATACATAATAAATATCCTAAAGTTTAGGATTATCTCAGAGCTACTGGTTCTAAAACAGGAAACATCTACCTGGGGGGCTGTTCACTGCAAGATTTATAACTAATATATTTTTACTAATCTTTCTTGATGAAGTTTAAAAGAACCATCATTAAGCAGATGCTTAAAGAAGAAATAACCATTGGTAATTCTCAGCTATGTGATAAAATGTCATCACTCCTAGCTCATGTTCCTCATTTCGCACATGCATTGATGAGCAGTCCCCATATGGAATACATATTAAAGGTCTAGTTACAGTGAAGCCCATGGAAAAGAATGTGGAAATAAATGCACAGCACCAAAAGTAAGCATGCCATCCCTGGTCTCCCTATACCTTTTCTAGTCTCTCCTTGACACTATATTAAATGATATAATTCTTGTTTCATAGTACTTCATGCCCAATTCTGACAAATGTGATTGGTAAAACAGAAAATATCCACAAATATGGCATTGTTTCTACAAACATCCCATTTTGAATTGTGTTTACAAGGAATTGTACTGTAAGAATAGTTTCAGAATGATGGGATTTCCGTGTGAGTAGGAATAAAACTCAATAGCATAGGCCAGTAATCTAGAAAGGAGATATAAAGGGAAGAGAAAGGGGGGTACTTAACAGGATGGTATTGTATATGTGTAAGTAGAAGAACAGATTAATGGAGGTGAAAAGGCCTAAATGAGGTATGGGGAAGAGATTGAGTAAAAGAAAGGGAAGAAGGGCTAATCAAAATCTAAGAGGATATAAATAACTCATATATGGAAACCTACTCTTTTGGACAATGGAACATTCAGGAGCCATAGATTGTTACTAGAAAATTTTCAGTGCCAAGGATGGGATATCTTCCAGTGAGCTATTGGCCAAGGAGGTCCCTGATGCTCCCAAAACATTACAGGCCATTGCTGAGGCCCTTGGTTTCCCACCAGGAATAGATGATAATGCCCTATTGCTCAAGACTCCACATATTGGGACTACAAGGTCACTGAGAACTCCATCTGGAACTGAACTGAAATCCTCCTCCATGTAGACTAGCTGACAGAAAGCTAGAAAGAGCCATGCTGCATGCAGTTCAATGGGAGAGAGAAATCACCAGTGATGACAAACAACAGTAGACATTGCAAGCCTTAGATTTGGCTAGCCAGGCCAAATGAGCCAGTGGATGCAATAGTGGCACATCTGTTATGGGGAAACCAACTGCCCTATAATTGGACTGAAGGCCCACTCCATGAAATACATCCCTGATACTGAAAACCTACAACAGGAGTAGTCATGAGCCCTAGGGGTATAATGTCTGGGGCTGTCTGGCTAAACGTATATACTATGCTCACCAAACTACCCAGTAAGCACTTCGCTTAATGTTCATACTCATTGTGGTGGTTTGATTCAGGTGTCCCCCATAAACTTCAATGTTCTGAATGCTAGGTTTCCAGCTGATGGATATTTGGGAATTAATGCCTCCTGGAGGGAGTGTATTGGTGGGGGCGGGCTTATGGGTGTTATAGTCAGTTTCCCCATGCCAGTGTTTGGCACACTCTCCTGTTGCTATTGTCCACCGTATGTTGGCCAAGGGGTGATATCCACCCTCTGCTCATGCCATCGTTGTCCCCTAACATCATGGAGCTTCCCCTCTAGCCTGTAAACCAAAATAAACTTCTTTTTCCCACAAGCTGCTCATAGTTGGGTGATTTCTACCAGCAATGTGAACCAGACTGCAACACCCATATATTAATGCTACTCTCAATTTTGGTTAGAGAACCTTCTCTTTTCAGATGACAATGACCATGGGATGACTCAGAAGACACCATGGTGCTGAGAAGAAACGACAGAGGAGTGTGAAGCACTGCAATATCTCTATCACACCTTCCAAGGCTCAGGGTCCATTGCAGAAGAGGTGGCAGAAAGAATGTAAGAACCAAAGGAAGGGTAGGACTCCTACAATGTGCTCCTCCAGACACAAACAGCCTTGATATCCATGATCTCACAGTACCTGACACTACCTACACAAGACCATCAGAATAGGATGAAAAGATGATGACATCAAAATAAAAGAGAGACTAATTGAGAGGGGGCGGGGATATGAAGGACAGTGGAGTTTCAAAGGGGAAAGTGGGTGGAGGGAGGGAATTACCATGGGATATTGTTTACAGTCATGGAAGTTGTCAATGAAAAGAAAGCATAGGGAAAAGAAAGAATAGACTTTTGGGCTGGAGAGATGGCTTAACTGCTAAGGCACTTGCCTGCAAAGCCAAAGGACCTTGGTTTGATTCCCCAGGACCCACGTAAGCCAGATGCACAATGTGGCAGTGGCACATCTGGAGTTCGTTTGCAGTGGCTGGAAGCCCTGGTGGGCCCATTCTCTCCCTCTCTCTCCCTCTCTCTCTCTCTCTCTCTCTCTCTCTCTCTCTCTCTCTCTCTCTCTCTCTTTCTCCCTCTTTCCCTCTCTCAAATAACTAAATAAAAATTAAAAAAATAAAAAATAAAAATAGGGCTGGAGAGATTGCTTAGCAGTTAGGCACTTGCCTGTGAAGCCTAAGGAGCCCGGTTTGAGGCTCAATTCCCCAGGACCCACATTAGCCATATGCACAAGGGGGCGCATGCATCTGGAGTTCATTTGCAGTGGCTGGAAGCCCTGGTGTGCCCATTCTCTCTCTCTCTCTCTCTCCCTCTTTCTCTCTCTCTCCTTCTCTCATTCTGTTGCTCTCAAATAAATAAATAAATAAAGATAAACTATTTTTAGGAATAGAGTTTCTTTTTAGCCATAGATCCATTCCTATTTTCTCAGATGTCTACTACACACCAAATGACCACAAACATGATATTAACAACCTCAGGTACTTCCCATTATAAAAGAACCTGACATATTCCTTCTACAGAAATGAGAAAACCAGTGTAAATGTTTCAAGGCACTGGACTTATGATCCTTTGTGGACTTACACTAATGGAACCTTGACTCTGTATAACACTAGGAACAGACATGGAATAGAAAGGAACAGATGGGACTCTCACCTTCTAGGTCTTGATTCTAGACTTTTAAGGAATAAAATATGATAACCAAATACAGGACCTCATAAGGGAAGGGCAAGTTCTTTTAATCCAGTTCATACGGCAACAACAGTGCTCATGAATGGAGGAAAAATATGTCTACTGTCTCCTGGTGCTGAGACAGAAAGCAACTGTAACAATACAATAGATCTCAGTGTGGCAAGCAATGTTCAAAGCATTGTTCAGACAGTCACAACAGATATTTGCTTCATATAGTACTAGGAATTACCTTATGAAGGAGGACATATTATTGTCATTTTTATTTTGTAGATGAGAAAGCCAAGTTCAAAGACATAACTCAGCATAGACCACTTCAAACTCCATGTGCCCTTAGAAATCAATCTGTCTGTTGGTCAAGAAGTCTGTTTTGCTTATTCCAAATACCTCTGTAAACATGCAAGTGTTTATCTAATTCTGATTTTGTTTCACAGGTGAATGGACAGATAAACATAAAAGAAAAAGAAAAAAGCTAAGACACAATTGTCTGAGATTTGCTTCACTGAAAGGAATATAGTCATGATCTCATAGTGCTATACTGACAACTATCTATAGCTGAAATCAGAAATATTGGATGGGCACCAGGTAACCAGTTTTATGAGATCCAAATGAAATAGGTTGGCAAAGCGTAGGGATTCTTTTCAAAGGGTATCCTTGATTTCACCATTAATCAGTTTATCCCTCTTTCCCTTATTGACTGGCTGTCTACTTCAATACAACACTGTGGCTCTTTTCAGAGCTTTCTCATTCAGCCTTTAAATTAGCTAACTGCCCAGCCACATGGCAAGTAGCAATTTATGCCAAACAAAGCATGAGGCAGGAGGCACTGAGGAAAGACTGCTTATTTTCCTTCTGCTGTCCTATAAGGAGGGGAGAGGGTGACAAATGTGTGTGGGTTGGTAAATTGTACTAATTTACAAGCCTACTGTTATCTTTCTAATGTAACACTCCCTAGAGGAGCTCTGAGGAATGATCTACCTGCAGCTTTCAGCTTCAATCAATAAATGGAAGATTATGGAACACAGAAAGCTATTTAATACAGTAGAGTCTTGCTATTGCACCATGGAAGAACTACTAGTATTCATGAAACAAGTGATCTTAACGTTAAGATAAAGACATGAATATGTTGCCTCTCAACCTATACTTTGAAAATAGTAGTAGAAACCAACACTGATACAGATGATTATAGCTTGTGGTTGTTAATCTTGTCACCTTGATGAAATTTGGAATCATGGTGGAAACAAATGTCTGTGCATGTCTTCCAGGGACTTTCTAGATTAGGTCATTTGTCATGGGAGTAAGACCTAAGCTAAAATATGAGTAGTGTCATTCCATAGGCTAGGTGGCCTGCTGACCTGCATAAAATGGAGAGAGATACTTGAACATAAGCATTCATTGCTGTCTGATCCTAATCGCAGATATAATGTGACCAACTCTTTCAAGTATTTGCCACCAAGCCTTTACCAAGAGCATAGATTGTAACCTCATAAGCCCTTCCTCCCAAAATTGGTTCTGGTCAGGCAATTGGTTACAACAATAAGAAATTAACTATTACCTAGCTCAAACTATCCACCAGAATGTCTCTACAACATCTTAAAACCATAATGCTCATCATGGTGACTACCAGTTACTAAGCAGCACACCCAACTTCTATGTTTGCCTTCCCTTGCACATTCAAACTCTTGGTCATTGTGTAATGTTCCATAACCTTGCAAATTTGAAACCAACTATTTGCTATGTAAATTAGAACTCCAAAGTGTTCTATCCTCCCAATAGAGTCTATAGCCCAACCCAATCAATTTTATCTCCAAACTATATCTTTAATGTATCCACCTATCTCCAGATCCATCAAACACTTTAGCCCATTATTTCTTACCTAAACTGTTATATTAGTTTCTCATATTGGCTTTTTAACATCCTCTGCCCTCTTTCCATCCTTCCATCTTACCCACACATACACACATGCACACATTTGGAGAGATGTGTGTGTGTGTGTGTGTGTGTGTGTGTGTGTGTGTGTGTGTATGTATATATTCTTTTGCTGCTAATTATATATTTTTAATATATATAATTTTAATTATCTAAATTATACATACACACACATATATATATGTATATATTTATATAATATAATATTATAATATATAATAATATAATATTATATAAATATTATATGTGTATTATATTTATATAATATGTATATAATATGTATATATTTACATGCAAAAAGAAACAAAGATCAATGTATCAGCAGATCCAGTGTCTCATGAGAATCTGTTTCTTGGCTTGCAAATGACCATCTTAATGTATCCTCATATAGCAGAGAGCATAAAGTAAATGCAATTCCATTGTTTATTTTAGAAAGAGCACTAATGCCATTCATGAAGCCTCCACTCTCATGATTTGGTTACCTTTCAAACAGCCCAAATCTTTGTGTTAATGCATTAGGTTTTCAGCATAGATATGAGTAGTAGGGATGGGAGAAAAGCTTTCAGTGTACACTGCTGAGGAACCACAACGTCTGTGATTTCTCTGATACACATTTTTTTTCTATTAATCTTCAGACAGAAACATACTTCAGCAGTGACTAAAATACACCACACCAATGTCTCTGCAGCCTCTGTTATGTTTCTGCCTCACATATGTAAGTTCCAGCTCTATATCCTTTCTAAAGAAATTCAGTGCCAAGAGAGTCTAATTAAGTCTTATAAGCTTGCCTGACAATTAAATCTATTCTGGTGTCCTATTGAAATAACATAAGTACAATCATAAATATACAAATGGATGAGGAATTAAATAAAAACTAGTAAAATATTATCTTGTCTTTAAGGAGCTTAATAATAGAGTAAAATGTGAGATGGATACTGCTATATTGCTATTGTAAAAAATTGAAATACATCTGAAATACATCTGGAGAAAAATACATCATGCTAGAGCTTCAAAAGATAAAAAGATTGTTTGAAAATGGGAAAGTCTTTGTGGACACCTCAGGGGCATCTGGGGTGGACACATGCACTGGGCAGAAAAACTGGAAAAATGTATATTTGAAACAAAGCTGGAGGAATACTAAATCCTAAATTTTAGGAAAAAGATTAGGAAAGCTGCTGTCAGGATAAAACCTGGAGGGCCTTGCAGACTGCCAGGAATATGCTTTAATAGAGCAGAGCCTGAAGACCCACTGGAGAATGGTGAGGGCAGTGGCACTACAACCACGGCCCCGATGTGTGCTGCTGTTCAGGATGGCCTGGACCTCACTCAGGTGACAGCAAAATGATAGACGGGCTGTGTTAATGATCCATTAAGACATCTACAGGTCTGAATTCATATGATGGCATAGAAAATAGGAAACAGAAATGGAATAGGGGGAACCTACAGACTTTCCATTTCCTCCTTATTTGAAACAGCGTATTTGAAAAGGGAGTAGGCCTAGAGTTTGGTTTGGATATATGATATGAGTAAACACTAAAGAAACATGGAAAACAAGCAGGAGAACAGCTAAGAAGAAAGTGAAACAAGAAAATTCAAGTCAGGTGCAATAGTTTTATGGTGTCTCTAATGATGGAAGGTGTTCAAATTGGACTATGTATCCTGAGTGTATAATTCCTGGCTCTGCCACTCCCTGCCAGTGGCGTCTTCCTTGTGCCATGTATTTTTCTGTTCTGCATCTCTATTTCATTAACTATTCAGGGGATAAATTAAATACTTATGATATACAACTATCGGAAGGGGTTGGCTACCAATTGATTGATTCAAAGCTGCACATTAACTCTTTGCTATTCACTCTATGCAAATGGAGTTCTGTTATTCAAATCTTTCTGTTCTGCCAGCTGTCATGAGCTAAGCTTCATTCTTGAAGGTCACTGAACACACATTGCTGGAGAAGCGGGTTCCACCCACATCCAACACAGAGCACTCATTGGACTCCACCAGCATGTAGAAATTGGTCTTTCCTGTTTCCAACTCATTTGGTGATCGCTGCTCTGGAAGCTAGCTTCTGCATTAGCAAGCTGCCAGCAACACCTTATACCCTGAATCTCACCTCTGGCACTCAGACAATTGTAGCAGCGTCTGGATGACAGACTAAGCTTGAGCTTACTGTCATCTTCTTAATCCAAAGTCAGTTATTTCTACTTAAATGGTTTCTCTTACAGTAATATTAAAATATATAACACATTATTCTTTTCTGCAAATGTTTAATGTGACACTAAGGATGATTTGGTAGAGCTATTATCACTGTGCTTTCTGGGACACAGAAGCCCAAGTAAGAAGTGGTTGAGTGATGCATACTGTCCAACAGTGCTGATTAGTGATGAATATGAGGACAGATCTGAGATCTCACAGCTTTTGGCCAAATACTTTTTTCTCTTCCCTCTATTCATTCTTCAACAATAATGAAAAAGATGAACCAAAGTAAAATGACATCTTGAATTAATTTTTTTTCTTCTAACTGAAATGACATCTTGAATTATTTCTTTTTCCTTCTAACTATATAACATCTCAGAACAAATTTAGAATATTCAAGCAGATCAATGTCTGGAGATACAGACCCTGAGCCTTGCATTCCATTCACCATGTTCATTTCTGTATTCATAACTGGTAGTTAGGACATTTACTGTGTCCTGTTAGAACTCTCCTAACTCTGTAATATGGAACTGCGATAGACCTGCTTGATGCAATGAGTATCACCAGGGTCTAGTCACACATCCCTCTTGGTTCTCCACTTCTTTATCTGTAAAATGTCAACGACATATCAAAAATCTATGTGATTTTTTCCTCCTCTAAGCCCCTATGTTCCCAAAATTTTCCTCCCAAACTTGATTTATTTACGTACAAAATATACTATTATACTTGATGCCTACCAGTATCCAAGTACTTTGATTTTATTGTTTAACATGTCATTTGGAAAAATGATTAAACAGAACTACTAAGAAATGTTTTAAATAATAGTTGCCTCCACTAGAAACCTGGATTCCCCAGGGATGAATAAACCTGGTAATCCACATTTCTGAAGGCCCTGAGAACCCAGGATGCATGGCTAGGTATGAGAACCACTGATCTTCACTTTGGCCTGTTGTTTTGTAATCATAACTCATATGTAGAACACAACTCCTAAGAGCTTGCAGAAACTGATTATTTTCCATTTTATTGCTCTATCAAAAGCTACATTTTCTCAGTTTTGCATTTTGCCCATGAAAAGCTTAGCTTCAGTTAAGAAGTAAGAGCTGATAGCCACATTATATTATGAAATTTAGAAGTGACAGATCCTTAGTGCTTGAAAGAGCCAGATGACAGAAACCATATCTGTGACAGCTGACAGACTCTTCAAAGCTCAGGGGGGAAAAAAGGCCAAAAACATATGCTAAGTATCTCAACTCATAACCAAATGCCATGGAAGGACTTAATAAGACGCCTACAATGCCATCATCCAGATTTGAATTGCAAGATTTGAATTTCAGGTAACTTGTCTATGCCCCTTTCTTCTAAAATTATAGATTTGTATTTCAATGTATTGTTTTCTAAAAGCATGAATGTGTATTCAAATTATAGCTGCAACTATAAGCTAGGGAGCTCTGACCTGTTTAATTAATCTTTGGTGGTATGACCGAAATAAGAAGTTAAAAGTCTGAGTTAAAATTATATGACTCTGGGCTGGGGAGATAGCTCAGCCAATAAGAGCACTTGCCACTTAAGCATCAGTGCCTCTCAGGGCAAGTCTGCAAAGTTCAACACCTGCAAGAGAAAATAAAGTCAGACATTCTTCTCTGGCTTCCCCATGTGTCTGCATGTACCTGTGCGTACATCACACACTGCACCACATACCAAAGCTCTACACACAAAAAACTGTTTTATTCCACAAAGAGTAAAGTTAAGAAAGTAAGTGATGTTGAATTTGTCTTTTATTATCAGAACTATGGTTAATGTATCAGCTAATTCAATAGATACAGTGTTGTCACTATTCTAGTTAAGAAATAAGTACCTTTAAAATCTCTGTAATGGGGCTAGGGAAATGGCTCAGCAGTTAAAGCCACTTCCTTGCAAAGCCTGCCCGTCCCTGTTTCAATTCCTCAGTACCCACATAACGTTTCATGCGCAAAGTGGAATGTGCATTTGGAGTTTGTAGAGGCAAGAGGCCCTGGCACAAGCATTCTCCACTTCTCTCTCTCTCATAAATAAAAATACTTAAAAATAATTTTTGCAGGTCAAAACCTTGAGCAATCTGTTTAATGCCAGGCTACATGCTATTCCCAATATAAAGGCTTGTGCATGGAAATAATAATAGCAAATATAAGTCAAATGTCTTCACTGTATGCGAACAGCAGCCAGCAAGGCCAGGCACTTTATTGGATCACAGCAAGGCTAGCACCCTTGGCTAGGTCATACTGAAAGGAAATATGGTCCTCAGGTTCCAAACTGTAGCAGCCTGACTCTCAAGCCCTTGCTCCTCATTGTCATAAAATCCTGCATCTTCCCAGATGAACAAGCTTTACAAATGCCCTACCAGGAAGTGTTTTACAAATCAATGAGTCATCAGTTTTCCGAGAAACCATACATAAAGAAATACAAATGCCAGTACTGATCAAGTACCTGCTTATGACAACCAATGCTGTTACCAGGCCAGCAAGCATCTTGTAGACTAGATACTAGGATGGATGGGAAGAGAAGGGAGGGCGTTGAAGGGGCAGGAAACACAAATCTAGACCCAAATAGCAATGGTACCATAAAATTCTACTTCCTAAAAGGCAGGCCAAACGGCTGAACCTTCACCAGGCCCTTACAGGGAACACCTGAACCACAAGACACTGGAGAGGGTAGGATCAAGGCTAACCTTAATCTTCTACATTTTCCCTCCCTTCCTCTCCCTCTCTCTTTCTCTTCTCTCTAACTCTTGTATATTAGTTATCTTTTGCCTCATTTTCTTAGTGGGCACTGACCTGTAACTCCCAGTACCAGCATGAGGCTATCATCCACAATGAGCGTTGGATCAGAGAGACCTACAAAGTTTCCTAAAAGACAGACAGATTTCTATCAGAGTACTTGATGATCCACCAAAGGACAGTGGTAAGACCCTATTGCTGAAGACACCGTATGCAGTTGACACATAAAATGGAATGGCATGGCTGGAAGCTAGAAGAGATTCAGTATCCACACAGTCAGCGTGTCTAGTGCCAGAAGGGGCTACATGGGCGACTGGGGGAAAATGACCAATATCTGTCCAAGCAACTTATGGTCTAACCTACTTAGCAGCAAATAACCTGTTGTGATGTCCACACAAGTGCAATAGTGGCACACAGCCATGGTGGGGAACCAACTGCTCTTGATTTCGCTAAGTGATCCCCTCAGTGGTACGGGACCCATAGCTGGAGCTGGGAAACAAGTCAGAACCATATCTAAATGTTAGCCCACTCTCCAATATCAAGCTACCATCAATCATGGGCTACCAGAGGGCCTACACCTATTATATTCTCTATAAAAAAGTAAGGGTTATCTCATTTGTCCTGGTACTAACTTGCTCTCCATTGGAGAATCTGCTTCTTTTTTTCACATAGACGCAGATCCTAAGGAGAGAGCCACCCCATCATACCTCAGAAGGGCTGAAACTAAGAAAAATTAGTGAAACAAGCAAGGATGCTATTTTCCTGATGAACTGGATACCAGCACAAGGGGGAAGGAGAACAACCCAGAGAAAAATCAACTCCTACCAAATCAGAGAGCCAGAACCTCAGAGGCCCCCAACACGGAACATAACACTGAAGCATACCACAAATGAACCCAACATGGCTCAGGGAAATTTTGTGGAAGAGGGGGTGGAAAGAATGTCAGAGTCACCTGTTGGGTCATGATATGCAGAGACATTTATCTTACTCATAACTGTGGGCTAACTCCACAATGCATGACCCATATACCTCAACAAGATGGAGCCAATGGGTAGGGGGTAGGTCATGGATGAGCCTAATAATAGTACCAAACTGACTGTGTTTGCTGAATACAAAGCTAATTAATAAAAAAAAATTTAAAAAGAGAAATGATGCTGTGAACATCAGGTCAGAAGGCAAGACTACCACAATTTGAGTCCATGCCAGACACCAAAAAAGCCTTGCTTTGTTTGGGAAGCTTGACCAGATGGTTGGGAAACTTCTGCTGGTAGAAGTCTATACCTGCATAGGCAAGCACAAGCATACAAACTGACAAAAAGATTTGTTAGAATATTGGCACCCACCATACATTTCAAATATATTATTGAGGGCTGGAAAATAGTGTGCTTGGTGAAATGCTGAGCTGAATCCCCAGAACCTAAGTACAAATGCAAGCATGGTGGTCCATGCTTGGAATCCCAGCACTGAGGCCACAGAGATGAGGATCACTAGGACTGGATGGCCAAACAGGCTAGTCTAATTGATGAGCTCCAGGACAATGAGAAAACCTATCTCAAAAAATGAGTGGATGGGGGCTGGAGAGATGGCTTAGCGGTTAAGCGCTTGCCTGTGAAGCCTAAGGACCCCGGTTCGAGGCTCGGTTCCCCAGGTCCCACGTTAGCTAGATGCACAAGGGGGCGCATGCATCTGGAATTTCGTTTGCAGTGGCTGGAAGCCCTGGCGCGCCCATTCTCTCTCTCTCCCTTTATCTGTCTTTCTCTCTGTGTCTGTCACTCTCAAATAAATAAATTAAAAATTTAAAAAAAAATGAGTGGATGGCATTCCTGAGGAAGATAGCCAAGGTTGTACTCAGTCCTTCACATACATGCACACAAATGCATGCACATCCACACACATATGTACACACACATGCACACACAACTGGTGTTACAAAATTATTGACTTTATAGTTCATTGGATTCAAGCAAAACTGTAAATGATATGGAGAGATTTTTGTCCCTGTGGTTCTTCCTCATGAAGGAAGTGGTGATTGTCTTTAACTTAATGTGGTTACTGGTCCAGACTGTCACTCTCCCTTTCCAGTGAAGTCTAGTGTGTGGGAAGTGGTGGCTGGGCCAGATGCATAGACTTATACTCAAAAGTGTTCAACTACGACATGAAGTAACAGTCCCTCAAGAAGAGTGAAGTCTAGTTAGGGCTCACTGTCCTGAGTCCAACTTCTGCTTTTGCACCAGACCTTAGCATCAATGAAAAAACTTTGGAGCATCCATGCATTACTCATTTATTCACTCCTGATTTATCATGTATTTCCATTTTCAGTAACTTAATTGTTAACCAAACTGTAAGCAACTTTAACCAATGCAAACTCTCCTTGCTAATCTTTAAATCCGCCTGAGCTCTTACAACCTGGCACAAAGCAGGATTCCTGCTGTGAGGGCCCTTACTAGTGAATTTGGGTCTTCATACAAGATGAAAGTAGTGTTAGAAAACTGACTTTTTGCTATGAACCCATGAGTGGCTGTTTATCACAGCTAGAGGACACCTGAATATTACCTCTGGGCTGTGTCTGTGGGGAAAATAGTTGTGCCCCAAAACTTTTTATCATTGCTTTTCATTAAGGTTTGGAGGGAGTTTAAAGACCCTTCCTTAAGAATGGTCTCTTCCTAAAAAGTATAAAAATTACAAAGAATTTTCTGGCAAAGTTCAAAGACATATCCTGTCTAACATCATTGAGATATCTGTATTGCTGTTTACACTGTGCAGAATCTACTTACTTCAAATAAAATATTCTCAAGTCTAAGCTTTTGGAAATGCCAATGTCAAACACTATACTCACATGTTATACAAAGTATATATCATCTATCTAATCAGACTATAAGTCCAAATTCTTAATGAAATCATCCCCACTCATATCTACTTACTAACTATCCAACTCTACTGTTGCCACTATTTGTTCATAACACTCAATATCACATGTCTCCCTTCATAGCTCTAAAATGTAAATTGAAAACAAGCTGAAGCAATGATACATTAGATAGCTCCTGGGGCCTTTTCATAATAGCTCCTCAAAATAATGTGTTTTCTGACTACTAGTATGTTGGCATGTTAGCATACAATTATCAGTATCTATAGAAGCATGAACTCATTGTGCTATAATCTCCAACAGAACAGAAAAAGATGTTCCAATTAGAACAAGAAAAATGTGAGTCTATTTTTAAAATGGAAGGACTTTCTACATGTGGAAATTCCAAAATAAGTGAATCTCATCTTGAATTCCTTTTGGCTTGCATTCATTGTTAACTTCGCATAGGCTGGCAATGCCTATAGGCTGGACAGAAACACTTTTGAAAGTATGGAGAAGAAAACAGAAGTATTGATAAGCCAGAAATCATAAAACTACTCTAAATATACAACTTCAGCCAAGACCAAATCCATCAGTTTTGTTTTTTTTTTTTTTTCCTCTCTGAAATTAAAGCATTCAGCCATGAATTGACCAATTTTCCCCTCTGATTTGTCTCTTCTGCTTTATACCTAATTGGTTCGTGGTGGGAACTGGTTGACAGGTGTGAGAATAAAAGTAAAATGATCAGTAAACCCCAGGGATGGCCTCTCAACATGTAAATAAGGTACTTGTAATAATTATAGTTCATGTAGGTTCCATGCCTCATGGTTTAAAAGGTATTTTCACTATGTATTAGCACAACATTGTCCCAAAATAGGCAGAGTACAAATGTCTATCTTTTACAGAATAGTGAGCATCAGTTGTAACATTAGTTGTGATACAGAAACAGGTTAAGGATTTTTTATTTACCTACCTCTTCCATATTTAATGTGCAAATATCAGTCATTAAATAGGTGCATCAGAGCCAGAGAGGAGACAACTGCTTTCGTCTTGTGTTGGTATCTGATGGACATCCAGGGTAAATGTTCTCAAAGCTTCACATACTTCATGGGTGCCTAAAGGTCTCGCAGTGGCTGAGCCCCACAATCCAGAGCATCTGAGTCCTTAACTCTGGAAGGAGGTCCACAAAGCTGTATTTTATTTATTTTTATTTATTTATTTGAGAGAGAAAATAGGCACACCAGGACCTAAGCCACTGAAAACGAACTCAAGATGCTTCTGGCTTACATGGGTCCTGGGAATTCAAACCTGGAAAATGCCTTAACTGCTAAGCCATCTTTCCAGCCCAGAACTGAATTTCTAATACAATTCACAATATTGCTACAATTATTCTAACAACCACACTTTTAGAACACTTTGCAAGTACTTGAGATAGGATTTTCCTGTGTCTCACTAATTCCAAAGGAAAAGGTTGTTACCAAGGCTCTTCATGATCTGTGCTATAAGTTATAAACACAATCTTAATTCAGAAATAAGAAACATTATAAAACACTGAAGAAATAGAGCATTTGTAAATAGAAGATGAAAAGACCTCAAAGGTTCATGGATAAGCAGAATTAAAGTTGTGAAAACTGTTATGTTAACAAAAGTGATAGGAACTTTTAGCCAGGCATGGTGGTGCAAGCCTTTAATCCTAGTACTCAGGAGGCAGAGGTAGGAGGATCACCGAGAGTTCGAGACCACCCTGAGACAACTTAGTGTATTCCAGCTCAGCCTGGGATGGAGTAAGAACCTACCTTGAAAAACAAAAAACAAAACAAAAAAAAAGTGATCTGAACTTTTCTATGCAATCCTCATTCAAATTCCAGTAACATTTTTGACAAAAAGGGGAAAATTTCAAAAATTAAAAAGACCACAAATAGCCAAAGCCATCCTGAGCAGAGATAGCACTACTAGAGCCATTAAAATACCTGATCTCAAATTATATTACAGTCATAGCAATAAAACAGCATGATAGAGACATGTAGACCAGTAGAAATAATAGAATAGAATAATATAATAAAAGAATAAAATAGAATAGAATGGAATAGAGGACCCAGAAATACATGCCAAAAGCTATAGAATCAAAATTTTTTGACAAAGCTTTCAAAACTATACACAGGAAAAAAGACAAGTTTTCCAACAAATAGTGCTGGAGAAACTAGATAGCCAAAGTAGAATATTGAAACTAGTTCCTTTCCTTCCATCCTGAAAAAAGTCAGTTCAAAATGGATAATTACCTTCCATAAGGATTCTTGTCCACATATTATCAGTTGAAAGTTTAGAAAAAATAAGAATGGAATTTCTTCAAAAGGGGAAAATTCTATCTTCAGACAACCTTCAAACTGTAGCATCAATTCTTGGAGAATATATAACCTGTTGACCTGCTCAACAAATTCCCAGTGTCCGAATTGATACAATCACATTAGCAAAATCCTTAAAATAAATTATTGTTTATTATCTATCTATCTGCCACCTATCATCTATTGCTTGTTTTCCAGAAATCCATAGTTATATATAATGTACAGAACTTTCTTTTTTTTTTTTTGTTCATTTTTTATTTATTTATTTGAGAGCGACAGACATAGAGAGAAAGACAGATAGAGGGAGGGAGAGAGAATGGGCGCGCCAGGGCTTCCAGCCTCTGCAAACGAACTCCAGACGCGTGCGCCCCCTTGTGCATCTGGCTAACGTGGGACCTGGGGAACCGAGCCTCGAACCGGAATCCTTAGGCTTCACAGGCAAGCGCTTAACCGCTAAGCCATCTCTCCAGCCCCAGAACTTTCTTTTTTAACATCACTTTATAAACCCCACAAAAATCAATAGTCATCACTTTACAGATGAGAAAAGACATAAACAACCAAGAGATACCATTTATTGGGAGAAAAATTAGGCTGTAGCTTGGAAATTTAGTCTGAGCTCTCTATGACTCCAATGACCATCTTTTATATACTACAAAGTATTATTACCTATAAAGGTCAGTCCACAGAATCTGTATCTTATAGGTGGACTCTGAACTTATCCATAAAATTACATATGCCCAAAACTAGATATTAACTCAGAGATTTGAGTTAAACATAATATTATGTAAAAGAGCAAGAGGGGTGCTCGGAAGCTGGCTCTTGCCACACAAACATGAGTATCTGAGTTCTGATATCCAAATCCCATGTAAAAGCTGGAAGCTGTGGCAGGTATTTGCAATGGCAGAGACAGGAGAACATGCTGGAATCTCAGAGGCAAGCAAGCCTAATGAACTAACTAAGTGGTAAATGATAAGAAACTTTGCTTCAAGGGAGGTAGAAGGCTAAGACTGATGCCTGAAAGCTGTCTTCTGACCTCCACATTCCTACTGTGGCACAGGCACCACCCAAACAAATACACACACACACACACACACACACACAGAAAGAGAGAGAGAGAGAGAGAGAGAGAGAGAGAGAGACTACATCATATCACATACATATACAAATAAAATTCTGTCAACTTGTCAACTTGATATAACTAGTTATTTGCATGTCACAAAGATTCAGATACATGGCTACATTTTTTTTTCATTGAAAGTATTTGGTGGGAGGGCTGGAAAAAATGGCTTATCCTTTAAGACACTTGCTTGCAAAGCCAAAGAGCCCAGGTTCTATTCCCCAGGACTCACATAAGCCAGATGCACAAGGTGGCACATGCATCTGGAGTTCATTGCAGCTGCTAGATGTATTGGTACCTCTCTATATACATATATATTTCTCTCTCCCTCTCTCTTCTCTCTCTCAAATAAATAAACATAATCCCAGCACTCAGGAGGCAGAGGTAGAAAAATAACTGTGAGTTCGAAGCCAGCCTGAGGCTATATAGTGATTACCAGGTCAATCTGGGTTACAGTGAAACGCTACCTCAAAAAAAAAGTGGTAGGGATGTGAAAATTACTAGGAGTAATAAAAACAATTTTAAAAACCATTTTCTGGAACCATTACTCTCTGACTGATCTTCATTCTACCATGATATCATTGAATGTCTGTGAAAGAATTATAAGTCTCATTTTACAAGTTGGAAACTGAGGCTCATAGATGTCAAAAAAGTTTATAGAAAATAAATGTTTAAATCCTAAATCTAGCAGCAATAAAAGCGGAAACTGATACAAATCTAAGGCATTGATACAAAGAAGGAAAAATTACATAATGTATGTGAATTGCTTAACACAGTATACGGCATCCATACACTCAACAAAATAAAACTAGTCCCTTCTCTTTTTTTGCAAAAATAAACATCTATCTACAGAAAGAATGATTATATACCACCTACAAAAGTAATCTCGTATGAAAATTCAAGAAATAAATTTAGAAAATAAAGTGTGACAATAATTATCTAGTTGTGAGCATGCTCAGAGTGCTTAATTCTTTTAATTTTTTGTTCTTTTTAATTTTTATTAATTTATGTAAGAGGCACAAAAAAGGGAAAGAGAAAGGGAGAGAGAGAGAATGGGTGCACCAAGGCCTCCAGCCACTTGCAAATGAACTCCAGACGCATGCACCATGTTGTGCATATGGCTTATGTGGGTCCTGGGGAATCAAACCTGGATTCTTTGGCTCTGCAGGCAAGTGCCTTCACTACTAAGCTATCTCTCCAGCCCAGAATGCTTAATTCTTAATAAGGGCTTCTAATATGCTGATACAATGAAAAATGCATAAAAAGGCATTTAACACTTCCTAATAAAAAAAATGGTTTCAAAAATCAACTAATTGCTCCCCAAGCTTTCCTTTGGTTTCCCTGGTTTTGGGTTCATACTCTTATGTAAGCAAATGATCCTAGAATAAACTGTCCTCTAGGAATGTAAGAACCAAAAGGTTGCAAGGAGTACTTTGGGACACCATCCTCCTGACATGAAGGGACTGTTGCATTCATGACCTCACAGCAGATGCTGTTACCTCCATAAGACCTGCATAATATGGAGCCCATCAACATCTTGACAAAGACAATGGAAAGAGACAAAAATAGAAACAGACATCAAAGTAAACAATTTGTAAATGTTCCACTTTCTGGATCTTGTCCAGAAGAGTTCCATTGCTTTTCCTCCAACTTTTAGAAAATTCTCACCTTGAAAGAGAAGGAGAGAGGGAACACTTTTCATGTGTATATGAGTCTCTCATCTCACTAAAAGTGGTTTCTTCCAAACATCTCTTTCAAAGCTAAAAAGTGGACCTTGATTTAACTGGAACATTTCCATCTAATTTTTCTGATTACATATATATGAATACTTTATTGTTACTGACCTCAGTGAGCCAAAAATAGGCAATTAATTTTCTTCTAATCCAAGAAGTGGACACTTACTCTAAATCAATGCAAGAAAATATATTGTGGCCATATAACTATGAAGTTTATACTGCTCTCCTGGTTCCTACTCAAGGTATATTAGTCTAGCTGTTCCCTTGTTTTATTAGAACAAAACATTCTCTCTCCACATGATACAAATATTCCAGAAAAATATGAGGTTCTCATAACAGCAGTGAGCAGTCAAAACACATAGCTATAATAAACCATTGCCTTACCAGATGTCAAGTACTATTTGACCTCTGCCTTTCTTCTAGTAATGTTAAAATTGTCCGGGTGGTTAAAGGGTTAAATTCACCAGCAATTGGCAATGCACTTCCTTCTGTGGCTAAAGCAGAGCTCAAAAGATACTTGGAGCCAGGACAGTAATGAGACAGTAGAGCTCATATTATAGCTTTGGTGATGACTAAACCACACAAAGTTCAAAGAGCCACAATCCCTTAATCACAAATCTGCCCTCCCTCACAAAGACAGTTGAGAGGATGCTGGATTATCCATTACATGGTGGCACAAGATAAGATCCTGAGAGACCACAGATGAAATAGGAAGGTTTATTCTTTGAAAATGAACTTCCCTTGCTCATTGACTCTGATAGATTACACTTTAGAAGAGTTAAAGAAAAATGCCTTTCCTTCTTTTTCTGTCTCTTTCACTTAGAACACACTGGTTACAAAGGAAATAATCGATAAATAGAGTTCCCAGCCAAACTTAAGGGAATAAACTAGTAAATGCTAAGCTTTGGAGCATTAAGAAGGCTCTTGTGCAGATTCAGAACAATTTCCATGTCATTAACTCTAACTGCTCCCTCCACCAATGGGACTCACTGTCAGGAACAGCATCAGCATTCTTTTGCTTCCCAGTCTCAAGCATAACAATGACAACAGTATAGCAGTAATGACAAGGATGCCACTGCCCATATGTGGAACATATTAAAATATATGGAGTGACTTACATGCCATTCATTCATGTATGCTCCATGAAGGCAGGAATTAGTGCTGTCTCAACAGCCTGTTAAAATGCCTAACTAATAAATGTTTATTTAATAAATTAGTCTAAATACCTCATTTTACCTTCACAGAGCAATATCCTTTGAATGGGATTATTTGTTCCAATTTATAGAAGTTAAAACTGAGACGGGGACATAAACAAAGCACCCAAGGTTACACAGCTATTAAGTGGCTAAGTCAGAGACAAACCAAGATCCCGGCTCTACATTTGATATCCATCCCCTATGGTACTGCTGAATTTGAGCTTAATCATGGATAAAGCAAGTAAGAAGACTAGCATGTCAAAACACATGAATAAATATGCCTCTCCAAAGAATGACAAAAGAAAAAAAATGCTAAAACTCCAAGGTGACATCACAATAAAAATGCAGTGAGAAGTCAAGTTCAAGAGACTGGTCATTATTAATCAAATTATAGATCAGCCCCAATGGCCACATATTTCCTTGCACTTGCACTCAAGAGACCCTTTTGTAAAACATTCACAGAAAAAAGATCAATACCTCTCTGGAGGTAAGTGGCATAAATTATGTCTCAACATATACACCACAGGAGTTTTACTGTGTGTTGTATACAGTAATTGCATTTTATAGATGGTTGTGGAAAGTTTCAGTCCTCATTGATTTTGATCATAAACTAAAAGGCGACAAAAAAGAAAAGAATAGCCCTTTAGGTGAAGTCAGTCAGCTGAAGCTACAAAAGAAAATGAAAATGTAGCATGCCAAATGTGATCAATTCATGTTTTGTAGAAAATGGATGGAGATATTTCGGGGCTCTCATTATGAGATAGTAGCAGAACTTAAAAAGTACTGTGAGGATCCTTGTTCCTCTAACACTCCATGGTGGTTCAGATTGGCAGGATATAAGCAACAGGAAGCCAACTTACACTGCAGCCCATTTGAACATAACATACTGTGCTCGCTATCAAAGAGGCTCATGAGCCTTGTGAACTGAATATTTGTGTTCTGATCATCGCATTAAATGTGTCTTTGGAATTGACAGTGGAAAGTAAATGCAGAGTGTGATGTAATTTTGGATCATCAAGATGTCACTCACATGGCTAAGTTCCAGAAGCATATTTTTCAAGCATTCCTCTCTTGATTTCCTTCATTTCTTCATGCCCTTCACAGCAAGCAGTTTGGAAGGGTTGTTAATGCAGCATAACAACTCTTTACCCTTTTTCAAGGCCAATTTTGCAATATGGGCAAAATGATTGGAAATGAAGTCCTGGAAACACTGAAACCATCTGTCAGGGGCTCAGTTAAGAAGATCCACACTGTTTCACAGCCAAAGATGGGGATAAATTATGCCTAGCTGGAAATGTCTAAAGCAAGTTTGATTTCCATTCAAGCTTATTAGGATAAATTACATTTTTTTACTATTCATTGCCCTACTTTAAAGAACACACTTTCCAATGATAATAAATGATAAGCTATACTGAAAATGCTGAAAATGGTGGACATTAAAAAACATTTTTTTCTAATAGTAAATGATAAACAAAACAGGGATCACTATAAGCAATTATAAAATCTGTCAAAATATCTATAGACTAACTTACATTCACAGACACAATGCCTCTGAAATATTTCTGTGCATTTTTAAAGTAACTCTGTTAATATTTAATCATAAACTACAGAAATATTTGGCTAATATTTATTCATGAAACGTATTTGGTAAAATATTAAAAAATTAGTAGGTGGGGCTCTTGTGATTAAATTATATAGCTTGGGATGTCAAGCTTTAGAATAAGTTAAACATGTTTCCTCCTATTTCCCTTAAATATTTATTGCCATTTTAAAACTATTGACATCTTACATAAAAATGTGTTTCTCACATTTTATAAAACAGATTTTTATACTAGTCAACAGTGGTAGTCAAAATGTTGCCACAAATGTGGGAATTTAATCTATTTCATAGGAAGCATAAAAATTCCACAGTCATACGTTGGTACCATGCACAATGCACCATTACTAGGATGTGTTCATAAAGACTGTTTTGTGAAGTACTGAATAGATTGCTTGGTTAAAAAATTGTGATCACTGAATTAAATGTGATGGAAAAACACACTGTGTGTCTGCATCTATAAGCAGTTATCCCTCTGCCCAACCCCTCATGCCCTGCAAAAACACTTAAATATTCATGAATTGAAAAATTAGAGTAATGTTACTGCATTCTTTTAATTTGTCTTTTATTTTATGATATTATTATTTTATTTTAATCTAAAATACCATGAGACTGAATTGGTTAGTATTCTTCTAAGTAACATTGTATGAGGCTGGAGAGATGGCTCAGTGGCTAATGTGCTTGCCTGCAAAGCCTAATGACCTGTGTTTGATTCCCCAGTACTCATGTAAAGCCAGATGAACAAAGTGGTACATGTATCTGTAGTTTCTTTGCAGTGGCTAGAGGCCCTTGCACTACCGCTCTCATATTCTTTCTCTCTGTCTCTCTCTCTCTTTCTCTCTCTCCCCTTGCAAATAAATCAATTAAACTAAGTAACACTGTGTGAAAACCTTTTCTGTTCCTCAGTATTTGTTATTTCAAGTGACCCATAAAATTTTATAGATGAGGAAATTAAATTTGGGAAACTCAAACAACATAATTGGATGACTAGGAACCAGAAGAAAGACTCGGGACATATCTGACAGTAAGCTCTGGTCCTTTTTGCAGTGCCATATACTAAGTTTATGTCCCACAGTCTCATTAGAAATAGCAAGCAATGGGCTGGAGAGATGGCTTAGGGGTTAAGCGCTTGCCTGTGAAGCCTAAGAAGCCCGGTTCGAGGCTCGGTTCCCCAGGTCCCACGTTAGCCAGATGCACAAGGGGGCGCACGCGTCTGGAGTTCGTTTGCAGAGGCTGGAAGCCCTGGCGCGCCCATTCTCTCTCTCCCTCTATCTGTCTTTCTCTCTGTGTCTGTCGCTCTCAAATAAATAAATAAAAAATTTAAAAAAAAAATTAAAAAAAAAAAGAAATAGCAAGCAAAGGGTGAAGTTTCCCCCTTTGTAAATGGATTCCAAAATTATATCTTCTTGCCTTTCAAGTCTGGGTAAAGATATTTGTTTGTTTCTGAGCAAGCTGGTGAGTGACTCAAGATAAAGGAACTTATTTCAAGGGATCAAAAATCATCTATAATGTGGGAAGGAGAAGATGGCTTAGCAGTTAAGGCATTTACCTACAAAGCCAAAGGACCCTGGTTGGATTCCTCAGGTCCTACATAAGCCAGATGAACAAGGTAACACATGCATCTGTAATTCATTTGCAGTGGCTGGAGGCCCTGGCACACCCATTCTTCTCTTTCTCTCTCTCTCTCTTCTAATATATAAATATAATATATTTAAAATATAATCTATAATGTAATGGTCTTAATCTAAAATGAGCCCCATAAACTCATGCTTTAAGTGCTTATTTCCTAGCTGGTAATATTCTTTAGGAGGTAGAGCCAAGCTGAGGGCAGTTTTAGAGTCACAGAGATGGGCTTTTGAAGAACATACTTCTCCTCGTTTCAACTGCTCTCTGTTTGCTGATCAAAGGTTATGTGAGAAGTCTTACCTGAACACATCATACATGAAATCCACTATGCTTTCATTGCCATGATGGGCTGAAAGTATGAGAGAAAAATTTATCCTCCTGTGAGTTGCTTCTGTCATGTGTTTTTGGTCACAGAAATTGCAAAACAACTAGCACACCCACTGTTTAAAGAGATATAGTGCAAGTTCATAAGGAGTATTCGATTTGAGAAATTACAGTAATAAAATGGAAGGACAAAATCAAGGGTATCTAACAATGGATCTACCATAAGAAAAGCTAGTGAATAGATGACTGATTGTAGAGAAAGAAATCCATTTAATATACTATTATGAACTATCACTCTGTATGCTAGATAGATTATGTTTTCATTCAACAGATACTTATTGTACAATCATCATGTCAGGTACTCTGCAAGGCTCTCAAAAAGCAATGAAAACAAAATAAATAAATATGTTTGTTTTCATATGCATAATGTCTGGTCATGGAAAAAATAAATATTAAGCAAAAATCATCCTAAAGACCATGAGCAGGCAATAGGACTTGCAGTTTAAATAAATTAGATGTTCAGAAAGACATAGGAAATTATTTCATCTGAGAACTGAAGAAAAGATAAAATTTAACCAGACCAGAAATAATAAAATGTCCAGATAAAGATAGCTGCATACCAAAAATCTTGATATTAGAAAAAGCCCAGTGTGTGCCTGGAACCAAAAGACAGATGATAAAGTCATAATGTTGGGAGTCAGGGTGGAGTGGCACAGGATGAGTTGTAAGAGAAAGGCAAGGGCTCACCCAGCATGCCTTGAATGTGGCAGCTCACTTAACCTATTACACAGATCTGTGTTATGCCCTCTTTTTAGATGAGGAAACAAAGATTAAAAAAAAAAAAAAAAAAACAAGTACTTGTCTAAATTCATACAAATGTGTTCAAGAAAGGCTGTATCCACTGAGAGACACTGCTTTCCTTTGTGATGACTCTGCAAAGGGAGAGTATCCACCATCTAGCACAAAAGGCTCCTGCAGAAAGAGCAACTTAATTCAACAGGTGGATGAGATGTATACAGCCATCAAAGCTCAGCTCTCTTCTTTTCCTTTACTTCCTCTGTAATCACACCTCCTGCTCTGAACCTGCTCATCCCACACTGGGAGCAGCACAAAGCATTTTGGCTGCATGAAATCCATTTACAAGCTGATAAAAGTTAATACCTCTAAAATCAGCTTTATCAGAAATAAAGATGTTCAGGTCTAATCTTCCTAATATCTATCAATTGGTGGAAACATAAGTGAGGAAAGAAATGGTATTTATGAGGTACCTCAAATCTCATCATGTGTACATACTTGTAAATCTTAGCAGTAGCTCATTTTCTGAGCATTTTGTCCTAAAATTTCAGGCTAAGAAAGGGAAAACCAGGAAGGTTGAAACTGAACTGAAAAACCAGAGTCAATGCTAAATGAACACAGATGATGTTTAACCACAAATGGTTCTGGCAGCTACTGGTCTTGTTTTTAAGACATTGATTTGAGCTTATCAACCCTAGCTTCCCCTTTATTTTCACAGAAGGTCCTAATAAATACCTGAATCTAAAATGCTCTCATGAGGAAAATAGTTTGCAATTATGGCCACCTTTATTCTATCCTGGATGCATCCCCTGAAATGTAGTAACCTGAATTTTATAAATAAGAGGTTTTTTTCGATAGTATATTTAAAATGTACAACAGAAAATTTTTTCAGAGGAAAATAATTTGAACCCCCATCCTGTATAAACAAAATACTGTACCTCCAGCCTCCATCCCAACTCATCTTCTGATAGAAAAAGGGCCCTAACTTCCACTCCACAAAGTTTACAGAAAAACAAAGGAGTTCTTCTTGGAGTGAGGAGAGGTCATGAGAATCTAGAAGTTCCTCACACAAGAACTTGAGAAATCTCTATGATCAGGATATTCTGAAGGATGAGTAGTCTGGTTTTGACTGAGAATAGCTTCACTTCAGAGGTGAGTGTCCTAACAAGCACACTTAATGTTCACAATTACCTCACCTGTATTTCTTTCCTTTGACCAGAAGCTTACATATTTTAAATTTGGCTTATACTATGATCTCCATATCTAAATATAGTATAGAACTGGGAAAATAAAAATGTCCTTTTTAGAATTTGACACACAAACTATAAAATGAAAAGTGAAAAATTGCGGTCATCAATGGCACAATTTACTTTCCTGGACACTTAGAAGGAAGTCTATTGTGATGGTTAATCTTGATTTTCAACTTGCTTAGGTTCAGAAATGACTAGGGGACTAGTGAAACATATGCTTGGCTATGCCAATGGTAATTAGATGGTGATGGTGAAGTGTTTGACCTAATCAATGGCCTAATCCCTTGACAGATTCATAATATGATATTATTGGGAGAGAGGGAGAAGTAGGCAGTAGAGTCTAGTTGAAGGCCCAGGGCAAAGTTCAGGACTCCATCTCACCCTAGCTCCTGCCTGTATCCCCTGTTCTCTGTCTTGAAGAACACCTTCTGGCACACAGTGCCACCACCATAATGCTTTGCTGAGTAGAAGCAAGTATGGACTAGGCCATTTTAAACCATGAGCCAACACAAGTCATTCCACCCTAAAGGTGTTTAGTTCATGTATTTTGATCATAGCCATACAAAACTAATATACCACTATTTTTAAAATTAAAAAAGAAAAAATAATTATTTCCACAAATGTCAACTGTCCTACAGTTACTCTGAAAAAGTGATACCTTACTGGAGATTTTTTAATATCATTTTAAAGAAACCTCAGTTTTATAAGTAATTCAACTAAAGCAATTTATTATTATATTGTGTGAAGTCCAAATGGGGAGGAGGGTTAATTTTATTTAGTAGATTGATGGCTAATAATGTTTTATTTAAAATATGATTTTATCTTTTTCTTATTATTTTTAACAAAAAGGTTCAAGAACTTGGTAGAAATCAAATAATGAATCAGAACATCTTCCTTGACAGCTGCCATCCCTGCACCCTGAGTCAGAAGCATGACCATTAGCCTGTTTGATGCTATGATCTTAGAAAACTGCACTATATAAGGCAGGTCAAACAGTTCAGGTAAAAAAATCAAACATTTTTGTATCAACCTTTAAAAACCTATCAAAATCTTGATAGGTATGGCCTGTGACCCAAAGTTCTGCTTATGATTTGCTGAGCCCAGTTTGAAAACAGCAGTGATTGTGTAAGATCCTTGACACAGGGCTGCAACTCAGTGAACCTAGCAACCGAAGCCCCAGCATTGTGCCTGGCATATAGAGGTCACTAAGTAAATTCCTGCAGGACTGATTTGTTATAGGAAAAGCATATGGAGGAGTGGAGGATTAATGAAACAGATGGCTTCAGAGACATGGCTGTAAAAGACATTTCTGACGTCCTCTCCAGTGTACATTCTAAAAGAAAACAAAAGATTGAGTGTGTTGTTTACTCTAGTTGAAGGGAGTGTTTATATAGGCATGGCCATAAATTTCCAATTTCCATCACATTAAAAGAAATTGATCAAGGCAATGAGAGATTAGGATTCTTTGCTTATTTATAATTATAGAATGTTAATACTTGACTAGACCTTAAGGAATTCCTGGCCTAGTGGTTTTTAAGTACATTTCAGTGGACCCCAAGGTGCTGCAGCAGTGCCTTTGAAACAAACTCCTGCAGAAAAGGCCAAAGGGAAGATTTTCACTTACACAGGATTTAGCACAACCATACACACATGTATATCTTATATCTGTATTTCAGAAGAGAATATGGTTTCTAGTACACAAAAAAAGGTCTTCAATGTCAATTATCAAATTCAGCTTTGTAACTGTATATGGACACACACACACACACACACACACACACACACACACGGATCTAGAAAGTCCCTACTCCGACGATGTTATAAGCAACTAGTTACAGAACAAAAAAATAAAATAAAAAAAGAAAAAGGCTGATTCCCAACTTAGTCTACATTCCACAGCACTTTTGATGCAGGGAACTTTTTGGTTCTTGTGAAAGTCCCTGTAAGTTTAGCGAATCAGAGAGCAGAAATGAATAATTATACTGTGTTGCTAACAGCACATAGGTATGTCATGCTATGCAATTGCAAAGGGATCCACAGTGGCCTATTCCTAAACATTACCAACAAACTGCAGCATATTTTTTAAAATTATCTAGGTAGGGCCAGGTGTGGTGGGGCACACCCTTAATCCTAGAACTCAGGATGCAGAGGTAGGAGGATCACCCTGAGTTCGAGGCCACCCTAAGACTACATAGTGAATTCCAGGACAGCCTGAGCTACAGTGAAACCCTACCTGGAATGAATATATATACGTAGGTAGATTTAAGTGAAGGGAGCTAAGCTTCAAGAACACTGATTGGCTGGTGTAGCTGTTCTCAACTGATAAGTAGTAGAACTAGGAGAAGAACACCAATCTATCAAAGACTCCATTCCCTGAATAAGGAGACATGGCCAGCGCACCAATGTGTTGGGTACTACCCTCCACGGTCACTTCCAGCAAGGATAGGAAACAGGATTCAACTCATGAGCTCACTCAAGTACTGCCACATTAATAAGAACCCTAAAGCTGAAGTGGATTAAGCAGAAAGAATCATGTCCATGAGCAAGGTTAAACTTTGGCACAGGAAGGAGAAATGGAAGCATGTCTAAACTCTTTACTATTCTTGACTGAAAATGTCAAAAGTCCAGAATAGAGAAAAGTCTAGAATAGAAAAATATTTAGATTTAAATCCTGAGCTAGCATTCACTTTAAGTTCCATTATCTGTCATTAAAGGATTGGGACG
Source organism: Jaculus jaculus (assembly GCF_020740685.1). Taxonomy (NCBI): domain Eukaryota; kingdom Metazoa; phylum Chordata; class Mammalia; order Rodentia; family Dipodidae; genus Jaculus; species Jaculus jaculus. The sequence goes on along the minus strand of NC_059111.1, from coordinate 68,945,259 downwards.
CCCAGGAGGGAAACTAAAGCCCCCAAAAGTCAGCCCCCAGATATTTCCCCCGCCTGAACAGCTCCCAGCTAAAAACAGAAGGAAGTGGGCTGACTCAAGGAGATGTGATTGCGCAGGGAAATGGACTTGAGAAAGGGAAATGAACGCGCGTTCATTTCACTGAGGCGCAATCATCTGGGTGTGTTTGGGCACTGCTGACAGGGGCCGGATTCCACATGCTCATTTGGGAAAGCCAGCGAAGCTCACGGAAACACTCTCCCCTGTAATTTAGCCCCAGCTGTTCAAGCTGAGGCTGCTCTTTAAAGTGAAGCAAACTGGTGAAAACGCTGAAGTTCAGCAGTTTCAGTCTGTTGGGCCAACGCTCTGCATAGTCCCAGCCCATGGATTCTGCTACATTGACCAGATGCTCAGGGCCTCCCAACCCAGTCTTACAGGGAGCTCGATCAAAAGGAAGCAAGACTCCATGTGCGTCAGGTTTGAGCCAAGATGAAGCAGGCCAAGAGGGTGTTAGGACCCCATCAGCTTGTTCTGGCCTGTGTGAAACCTTCAGAGAGCTCTCAAAGCTGAGTGTCATCAGGATTCAATTGTCAAACCTGTTGTTGAAGCCAGATAAATTGCTTCAGTGGTGCTAGTGGTGGTTGGTTGGCTGGTTAGATGGTTGGTTGGTCAGTAAGCTGGATCTTTTTACTTTTTTTTTCTTAAAAATTTATGTTGTGTAGCTTACTCTGAATACTTTGTCTAGGTAGATGTCTCTAAGACACACAACATTCAAGAGTAATGAAAAGAGCTCACTAGTTCATCTCTGACCTCTGTATTTTAATTTCATAGCATTTATGTCACTTTCCAATACCTTCAACCCCCCTAAACCAAGTCATCTTTCCCATCTCCCCACAAATACCTTTACTTTTATAGAGCTACTTTTCTTTCCAGAGATGTTTCTATACCCATACAATTGTCATTGCAGATCAACAATAGCATCATTGCAAAGGCCTTTCTAAAATAAATTCTATGGCTTCATGCAGATAATTTGCCTTCAGCCCTGCTAAGTCCCTCTGGCCTTATATATGACGCCATCTATTTTCCATGAGTTCTGCACAGTAAAAAGAAGTTGACCAGTATAATCATTGCTAGATATTTCCTTTGCTTTTTAAGATGTTGTCAGAAAAAGGAGACCCTGAATGTGGTTGCTGAACTCCCTGCGAGTGTCCATGAAGCCTGCTATGGCTCATCAAAAGCTCGGCACGGCATAGTAGATGGAGACACTCATCTCAGACGAACAAGTGAACCCCACTGCTCAAGCCCCTCGTGTCCACTTTCTGTCAGTAATTGAAGTGTCTGGAAGATAAAAAGAGCCTCACCATGAAATGAAAAAATAATTCCTTTAGAAACATCCATCCTGACAATGACTAAATGTGTGGACCAAGACTGCAAGCACTTAGTAACTCACTAAGGAATAACACATCTAATTTCCAAGACTGCTGAAGGGGGCAGGGAGACATTCCCTTCCACAACACACACATCTTGGTGACTTATGTTTCTTCTTACAATTCTCAGGAAGCAAAGTTCACATAATGGACAGGTAGATTAAATAAAGATCAACTGGAGCTACTGGAAAGTGCAGCTTTCCTAGCCATTGTCAGCAGTCATTCAGGGAATGATAAGATATGAGTAAGGCACCTCAGGCAACAGTTTAGTCCATGGAGATCTAGTGCCCTGTTCCTTGAACCAGGCGAAAGAAATTCTCCCTAGTAACAACAAGCCTCTGTCACCTTGTTTTCCCTGGAGGCAAATAAAATGTGGAGAAATTCTGGATTCCAGAAGGAAACTGTGTCAATTTTGAACCATGGCTATTCTCTGGTCCCTTGGGCATACTTCCAAGGCAAAGTTGAACTGCCTCTTTTACTTTAAATGTCTAGATTGTAATAAACCACATATAAGAGCAGAAGAACCACAGGATTGGCCTGGGAGAGGAAACAAAAATCCTACCCAACTTTTTGCTTCTTTATTGATTTAAAATTTTAATTATCAAAAAGTAAAGATAAAATCACATAAAATATATACATAGGTTACTGAATGAGTTATAAGCTCAAGATCCTTAAATCACCATCTACATCCAAATATAGACCCTTGCCAGGCTCCTGGGAGATCCTAACCATAGGGTTCAGTCATATCTCAAATACTTCTCTCCAAAATTAACCACTTTCCTAGGTTTTACAGTAAACACTTTTTCCTAGGTGTACATAATTCATCACAGCTTACTATTGCCTATTTTATTTAGTCTGATTTTGTTGCCTTTATTTGTTTCTTCATTATTTGAGATGAAATCTTACTATGTAGTTCAGGCTTGCCTTAAATGTGTGATCATTCTGCCTCTACTTCCTGAGTACTGGTTTTATAGATGTATACCACCATGTCCAGCTTTTTTTTTTTTTCTTTTTTGGGTTTTTCATGCTATACTCTTGCTCTAGCACAGGCTGACCTGGAATTCACTATGTAGTCTCTGGTTGGCCTCAAACTCAACAGAGATCCTTCTACCTCTGCCTCCCAAGAACTGGGATTAAAGGTGTGTGCCACCATGCCCGCCCTACAATGCCTAGCCTGTTAATTCTAAGGTTTTTCAGCTGTTTTCTTCTTCTCCTTATTGTTTATTTGTTTGTTTGGTTTTTGTTGTTGTTGTTGTTTCCTTTACAATGTATCTGTTTAAAGGTCTGGAGCAGTTTCTCTCCAGACTTTCTACCCCCACTGTTCAGATGTTACAGACTGACATGGGGACAGTTCAACATATGGCTCTGCCCTTATATATTTCCTAAAGACCAAACAATGGAACAAGAAGCTAGACAGGTTCATGCCTTTAATTCATGTGGTCTTTCAATCAAAACCCCATTCAATATTTAGATCTCTCTTTCCTTGTTATCAGTTGTTGGTGCTTATATGATATCTAGATCTAGTAATTCATTTGGAATTTGTAAAATGATGAAAGTTTAATCTTATCAATTATTTTTCATTTATTAATTCAATAAAAATCTTGTTTATACAAATATTACTATTTATTTTCCAATATTGCTGTTTATAGCAGAAAAGAAGAGTTAATGAATGTGTCCTGTGTCCTATTTCCTGTTTTCCAGAATTCATTCTCCAGAACTTTAAAATGGTAACTAGACTTTGTAATTGTAGTCATCCCTTGGTGTGCATATGAAATTGATTCCAGGAACCTTCTTGGATACTAAAACCCATGTATGTACAAGATATATGCACATCATGTCACAGAATTTGCATATAACCTGCATGTATAAATCCATTTAGTTTAATTCACCCCTAGATTAGTTATGATACTTACAATGTAAGTGCCACATGAATAGTTTTTATATTGTTTAGAGACTAATGACAAAAAGTCTATACAGGTACAGCAGAGATGCAATGTTGTAAATATTTTCAACTCATGGAGGCAAATTCACAAAGACTTGAAAATCAATTGTACAATTAGGTAGTCATTCATGTAAACAAATTGTACAGGTTTGATTCTATTATAGTTATAACTTGTTTGAAGTTTAAATTGTTCTTCAATTTTATTTACAAACCTCCAGTAGAATGTATAACCTCCTGGGTATGTGTTTTAACCAAGTCTCCCATATCTAGCTTACAAATTTCCCATTCCACATCTGGAGTTGGCCATTCTTCCATGAAGTCCCACTTTCTTTTAATGAAAATGTTATTTTAAAGCCACTAAAGCACTCATTCATTTTTCTTCATATATATCACACACGTTAATAGGAACTTTACTGATATGCATATGTGAATGACAAAGATAAATTTAAAACAATTTCTTATACAATAGCATTTAGTTCTTTTCCTAATACTTGTCTATTTCATTCATAATTTTAGTAACAAACTTGTCACTATTTAGATCAAAACCATAAGAACTTTATTAGTATATTTAAGAAAATAACTATCATAAGTTTAACAAAATTTCTAGCGTATGTATTTTCAACAAAGAAGGAAGCTACCACTGAGATTATATTTTATGGAACCAGTTTTAAAAAATTTATTTGGATATTTTTCCTCAACTGTATACCAATTTTATAGTTACTCTTGACCTACATTTTAGGAATATACTATCACATAGATACTTCCTCCCTTTTAGCTTTCATTTGGTTTTTGCTCTTTACTGTTTAATTCTTTGACATTTCATGTTCATCAGCTGCCTAACATCACTATCTCCCTAGTCAATTTTATGGCCTGAGGTTAATTCTCATGTGCATACCTCATGAAATTCTGGAAATGTTATTTGAGTCATTCCATGTCAGGAATAATTTTCTAGTTACAAAAAACTTTGGCTCACTTTTTTTTTTTATTTCTTAAATATATTGCTCTGTTTTCTTCTGTCATTAAGAATTGCTTTGAAAAAATATGATGGAAATCCAATTCTCTTTCACTTACAAATCACTTTTTGTTTTAAGATATGTGAAATTTTTTAATTAATTAATTAATTTATTTATTTGAGAGTGACAGACAGAGAGAGAAAGAGGCAGATAGATAGAGAGAATGGGTGCACCAGGGCCTTCCAGATGCGTGCGCCTCCTTGTGCATCTGGCTAATGTGGGTCTTGGGGAATTGAGCCTTGAACCTGGGTCCTTAGGCTTCACAGGCAAGCGCTTAACCGCTAAGCCATCTGTCCAGCCCCATGAGAAATATTTTTGCTTGCATTCTGACCAGGTTTTTCTGGAATGAGTCTTGGCATCAGTTGGGAGGTTGCCAGCCCCAGCTATATATTTCTATATGTGACTTCAAACTTCTCTTTTATTTCAAGAAAAATTTCCTCTGTTGATATTTTTTTAAATAACTGATCCAGTTCTGTTGGTTACCACTTCATAAATCCCAATTGTACTTATGTTGGACCTTTTATTCAACGTGTTCTTATGCCATATATTTTTGATCTTTAAAACATTTATATTCCTTCTTCCCTTACATATTTCTTATGAAGTGCTAACTACTATGTTGAATTATTTTGTTTTTAATCTAGTCCATGCTTTATTTCTGAACTAGCTTTTATTTATTTTTATTTTTTTCTGTGTTATGTATCCTCATTTAAATAGTTTTCATTTCGTAATCAAACAAGCCAATTAAAAAATGGGTTATGGAACTAAATAGAGAGTGCTCAAAAGAAGAAATATGAATGGTGTATAAGCATCTAAAAAATGTTCTACATCACTAATCATCAGGGAAATGCAGATTAAAACTACGTTGAGATTCCATCTCACTCCTATCAGATTGGCTACCATCATCAAAACAAATGACCATAAATGCTGGTAAAGATGTGAGAAAAGAGGAACCCTTCTACACTGTTAGTGGGAATGCAATCTGGTCCAGCCATTGTGGAAATCAGTGTGGAGGTTCCTAAGACAGCTAAAAATTGATCTACCATATGACCCAGCTATAGCACTCCTAGGCATATATCCTAAGGACTCATCTCATTTCTTTAGAAGTACATGCTGTAACATGCCATGTTTATTGCTGCTCAATAGCTAACAATAGCTGGGAAATGGAACCAGCCTATATGTCCCTCAACTAATAAATGGATATGGCACATTTATACAATGGACTTCTTCTCAGTGGTAAAGAAAAATGAAGTTAAGAAATTTGCAGGAAAATGGGTGGATCTGGAAAGGATTATACTAAGTGAGGTAACCCAGGCCCAGAAAGCCAAGCATCAAATGTTCTCTCTCATATGTGGATCCTAGCTACAGATGACTGGGCTTCTGTGTGAGAAGGAAAAATCTCAGTAACAGAGGCCAGTAAGCTAGAAAAGAGATAGAAAGAGAAGAGAAAGGAAGGGAGGGGGGTACTTAATATGATGGTATTGTATATATGTAAGTAGAAGAATAGATTAATGGTGGTGAAAAGGCCCAAAATGAGGTCTAGGGAAGAGACTGAGTAAAGGAAAGGTGGAGGGACAGCTAATCAAAATCTAAGAGGATATAAATAAACATATGTAATCCTACTTTTTTGGACAATGGAACATTCAGGAGCTGTAGATTGTTGCTACAAAATTTTCAGTGCCAGGGATAGGATATCTTCCAGTGAGCTATTGGCCAGGGAGATCCCTGATGCCCCCAAAGTATTATAGGCCATTGCTGAGGCCCTTGGTTTCCCACCAGGAATAGATGGTAAGACCCTATTGCTGAAGACTCCATATACTTGGGCTGCAAGGCCACTGAGAAATCTTGCTAGAACTGAGCTGATAACCTCCTATATGTAGACCAGCTAACAGACAGCTATAAAAAGCCATTCTGCATGCAGTTCAATGGGAGAAAGAGAAATCACCAGTGAAGATACACATCAGTGGACACTGCAAGCCTTATAATTGGCCAGCCAGGCCAAATGAGCCAACAGGTGCAATAGTGGCATGTCTATTATGGAGGAAACCAACTTCCCTCTAATTGTACTGGAGGCCCACTGGGAAGGGAATACATCCCTGATACTGAAAACTTAAAACATGGGTGATCATAAGCCCTAGGGGTTTAACATCTGCTGTTGTCTGGCCAAATGTATATACTATGCCTATCAAACTGCCCAGTCAGCACTTCTGTTAATGTTCACACACTTATATTAATGCTACTCTCACTTTTGGTTGAGAATCTTCTCTTTTCAGATGGCAGTGACCTTGGGATGACTCAGAAGGTATCATGGTGATGGAAAGAAATGACCACAGGGCTCAATAGTGCAATATCTGTATCACACCTTCAAGGCTCAGGGTCTAATGCGGAAGAGGTGGCAGAAAGAATGTAAGAGCCAAAGGAAGGGCAGGACTCCATACAACATGCTCCCTCCAGACACAAAGTGGCCTGGATATCCATGGCCTCACAGTGCCTGATACTACCTGCATAAGACCATCATAAGAGGAGGAAAATATCAAGACATCAAAAGTAAAAGAGAGATTGATTGAGATGGGGAAGGGGTATTATGGAGAGTGGCATTTCAAAGGGATAAGTCAGGGGGAGGGAGGGTCTCACCATGGGGTATCTTTTATAATCATGGAAGTTAATAAAAAAATTAAAAATTTTAAATAAATAAATAAATAGTTTTCATTTTGTTCGATTGGGTTCATGTATTCAGCCATTTGCGTGGTTTACATATGACACATTATTTTAGTCAATTTTTCCTGGTAGTTTTTTGAGGGGGAACAGGAGACAAGGGTATATTATTGTAACTACCTATGCAAAAAAAAAAAAAAAAAAAAAAAAAGAGGAGCCAGGTGTGGTGGCACATGTTTTTAATACCAGCACTCAGGAGGCAGAGGTAGGAGGTTTGCCATGAGTTAAACACAAAAAATAAAATGCCCATGCAGATAATTTCTATCTACATAATCCAGCTCAGTGAAATCTCTACCTGCAATGTCTCTCCATCACCTTCTATTCATCCTTTTATTTATTAAATAAATATCAAATGAGCACCAACTATATGTGCTACAATGAGGTTCAAATGATGAGAAAAGTTCTTAATAATTAATAAGATTAATGATTAATGATATCATTCATTCACACCATCACAGATTTACAATCTAATAGACAAGTCAATCAACACAATTAAGACTTGGAAGGTAATCCACTTCTATGGTCCTCAATCTTTTTCATATCTTAATATACAAGAAAAGAACAGTATATACATAGACAGTGTTGACTTCTAAACTCAGAAATCATGTTTCCTTAAAGTAGTACATCAAACGGTCCTCCCTACCACCCTGACACAGCCATACTCCCCATCACATACCTACAGCAAAAGGTTATTCCTGGTAAGAATCTTGCTTGCCTCAAGCACTAAAATGTACTCAACCTAGAATTGCATTGAGAGACTCATTCAAGACATGTCAAAATTCAAAATTAGGCATTTTTTCATGTTCCTATTTTAATTACATATTGCCTGCTTTCCTATAGATCATTAGTAGACTCCTTCTAAGAAAAGGCTAAAAAGGGCAAGAAAATTATTGATTTTTCCTAAGTCATTTTCCTGTCAACATGATGTAAGTTCGTTAGTTGGATGGACAGCTCAGCTTGACCTTCTAGAATGAATCTTCCATCTGCTAGCCTTCTGGAATCTAGAGACATCATTACAATGAAACAGGGAGAATATATATACACAGAGTGCAGAAATATTCTCAAAATTTGTGGCAGATTTAGGGTTTTCTCTTTTCTGTCTTCTTTCTTTCCACTATTTCTTTTTTAGTTGCTTATGAGAAATATATGAAATTATTGTTCTGAGTCATCAGTTAGGGAAAGTCCTTTTTAAAGTCTTACCTCACACTGTTGTCTTCATTTTAAAACCAAAAAGGAGGGCTGGAGAGATGGCTTAGCACGTAAGCACTTGCCTGTGAAGGCTAAGGACCCAGGTTCAAGGTTCAATTTCCCAGGACCCACATTAGCCAGATCCATGAGGGGGTACATATGTCTGGAGTTCATTTGCAGTGGCTGGAGGCCCTGGCATGACCCCCCCCCCCCCACCTGCCTCTTTCTCTCTGTTGCTCTCAAATAAATAAATAAAAATGAACAAAAAAAATAAATAAAAATAAAAAAATAAAACCAAGAAAGAGAAAAAGAATCATTCACTTGAATCCTCTTCCAAAGACAGAGAAACAGTGTATATAAGGTTACTATGTAACATACAGACAAAACCCAAGTTTCACAAAAGTGTAGCCACATTTAACTTTAATATCTGCTTTGGAATAAAATCCCAAGCCATTTTTATTCAATTTGAAATAAATCTGGGGTGAGTGTAAGGAGAAAAGAACATTTATGATTAGCTCCTATAGCCAACTCTGGAAATTGTTCTACCTTGTGAGATATTAAACATTACAGGTTTACTCTCTTTCCTAATAGGAACCATGGCTTTTGTGACTCACTGCATAACTAAGGTAAAAAATAACTAATACACATGGTCATATTTAAGTATATCAGGTCAGAAGAAGTTTAGTGTAAAATGTCAAACAAAGTAGAAAAATCATAATTATGATTTCAAATTAAAAAACCGTATGGGTCAGCATCTATTACAAATATGGGGCTCTCAAAGGGAAAGAAAAATAAGCTAAGGCTTTAGTGATGCTAAAAAGGAAAGGAAATGAATCTGACCTAAATTAAGACATGAAATGATTTGTGTTCTAGAGGGAAAGTGTGAATGGGCATATGAAGATGCAAAGCGAGACCTAAAAGAATGTTAAAAACATAAGAAGAGGCTGGGCGTGGTGGTGCACACCTTTAATCCCAGCATTTGGGAGGCAGAGGTAAGAGGATCACTGTGAGTTCAAGGCCATCCTGAGACTACATAGTGAATTCTAGGTCAGCCTGGGCTAGAGTGAGACCCTACCTCAAAAATTAATAATAATAAATGAATAAATAAGGAAATAAGTAAAATAAGAATATGTTGGTGAGGTACTTGGGGGTGGGGAGTAAATAGCTGAGACAAAAAAGCAGTGCTTTCTCCTGCAAATATCCACCCCAAACAAGTATACCTGGCATTATTAAGGATCCATGAGTTCCCTTTGAGAACACATAGAACCGAAGGCATGAATCAATCTCTTTAAATGAGAAGATGTGTAGATATTATCAGATTCAGAAAAATACCAATGGCCACCAAAATGTTAAGAAAAATGCTATAAGGGGAATGGAAAGATTGCTCAATGGTTAAGACACTTGCCTGCAAAGCCTAATGATATGGGTTCAATTCACTTGTACCCACATGAAGCCAGATGCACAAAGTGGCATCTGGAGTCTGAAGCTGCTGGAGGTGCTGGTATGCCCATTCTCCCTCTCCCTCTCTCTCTCTCTCTCTCTCTCTCTCTCTCTCTCTCTCTCTCTCTCTCTCTCTCTCTGTGTGTGTGTGTGTGTGTGTGTGTGTGTGTGTGTGTGTGTGTATGTGTGTCTGCCTTTGTCTCTCTTTTTCTCTCTGCTTACAAATAAATAAAAATTTTGTAAGAAAATATTAGAAAAGAAAAATGCTGTAGAAGAAATCAAATAAGCTACTTTTGGAATCACAAAGATACTGTTAACATCAAAAGATAATGTTTATGTCATCACTAGAATTACCCTACTCCCACACCCATCGTGTTAAAAATAAATAAGTAAAATATTCCTTTGTCAAGATGAATAGAAATTAGAGAGATTGGGCAGAGGTGGAGGGTCTGGGGATCAGCTGAAATAAAAACAGCTAGTGATCAATGTCACAGAATCCAAATGCCAATTAAGATAACATTTTAATGTGACTATGTTTACTTCATATAGTTTACCAGTCCCTAGATGACAATTATGTATGTCATATGAGACTTCCTTATTTTATGAGGGGAAAAGGAAAGAATATAAGTAAAGCAGGAAGGGGATTAAATAGTTGGTTAATACCAGCATAACGCTCCTATAAGACGAAAGAAGAAATTCTAGTTTCTGCCGTTGCCCTTGGTTTTGCATCTCTGTTCCAGGAGGCAGAGATGGAAGACATGTAAAGAAGTTGCTTCACTTGATTTTTAAACAGAGGCTTTGTTGTATTGTATGCTGTTGTTTTATAGCCATGGCACTTAATATAAAAGTTCTCAGCCGGGCATGGTGGCACACACCTTTAATCGCAGCATTCAGGAGGCAGAGGTAGGCGGATCACTGTGAGTTCAAGGCTACCCTGAGACTTCTTAGTGAATTCCAGGTCAGCCTGGGCTAGACTAAGACCCTACCTCAAAAAAACAAACAAAAAAAAAAAAGTTCTCCAACCCATAGGCTTCTTTAATTATGGTTTCACTATGCATCAAGACCACATTTCCCAAGTCTTGTGTCAATTTGAGGCTAGAGCATCATGGTACAGCTTAGTGATTTGTTTGTAGAACAGGGATGATCCTGCTATAGAAAATCTTGAAAGAACAAAATCCTTGAGACTCCACAAAGGAGACAAGGCAATGAGATTTAAATGGAGTCTTGGGGGTAGGGACTTAGAGGCCAGATTGGAGTCACTCTTCATGATCCAGAATAAGTGCTCTACACAGGATTTACACAACTGAAGTTTAGGTATTACAAAGGACGGGACCCAGGAAAGTAAATGTTAAGCAAAGAGAATAGCACACTGCAGGAAACCCATGCCTCATGCCTTCTGATTCAGAATTCCCCTAGATAGACCAGGATAGACTATCATAAGGAGGGGTTATAGCTGAGGCAGGGCCGGCTCATCCAGGCTCAGCCATGTACATGCTACTTACCACAGGAGACAGTGCTTAAAAAATCTGGCTTAATGTCCATGACTTAATAAGCTGTTCATTGTAAACCCCAGTTAGTTAAAAGGGAAGAAAAAAGGGCTGGAGAGATGGCTTAGCGGTTAAGCGCTTGCCTGTGAAGCCTAAGGACCCCGGTTCGAGGCCGGTTCCCCAGGTCCCACGTTAGCCAGATGCACAAGGGGGCGCACACGTCTGGAGTTCGTTTGCAGAGGCTGGAAGCCCTGGGGCGCCCATTCTCTCTCTCTCCCTCTATCTGTCTTTCTCTCTGTGTCTGTCGCTCTCAAATAAATAAATAACTTTTTTAAAAAAATAAAAGGGAAGAAAAATAAAACAGTAGGAGGTGGATAATGTACAAAAAGACAAAAAGCCAGCCATAAAATTGAAGTTAGACAAAAGAAAAGTAGAAAGTGATAGGCATGAATGAAGGAAACTATATGAAAAGATAAATGGTTAAAGTTAAGTGGAGATTGAATAGAAACCTGTAAGCTACCATGCAACTATGAAAAGTGTGTTTTCTAATATATGCAATATTTGGAAAAACTCTTCACAATGTAATGATTAACTATAAAAGTACCTTATAAGTTAGTATGTATAAAAGTCTGTTAATCACCAATGTTTCTACACCTGCATATGCATGATGGAGAGAGAAAACAGCACAAAAAAAAAAAAAAAAAAAAAGCCCAGGAAGATAGAAAACATACTAACATGAGTTTATTTTTCACAGTATTGTGGGAGATTTTCTTCTTTTATGTCTCTCTGTATTTTCCAATCATGTGTGCATATGACATAATAATTACCCAAAGCCAGAAAACTTTCCTGCAAATTCTTTCTCTGTGTCCTTTCTCCCAGCATCAGTGGATGAAAACTGTGATCAAAATGCTTAAATTAGGACAAAATTGATTGTACCATTCAGAAGAGAGTTAGGAATGATAACAAAAAACCCTGGCCACACTGATTTTTTTCTTTCTACATATGATTCTTCTTTCTAGCCAAGTCCAATTAATATGAAGAAAATAAACTTTGTGAAAGAAAACATCCACACTCTTTCTGACAAAGCAACAGTTAATATTCAGGAGGATCTATTTTGCTGCTAATTGACTATCTACCATTAGAATACTAGCTTTATGATTCAGAATAGTCACAGCACGCCCTTGCACATTGGCTAATGAGCTGTCCACTCACTGGCAACTTCAGCTATTCATCAAGCCCCCCCTGAATAATTTTAAGGGTGCTCAGCATACCTGCAGCAGCTCAAGTAGAAAAGAAAAGTAACCTTTAGAAGGAAAATGACATCCTTCCCAAGCTAAAGACATCTGTTCTTTGGGTATAGATTCATCCAGACTAGTCAAATTGGGCTGAGAAATGACCTAAATGGAAAGTCCAGGCTCTGGTGCTTGCTTCCTGTCATGAAAAAGCAGAGCTCCAGGGTCTCCCTCTAGTCACTGCCTGTGACCTCAAAGTGACTTTAGTGTAAATGATAAATAAGCTTATTCATTTAGAAAACAGGGCAGAAAGAGATGTTGAAAATATAGAATTAAAGTGTGAAGGAGGGAGACAAGAGGTTTGGAACATGATATTCTACAATATTAAGTAATATGGGGGAAATGTAATAAAAGAGCAATTTTTAAGTGGATTTCCATCTGAATCTACCCACTTGCATGGCAGTTTTAGACAGCAGGGGTATAAAAGGATACTGAAGCTTCGCAATGTCAGCCAACTGTCAAACTGTCAGGAGTACAGACAAATAGTCACCATGAGAAATCGATAGCAGTGGGAAAAAGGCTTTCTTGTACATTTATGATGGATAACACAGCCTGGGTGTAATGCATTGAAACAACTAACTTGGCTGGCACAGCCTGCTTCAGTGCTTGATTTCCAAGCCTTGGTTGGAGCAGCTGCACAGCCAAAGGAAGCCTTTTCATGTTTAGGCACTTGGCAGTAGCCATTTGCCGATATTGAGGACTTATTCAACAAAATATTCCCTGAAAATTCCACTTGGGTAATGGTGAGAGAAAGTGGAACAAATCATTTATTTTACTATGTCTAAACACCATAACTGGAAAAACTCGTGGCTACAATCTTTCCTTAGCACTAATAGCTCTTTTATGCAAGATCCACGTGAGGACATTTTGGTGAATAAGGAGGCAGGCTATGTTCTATTGAACTATAGAGAAGGTGGGATACTGGTATAGTTATGATATTTTCCAACCTTCTAGAAGCCTTTATAAAATCTAGAGCTATATGTTCAAAACAAGTGTGTTTCCTTCTTCTAGTTTAGGTTCTTCTATAGGAACTTTCTGTCTCCTATAGGTAAGTGGGAATATTATGGCTAAGGGGTGATTCCTTTTTTAGCCAAGTATTAATTACATTTATGAGGCAGTGAACAGTAGTTAGAAACCAACACCTTCTGTATCTTAGATTGGTATGATATTTGTACTACCTGCCTGCTACCAAGCACTCTGAGAAGGTGGTATCCTACCCAGAGTCCTTCTCTACTAGGCATTTGGACCATGCAGCAAGTATAGCTTCCAGACAGGGAGCCTCTGGTAGTACTGGAGGCAACCCAGGGACAGCTTATACCCACAGAAGGACACATTGGCTCTGATACTGAAGTCAGGGTGACTTTGTGCAAACCACCCAGTGCCACTGTGGCTCAGCCCCTCATTTGTAAAATGGTGATGATCTTCTCTCTCTCACTAGGCATTCAGGGAATCAAATGAAATCATGAATATGAAAGTACTTTGAAAAGTGTTCACTCATAAAATCACAGAATTTTAGAAGGACCTGAGGGACCACTTAGTGCAGACCCTTATTATACAGATGAGGAAACAGTCCCCAAGTGCTTAAATGACTTGAACAAAGTCAAAAAGCAGAGCTGCTATTTGTCAAAGCACAAACATCATAAATTAATACAATCCCAATTTGAATGCAAACACATTCCATTTTTCCCTCTAAACACAAAAAGATAAAGTCCATAGAAGTAAAAAAGGAATTTGTTTATAATGCATAGTAAATGACTTATTGTCATGACATCATGACCAGGATAAAATAAATTTATTTTTTACCTCCTATTTTGAAAAAGAATTAAAATGCTATTATATATTTTAATGCTTTTTTATTTGCAAGGAAAGAGAGAGAGAAAGAAAGAATGGGCTCACAAGGGACTCTTGCAGTTGCAAACGAACATCAGAAGTATGTACCATTTTGTACATCTGATGTTATATGGTTACTAGGAAGAAGAACCCTGGCCAGCAGCCTTAGCAAGCCAGTGCCTTTAACTGCTAAGCCATCTCCCCAGCCCTATCCTATACATTCTAATAAAGTAATACATGTGATGGATGTTTATAGTAGAAAATAGGAGAGGGCATTTCTTTCATAAGGAAAAGAAAACTTCTGTAAAGATCTTAATCTAGTCAGAAGAAAGCAAAAATAAATATAAATAAATAAATATTAGTTAAAGAAGTAAAATGGGGCTGGAGAGATGGCGTAGCGGTTAAGCGCTTGCCTGTGAAGCCTAAGGACCCCGGTTCGAGGCTCGGTTCCCCAGGTCCCACGTTAGCCAGATGCACAAGGGGGCGCACGCGTCTGGAGTTCGTTTGCAGAGGCTGGAAGCCCTGGCGCGCCCATTCTCTCTCTCTTCCTCTATCTGTCTTTCTCTCTGTGTCTGTTGCTCTCAAATAAATAAATAAAAAATTTAAAAAAAAAAAAAGTAAAATGGTGGTTTCTTCATTAAGTTGTATAGTCAAATAGTTCTCCATACTGTTCTTTGCCAAATCAAGATCTGTTTTATATAAGCAACAAAAGGAGTTCCTACAAAACTTGATCTTCTACCCTATTTACCATCCATTTCCAAAGCAGTCATTGACTCATCAGTTTGTACCCTTGATAGAAAAAATGAGATCTGAAACTCCGTGTTTCCATTTCCCTCTGAAGTATAGGCCAGTCTCATGCAGATATACTTTCATGTTAAAGATAGTCCTGTGAAGTCCTAGAATCGTCACCTCCTTGTTTCCTGAAACCCTTCTTAGAGTAAGGACTCATCCTACTTATCAACCCATTCCTGCAGCCTTCACGGCAGCATGCTGCTCCACGGGCCTGCTCTCTACCTTAAAGAGAACAACCCAAAGGTCACTACGAATATTGCTCAGCTTTTTTTATGCTGAGATGCTAAACTTGGCAGTTTCACATAAATCTTTCAGATTCAATTTGGGTAAAAACCACGCCTGCTGAACTAGCTCTGATTTTCAGAAACAAAATGGCTGGAGACTCCACCATTATCCCCTTTTCATCTGCCTCCTGCCTGGTCACCCAAAAATGAAACCAGAGAAGTTCTAGGTCATGTCTCCCTTCATTTTCTTTGCCCTGACCTCTACAAATTTTTATAAAACCTTGAACTAGAGAGTTTTATAAGACCACATCCCCATGCCCAGGCCATCAATCCTGCTATTTCCTTCCTTTTTAAAAAGAAGGTCAATCTCCATCACCCCACAGGCAGAGCAGGGAGAGAGGAGCAGAGTTCACAATCACCATCTCTGAAAGCATTCAACAAAAATAGCACCTTTTCTGCAAGTTTTTTTTTTTTATGATAATTGGTTGATAGGACATTTGAAACAACTTTACAAAGAGTCATTTTAAAAATCCTCATGAAGATGAGAATGTGAAGTGCATAAACAAGGGTCATTTTATGCTCCTTCACCAACCTCACTAGCAGACCTGACATTTCCAAACAGGCTTGGCCAGGTACCAGGTCTCCCTTCCTGAAATCTGTGACTGTTTTACTCTAATTTTCCCTAAAAAGCTGCAGTCAACCCAAAATGGTCAAAAATTAAAACTTAGCTTTAAGAAAAATATGAATTGCTCCCTAAGAATTGTAGAAACAGCTATACTTTGAATAAAATAAATATTTTGCTTCTCTACAGAAAATTATTCACAAATTCAGAGTTTCTTAGAAATATTAGCCTGTTTACTCTGCCCATATATCAAAAACTTCAGTTATGTAAAATCCTCTCATTCTTAAGTGAAATGTGTTGCTATCACTTAAATGTGCATCAAATGATTGAAATCTGTATTTCAGCCAGCATAATGGTCAGAGCAGGCATCTGTATGATCCTTTTTTATTTCAATGTTTCCCTTGACAAGCTACAAGACAAACACTAAGTTTGCCTGGGTTTTATAAAGGTATTTCCTTTGCCCCACTTGAATGGCCAACAAAGACAAGTCCAATTGGCAAAGTGAAAGGGGGTACTCATGATCCTTCTAACAATACAAGTATAGCATCAATGGTATGGATATTTCAGTTTTGTATTTTTAGTACACTGAACCATAGCTAATCCCGCACATTAAACCTGAACTTAGTCCAAAAGTCTTTTAACTCAATTTGATCATATTCATGAGCTGAATTCCTATAGCATATGCACTCTAACTATACAAAAAAGATACAGAATTCAAATAACCTAATAAATTCAATGTTACCACATAATGCCAGGCTAAGCAACAGACCAAGAGGCTTTGGAAAATGGCAGCTTTATTTCCACTTCTCAAAACTTACCTGTGCTGAGCACTGTACAAGAATCTTCATAATGTGGATGACTCTTATTGATGCAATAGCCAATTTTTATTTGATTTCAGACAACTTATATATTATAGACTCTAAATATTTACATTTATTATTTTTTAACCTGATATGCTTGTTTAAGAAATTTTAGTGAATACATATAGCCCAAAACACTTTCTTCTCTTTTTCTTCTTTCTTCATTTAAATGGAGTATAGATGGAGCACCTTTTCTTTTCTATTTTTTTTATTTTTGTGCAATTAATTTCAGCACTAACTGCTCAATAAACTTTATTAATTAACTACATACAAATTACATGCATCCCAGCAGAGCGCAATAAATAATACTGATAGTGTGAGATGCCCTGAAAAATTTGAAATTGGCCTCCAAAACAAAGAGCAGTGCTTGGTAATAAATTTTTTAAAGAAAATAGGCAGAACATCTAGTAACTCCTTCCAAGAGAATCTCTATTCACTTTAAATCAAAAAGCTCTAAGCTGAGGGTGTTTGGTATCTTCTTTTCTGATCACTCACATAAACAAAGTGAACCTAGTTTCAATCTAATTGCTCTGCTCTTCCATGGTGCCTTAATAAGATATAACAATGCTAGAGGAACAATTCAGTGTTTTCATAGATAGGCCTATTGAGGTCAGGCTCTGCCCTCACCTTAAGCTACTCCACTTTGTGTAAGACAGCAGGTTTTTTTGATTTTATAAACACTATTTAACATCCATGGAAGATGCCTGCTCCTGGGCAGACATGTAAACAATACAACATGTCTAGTACCACCTGAAAGTCACGGACTGGTATCAAACTCATTCTTAACAAGCACAAAAGGTAGCACCATATAAACATTTCAAAGTGAATTAGAACTATAGAAGTGCATGTGCATATTAAAATCATGCAAAAAATAGATTAGAGAATTTATCAGACACACAAGATAGGAGAAAGGTTGCAACTCCCTAGTCTGGATCCCTAAAGAGGTGGACACGTAACACATCTAACACTGTGGTGGTGACAGCCCCCACAGACCTGTCATCTGACTACTCACTCACTCAGTGGATGTCTCAAGGGACCAGAAGGCAAAAAGCTCCCAAGTGTCCCAAGGGTTTCAGCTTGGCTCCGGCCCTGCTGTTGACATGGCCTATTCAAATTGCCACCAGCCAGTCAGCCAATGCACAGGTCTGGACCTGCCATCCATCTGTCAGCTTGGACCAAATCCTGTCCTTAACCTTTGCAGTCTTCATGGTCCTGAACTGGGATTCTGCAGCTCTGGTTAAACCTGTGACCTGACAGCATCCTGACTCAGCACCAGCAGCAGCAGCAGCTCCAGCAGACCTCCATCCTGGTTAGTTATCTGACTGGGACAGAGACCCCCAGCCCCTTTCTCTTAGCCTTGAGGTCTTGGGACTCTTTGAACTCTGCTTTTATTTTGTTTTTGACCCTTTACAACCATTGTGTAACCTATATATACACACACACCATGTGATATATAATGTGTGCTCTGAGAGTTAATAATACTATTAAAATTGTAATAAAAGAACCTTTGCTTGCCTCAGCCTACCTATCAAGGAAAATGTAATGATTTGGCAAATTGTTGCCAACAAAACAATCATACCAAGTGAATTTATTGTTTTCAATAAATTCTGGCATTGTGGAAAGACAAAAACAAGTCCCTGTTCCTGACATAGTGTGCTCACAACATGGCTAAAGTCCCATGCAAGGGTTAATAGCAGCCTCCTACTCCACCCTCACTTAACTGATGGATCTGCTGCCTCTGGCTCAGGCTCCAGATTTTTAGAAAATTAACATAAAGAGTGTTGGATGTAAGAAAGTCTGTAAGAAGATTAGGGAAACTCAGAAAATTAGTGTCCTAAGGGGAGCCATAATAAAAGTCTAAGTTGAAAATATCTCAGAATAGACAGGAAGTTTCTGTAAATTATATGCCAACTATATGCAAATGTGTATGATATGGCCTGAGGGAGAATTCTAGAATAGGCCTCATCACCTGGTGCTTCTGTGGTTCCTCATTTCACAGTATTTAGCTCCTAATATCCTTTCATAGACCTGTAAAATACAGTGACCTTTTAAACCAGATTTTAGTTACAGCCAGGCATACTTTAAGTGCCATAATTAGGAAAATCCAAGAGACATCCATAATGAAAAATCTACTCTGAGTAGTGGGAAGATTTTATGGGCTCATACCCAAATAATTTCAAATTTTAAAGAAAATTCACTCAAAGGTCAGTATCAGGCAGTATGCTAAATTCTTTATATTTTCCTCATTTGTATTATTCAGCCTCAAAACAGTCCTAGGTGTTGGGGAAGGCTATTATCCCCATGTTACAGAAACAAAGACTACCACCATCTACAAAGATGAGAGCAAAGGGGCCAGGTCCCACAGCTAGCACAGCTGAGCATAGTCTCATCAGCTCCGTGGCCCCAGACCCGCTGACACACTTCTACACAACCTCTACCTCCCACACACAGAACATAGAAGCACACTGAACAAAAAAAAGAGTGAACGTACACAGAGACAGAGACAGGGCTCAGCATCTCCCAAGTTTCCTCCAGGACTGAAGTTCAGTTTCTTTATCTTGCTTTTTTTACTTAAGTGGGTACTATCACAGGAGATAAGATAAAAGGGCTGTCCCTACTTCACCTTCCTTAACAGTGTATTAAAACTAAGAAGGTGTGAATTCATAATGTACCTACAAATCTCTGTCTAAATGTGAAATTTAAGAATAACCAGGTGAGAATAGATCAGAAGTCTGGCAAATGTTGCAGCACCTTTATTCCCTCAGTCAAAGATGTCTACATTTTATTTTTCTGTTCATAAAAGTTTATAATTAAAACTGCAGAGAGCCGCCTAATCTGTTCCCTTGGTTTAGTGCCTCCATACATCACTGGTTCTGCTGACATAACAAAAAGAACTCATCTTCCCCATATCAACTGATGTACCCAACGCACTGATTAGCAGGTGTCCATTTTGTATACAGATTAGGGTTGCATTTAATATACCAATTCCATCAGCTACTTAATGCCATTTTTGAGATTTAACAAAACGAATTCAAAAGCCCATTCCACAACTTTCTGACAAGATTACAGGCCTGGTCTTAGTTTCTGTTAACTCATAAATACTTTTATATGTTTTAAAAACTTTTAGGGAGAGCTAGAGAGATGGCTTAGTAATTAAGGTGCTTGCCTGCAAAACCAAAGGACCCAGGTTTGATTCCCTAGGATCCATGTAAGCCAGATGCAGAAGGTGATGCATGTGTCTGGATTTTGCAGCAGGTAGAGGCCCTGTCACACCAGCACACCAGTTCTCTCTCTCTCTCTCTCTCTCTCTCTCTCTCTCTCTCTCTCTCTCTCATAAATAAAACTAAAATATAAGAAAAAAAAATTTTAGGGAGGCTTAAGAGGATCCAAGAGTCCCCTTTCCACTATTTTCCATTTCTCATATATCACTGCATTAAAAATAATCAGAGAAAATTGAAGCAACTCAGGGAGAGCCCTCAAGATTCCCTCAAACATGTTACAAACAATCCATTGAAATCATCCTGTCCACTGAATTACAGATGTCAAGGTGGGCTGAGGGGATTCTCTCCTCCCTCTTCCAGGCTGAGGGCAGAGCTGGCTCCAGCTTTGTTAATAGCATGCCAGTGCTGTCACTTCTGCTCAAAGGCTGCTGTAAACCCCATGAGAGTCTCATTGTGTGACATGCAGCCAGCGATTGCTAAGGGAGATCTAGGGAATAATTAGAAAGAAGGCATTTTGACTTTTAAATATTCTACTGTCTTTAAGAGGTTTAAATTATTCCTAAGTGTAATCACCACCAGAGAGAGCAGGGTGTCGGCAACAGAATGGATGTTGTTGCTAACAGCTCACAGCTGGGAAAGGGACTGTGACAATACCCTTGCTTCAAAATAGTTTCCTGGTATCCAGTGTGCACTGGTTTGGGAATCTACTAGCACAATATGGGCAATGAGAACTCATCTATCTGCTTGTCAGGAGCACTGCAGGCATCCCATGTACAATCTTTCCCAGCTCAACCCGGCTGAGCTGGACTATGACCTAAAAGGAAGACTTGCAGGGGTGAGAGGCTCTTTATGGTAATTAATTCTCCAGTAGGCACAATCTCCAATGTCACCTGAGCATAAAAGGAGCAAGGAGGATGTACCACCATTGTAAATGCTTCACAGAAATCATGCTGAAAAGAAGCTAAGCAGAAACTCTGAGGATGCACAGTCACCCTGTGGATAGCTCAGTTGAACTGCATTTAGCCTTTTCCATCCAACCAAGTCTTCCTTCTGCAACTGAAAGCTTTTCTTTCTGATGCTGGCCAGATTTCTCATGCTCTATCTTATGTTGTCCAGTTTTAAATATCACTGTTCATAGATCTTCTCATCTCCAAACCTTTAGTCCTACTATCTACAGCTAATTCATAACTGATGTCCATATCTTCTCTTACTTAGCCTATATCATGCCATGGATTAGTTCCTCCAAGTACACTTTGATCATTTTCCTCTCTCCTTCAAAAAAACATAAAAAGTCAAAACCCTTAGCTACATAGACCAACCTCAAGTCATCCAGACTTTATATATGTAAATATAAATCCTCAGCAATACATGGTACCAACCCAATGTGTGGTATGCTTCTCAAATAATAAGAGATTTCCATGTTAGCTGTCAAGCAGAAGTAGGAGGATGTATTGCTGAGAGTTCATGGCCACCCAGAGACTACATAGTAAATTCCAGGTCAGCCTGGACTAGAGTGAGACCCTACATTGAAAAATCAAAAAAAAAAGCTCAAGAAAACCAATGTGCCTCTCAAAACTGTTTGCAGAAAACTAAACTAAAATTATTAAAAATTAATTAAGTACAAATGATTTTTAAAATAAGTTACTATTTTTCAGTACTGCAAATGTTCATAACCAAAATTTGAGAAGAATATGAGAAATGGCCTATAATCTGAGACAAAGTTTTTGTAATAAATGATATGTGTGAATGCAGTACACACATATGTAATTACTTTTAAGGGAGCAAAAGAACAAAGCTGAGCTGGAGAGATTATTGAGTGGTTAAGGCACTTGCCTGGAAAGCCTAAGTTTGATGAGTTTGATTCCCCAGCACCCATGTAAAGCCAGATGTACAAAGTGGCACATTCATATGGAGATCAATTGTAGTGGCTGGAGGCTCTGGCGCACCCATTCTTTCTCTCTGTTTCTCTCTGTCTCTCTTCCTCTCCCTCCCTCCCTTCCTCCTTCCCTCTGCTTGCAAATAAATAAATAAAAATTTATTAAAAAAAAAACAACAAAGTTATTTGGATTTAAGGAAAGTACAGTGACCCTCATGCTGCTTTCTACCTCACACCAGCTACCACCACCAGTCTCTACAAAGCCTTCTGTTGTCTTCTAGACTCCCTCATTTTTTTTGATTTTCTGTATTTTCTTCAGCTACCTTCACCTTTAGAAACTGACACCAGCTGAAGTTCCTAGTCTCTCAAGTGACTAGACAAAGAAAGGAGTAAACGCTGGAGGGGAGAAAGGGATTTATGCCATCTGTAATCTCCTCCTGGTGGTGTCATGTGACAAGAGGAGGGAGAATTGAAAACTGGGACAGGGCTGTTTCTCAATAGAAAGAATGCCTGCTTCACGTGCAGGAAACATTGAGTTTAACACCCTACACTGCATAAATTGGGTATGATGGCACACACATGTCATCCCAGTACTCTGGAAGGTACAACCATGAAGATCAGAAATTCAAGGTTATCTTCAACTGCATAGTAAGCCCAAAGTCAGCCTGAGCAACATGAGACCATGTCTCAAAAAATAGAATGAACAAAAACTGAAAATGTGGAGAGCAAGAGTATAGCCTTCCCTCTCCCATTGTCTTCCTTAACAGCCCAATATGAACATCTCCAAGCAGCCCTTCATGGTTGGTATTCTTTCCCAGCATTCTAAATAGATACTAGCTACCACGTTATAAGTAAATCCAAGATCTCTACCAACAGTGCAAGCCAGCTGTTCCTGACACCTAATGTGGAATAGTTCCAAACGCAAGAGCCAAAAATAAAATTAAAGAAGAAGAAATGTCATGAGGTCTTACATGTACCTGATGATAACTTAGTTATTCATTTATTCATCACAAAGTCTTGTAAGATACTTACTTTAATCTCCCTATTTACAGATAAGTGATGGAGGCTTTGCAATTGTTAAGTAATTTTGCTGTGAGAGCAATCATTAATTGGAAGTGTTGAGAGCCAAGCACAATTACATGTCTTATAAAGGTGGTGTTATTTTACTCTGTACTTCCCATTGTGACAGGAGGCAAAAATCTGGAGTACAAAATAAACATTCAAAATATTATTGACTTCTTTCCCTCAAGAGATCAGCACTGGGAAGTCCAATGGCCAATGCAAGGCTTGAAATTTAGTCTGCTTATTGATCACATCCTACCTATTACCAGTGAAATGGACTTCTTTAGGAAAATTCTAGACAGAGTCATGAAAAGGGTGTCAATTTTGCTACCAAGGCTTAAAGGCCTAATTGTAGAGTGCTGCTTCATTTTTTAAAAGCTTAATTCTTAACAAAACCTAATCCAAAACAAGTAGAGAAACACAAAATATATATATAAGGAGATTTCTTTAGCATTCACATTCCTTTGAAAAGTGAATCTTAGGTC
The DNA here is from genome assembly GCF_020740685.1 of Jaculus jaculus. NCBI lineage: Eukaryota > Metazoa > Chordata > Mammalia > Rodentia > Dipodidae > Jaculus > Jaculus jaculus. Next base: position 68,921,789 of record NC_059111.1, on the reverse strand, counting down.
ATTTGGGAGAAAGAATAAACAGAGGTACAAACTGAGTAAATGGATACATTCAGATGTTAAACATTTAGCTTAATTTTTCTGTAGGAATTGATATATTAATAGCATTCTTATATTTGTGAAGAACATAGTTCTTGAGTTGGTTTTTGTATCAAAAGAAGCTTTTCCTTACTCATCTGAACAAAGGTAACTAAGGGATTTAATGTAAGTATAAGACATGTCACACACTGAACTGTCATCCAAAAAAATTCTCTTATTCTACGAAATGCCATTTCTGCGGCTCATCAGCACTGTTCAGCTAAGCACCCATGCTTTATACTTCTCATGGCCACTTTTCTTTTCAAACGGTCTTCAGCAGATCTCATTCATGAGTTCACGCATGCAGCATGAGCTCACTGCAGACCTGGCTCTCACTGTCTGTTGCGCTCTTCACAGACTTCATAACAGGATTTAATATCTATTGCCCATTACTCTTTGCCCTCAGATCGCCCCAAACCTTCCCAGTTAGTTTTTATTTTTTGGTATCCATAAATTCCTGTTTTTCTAACCTTGAGGACCCCCAGTGGTCAAGTTTAGTAGCGTGGAAACAAAGCTGGAATCATTAGTAGGGAAAACTAGTGCATGCATTTGCATCAATATTTCTAGAATGGAGATGGCAAGGCAGAGCACAATGACACATTTTCCTGAATTAAACTGAAAATGCAGCTTAACATTTTAAAACTCTGGCACTCAAAGTTGTTTTCTCTGTTGATGAAACTGTAATTATACTATTGGGCAATTTAATTAATTTTGTGTTTTATTGCAGAAGTCCATGACTCTGCCTAAATAGAGTTAAATTAATGGAATCTAAATCAGTTTGTCACATAGCCAAGAAATTTCATGAATGGTGTTTGGCTTTAATTTATAAAATCTAGAAAAATCCCCATGTGATAAAGTTAATCACCCTTCTTTCATATCCTCTCATCTAGAATCAAAGTAAAAGATGAATAATTTTATGTCCTCATTAGCTATTTTGCCTGAATAATCTAAAATTCAGAGGTAAGCATTAAATTATTATCCCACAGAGACACCCAAGATGTGTTTGAAATCATTCTTATTGAAAAAAAAAAAGATTCTATAAAAATCCATGAATAGAACAGACTTTAAAAGCTACTATGTGGTAAAGGGGGCATTTAATGTAATTATAAGTTTATGCATAAAAATGTTTCTAATAAAATAATAAACTTATATACTTAGTTTTTTTGACTTTTAATTTTATTTATTTGAGAGAGAAAGAGGCAGAGAGAGAGAGAGAGAGAATGGGCATACCAGGGCCTCCAGCCACTGCAAACAAACTACAGATGCACGCACCACCTTGTATATCTGGCTTACATAGGTAGTGGAGAATCAAACCTGAGCTGTTAGGCTTTGCAGGCAAATACCTTAACTGCTAAGCCATCTCTCCAGCCCCTATAATCAGTTCTTAAAAACAAGGATGTCATCTGTTCCTTTTTAGCCTCATCCCCCAAATTCCATTTCTACTATTTCAAATAGTCATGTAAAGTAAATGTGTTCTCTTTAACAAAGACTATTTCAACCTGATTTTTTTGCTAAGTGATAATCATAATCCCTACTCAACTATATTATTGTAACCTGTACCTACTTTTTCTCCCTGTATATCTGGTTCTCTGTTTCTCTCTTCCTCTGTCCTCCCCTCTCTCTTTCCTTCTTTCTCTCATGAATTGAAGGTCACTTGTTTCAACAACTCTATTGACTGGTTGAGCAAATACCTCAATCACCACTTCATAGGTTAAAACACTGAGATTTGGAGGAACTAGCTGACTTTGAGAATAACTTAATGTCAACATGCTGAAGCATTTGAATTAAGGAGCATGGAAATCTGTTCTGGATTCCTGCTGAAACTAACTATAAGATCAGTCACTCCATCATTCCTCTGATAATTTTCCTCAGGGAAAAATGGGGAACTAATGTAAAGTATCCCTAAGTTGCTTTAAGGTTTTAAATTCAAGAGCCTTGCCCAAGATGAAGACTAATCTCTACTAGGATATAGTATTTCTGTTCCTCATCTAGTTCTCTCTTCTCTACTGAAGCCAATAACCCCCAAAGAAAGCTTTCTTGTGTCTCATTATACCAATATTGTTCTTTGTTCACATCAGCAAAGCTCCACCAACTGTGCATGAAAAGGACAGATTAAGTGTGATAACATTCAACCTCAATTGAATTAGTATCACTACTTTATTCTAATGAGCCAGCATATTTTTGTAATTTTTAAGATGTAGTAATTTCAGATCAGACAAGAATTAAATAAGAACATTTTAGTAGAACTTCATTGCTTCAGCAATCTAACTCTGGTATTTTTGCCTGTGAAAAGCAAGGGACAGATATGCACAGAGTTTATGCAGCCCGCATTGAAAGCTCTCTCTAAGGAGAAGATATATAGTATGAACAACAGAGAGAATGCCAGGAGTTATGAGACCAAGTGGACCAATGAAATTGGTTTACCTGCCTTCTGAACCTCCATTCAAGTGTTTTTGAAAAAAAAAAAAAAAGAGGCAAGAATTAGGGTAATGAAACACATCTTTCCAATGGGAGAAAGATAGTGGATTACTAACTTAGTTTTTCAATTATATTAAGAATATTGGCCCCCAGGCCAAACATTTTTAAGGACCATGATTTCTGCCTACCTTGGCTAACGGTTACTCCATCAATATATCAATTCTGACCTAGTTTAAACCAGCCACTGGTGTTTGCATCTGAGGTTTATTAGGTTCTCTTACTTAGGTAGAGGTCAGGAGCAGCCTGGGAAAATTAAATCATGCATGACAGAGAAGTATAGAGGGTGTTTTGTTTGTTGGTCTGTTTGGTTGGTTTGGTTTTTGTCTTTTTTTCTTTGTGTTGCAGTACTAAAAATTAAACTCAGGTCCAAGCATTCTAAGCAGTGCTCTATCCCTGAGCCACGCCCCAGCCCTGAAACCCATTTTTATTTACATCACTTGCATGCTGTAGCAAAGCTACACAGAAAGGATCCTTTCCCCAGTACCATTAGAAATGAAAGCCAAGAAGTAATATCTCTTTCCCACCTAAGCAGTTTGAAAATACCCCTTAAAAGCTATTTTTAAATGTGAAGAACACATACAGTGTTTGGGAAAACTCACTTGTCAAACACAAATATTTGACTGAGCTTTGTGGAAACAAAAGACAACTCTGAGATGTGAGGTTCTATGTCTGAAAGTGTAGCTAGGATAAAACACCACCATTTTGACAAGCTATCATCATTAGAGAATTGAAAAATGCACTGGTTGGGAGGTGGTGCAAAGGAGTGTCAGAAAAGGAGTGTCACTAGTAAAGAAATAAACTGAAAATATAAATCAAATGCTAAGTGTTGCTTTCACTCAGTTGAACCCTACCAGTGAATAGATATAAAAGGGCAGCATGGCTTAAATTATATGTCTCATAAAGTCAAAATGGATTTATTCTTGCATTTAATTTTATATAGTTTATAGATTTGCATGTACAAAGCTATGGACAGTGGAGAAATCAGCTGCTTTTGCTTTGATTCAGTTTTTCTGCCCAAAACCAAATAGACCAGAAAGAAGTTATGCTTCCAAGACTGTCAAATTCCTCTTGCACCATGACTCACTGATCCCTGGTCTGTCATGTCTGGCCTGGAAGAGAAGCAGATGTCATTCCAGTAAGACCTCTGTTTCCTTGAACCTGAAGGTCCATTCATCATTTTGTCACGTGCTGAGCACACAGTGCCACTTGGACTAGACTCAAGTACCCACTGCCTCTGTGAATTCTAAATAGATGGATAGATTATTTCATGAAATTTCTTAAACTGAAGCAACCTTGGAATCAAGAAATATCGACACACAATTACAACATTCATTCACTGTTATTCCCAACTCAAGGATGTGTACCTTACAGCTACTACCAGCATGGCTCAGAAATATTCTCCTTTGCAAACACTGTGTTCTAGATAGGAGTCCCCTTATGCTCTTGTGCACATAGACAAGCAATAAGACAGTGTAAAATCCTGTTGTTCATAGTTCTTCTCACTAGCAAAATAGATGACAATGGGACTGAGTTCTAACTACAGGATATGTAACCAACTAAACCATTTAATTACCCTGTGCTTCATCTTATAAAGTGGCCTGCCCATACCTATGAGCACTGCCTTCCCATTTCAGAGCTGAAATTACAACTAGAAAAATGTTCAATATGCATTATTCCAAAAAATGTCATTTGTAAAGGGTTGGCAAATAAATAATTGGCAAACTAGTTCTTTAGATATATGGAAAGGAAGCTCTACCTTTCTCATATTTGAGTTGAACAAATGGAAAGCACACCATTGTGCAGTGTAAGAAGCCACTTAATGTGTGATAGGCTAGTGGCTTCCAACAGCATCTGATACTGAATACTGGCCCAAACCCTGTGGAAGAAGTGACAAAAAGTAGACACTGATAAGCTAGAACATTGCCCAAATTCTTATCCTTTCTGGGTAACACCACTCTCTCCAGACAGTAATGGCAACCCAGACCACAAAGCTGTGCAAATGGTGTAAAGAAAATGAGAAGTCTGTGCTCATTGTGAGCTGCAATGGACTGGTTTGGAAATAAAGCTTTACCTTTCACACTTCTGCTACAGCTCTTATAGCCCTTATTTCCATGAAAAGATCTGCTCATTTCCTTTTTCAATAACACCCCAAACACAACAGGGATTGAGATTACGCGCCAAGTAACCAGTGCATCAATTCTCTTCATGCACAGACTACTGTGCTAACCGATTTCAGGCATAGGGTTAGTATTTCTAAACAGTCACAAATTGATCTTTGAATTAAACCACCTTATTCCCTGATCAGCCTTATACCATAGTTTTGCAAATACAGCTTTAGTTACTTTCTATTGGATGTAATTCTAGGATAACTAAATGATATAGATAATGACTTATTTTTTATTTATATGAGGCTTATGGAAAATAATCAAATGGGATTCCATTGCAAGCTTACTTAGGATAATACAAAACACAAATATCCAGCCCACTGGCCAACAATTCACTTCAATAATGTAACTACTGAAATGATGGGCTGCTTACATGGTTTCTAGATTCTATTTTTTAATATCCTTTACATTTAGCAAAGAAAACATACTTAAATACAATCTCTTCATATCTCCATTCTCTATCTCTGAAACCATAAATATAATGCAGCAACTTATAAGAAAGCTGACTACTAGTTGTGGTAACCAAGAACTCTAAAAACCTAACACATTAGATGCCAGCTCTTCTTTCATCCATATCCCAAAGTTCCTTGGCAATCTTCCAAGTCCCAAAAGTATTACTCTGACTTGCTCTTTCAAAATTCAATTCATCAAATTCTTTAAAGCCATTATGTATATGCAATAAGCGAGGAGAGTCATTCACTTTTAGAATTCCATAGTACTGATATCATCAGTCTTTGAAGTAACTGTAACCTACACAATTTAAATATTCCTAAGCTAAGGCATTTTAGTAAATAAAGCACTTTGAATTTTCTTAAAATGATAGTTCTTTATAATTCCTAGTAGAAACTACATTGTCCCACTTATGACCTCTAGCAAAACAACCTTACTACAAAACACAGACGTTAGGATAGACTCCCATCCTGGAAGCCAGTGCAATGATACAGACCCATAAAATGTTTCCTAGTTATACATGTTTGTTTGACAAGTTGGGTGGCACATGCTTGTTTTGGTTTTGGCTTTTATCTCTGTTATGTTAATTAACGTTTTAGAATTATTTTCAGATGTTGAATCACTATAAAGGCAAGAGTCATGTCAACTATTCAGCTCATTAGACAGGGAAATGTTCTATGGGGTAATGTTCTATGATGATAGCTTCTAAATACAGAACAAATGCAATTCAAATACTATTTCCCTCTGTTTCTTTCTATATTTTACCTCTCTCTTGTTCCTCTTCTTATTTTCTAATCCAATAATAGAGCATCTTAGAAAAGAAAAATAATGCTTTCTATCCTTGAAATCATTTCAGCTTCTAAGCTAAAATCATGTTGTTGGTATGTTCTAATAACTGTGTCTTTGCCAGAAGCCTGGGCAGATTTGATTCCTAGGGTATAATCCCCCACCCAAAAAAAATTTCAAACAAGAAAAATAACAAACTGGAGTGCATACTCCTTTCCTGAGCTCTCAGAATTAGTGACCTGCATCAAAAAGGAAGGGTCCAGTAGATTTTTGCCAATGCATTTGCAAAACAGGAGAGACATCATAATGTGATTAGTCTCCATATCAATAACTACCCCACAAACATGTTTGTTCTTTGCCATTCACCATGCATCAAATGTTATAGTTCAAGGAAATTTGGAGAAACTAAAGCATGACTGCATTATGCCTACCTGAAAATAAAAAGGAAAAACCATAGGTCAAGCTATTGAGCAAAGGAATGGAAAATGCTTTCTTTGTTCCTCATCCCACCACACACTTGATTATGTCTATTAAGAAAACTACTTCCCTGAAGTCCTTCCAATTGAAACCTCTAAATTAAGGTATGAAAGATCAACTCATTAAATCAACATTACACATTCACAATTCCTAGTTTCAAGAACTACAGGATAACTAAAATGGATTCTGTAAAATATAGTCAGAGTTTAGAACCTTGTCAATAAGATTCTTGATGAAAAAAACCAATATATTGTTAGAGGTAGTGGCACACATGCCATAATTCTGGCACTCCAGAGTTTGAGGAGAACTGGCTTAGCAGTTAAGGTGCACCTTTACTGCTGAGCCATCTCTCCAGCTCCACCAGATTTTTTTTTTTTAAGTCAGATGGGATATGAAGCATATCATGGTAGTAGACTCTGGGCACTCAACTTTCCAAGGACACGGAATGCTGAGTGGGTGAGGTAGCATGAGAGATGCAGGTGCTTTTTTTGTCTATAGAGCACACTCATTGTCATATGTCTTTCATAAAAATTCATAACTAACCTATCATGGTAAGCCATTTGAATGTTGGCTAGTATTCAATATCATATAACTTATCATTAAAGCTAAGGACCTTTAAATAAAATAAGAGACTGGGGAGATGACTCATGGGTAAAGAACTTTCTATGCAAACATGAGGATCAGAGTTTGATCGCCAGCACCCACATAAAAGTCTGGCAAACAGGGTCCCAGCTGGAGTCCCAGAGCTTAGGAGGCAAAGACAGAGGATCCCTGTGTCAGGTTGTCTAGCTAGATTAGCCAAATCCACAAACTCCAGGTTCAGTAGGAACCCTGTCTCAAGTGAAGAGAGATGGAGGAAAATCAAACTCTGGATCCCACAATTATCTGCACACACATGCACACACACCTACACATATACATACCTACATACATGCAAACAGACATAAATACATGCACATCACACAATAAATAAATAAATGTATTTTAATATAGTCAATAGGTATAAACTAGAACTATCCCAAATAAGCAAAACGAACTCTCACCTTTGTCATTGGCCTTGCTCACCGAAGCATCACCGCACATTTGCTCTTCTACTCGGGAGAAGTGATGCTCTTCACAATAGAAGAATCATCTAGAAGCTTTTGAAGAAGAATGATCTTGATTTGTTCTTCAATAAACAAAATAATTTCCCAGAGACAGAAAACTAAGGGATGACAGTGGTCTGTTCATCTTCCCAGAATAATTTGTTCAGCTCAAGGTTAGTAAGAAAAAGAAACTGCTACTGCCGCAGATAAAGCCATCTGTGCTTTGAAAATGGCTGACAGGTGCCTCCCGAAGAAGCAATCAAAAGTCATTAAGGATCAAAATCATGACAATTAGATACCAGGATCTGTCAAGATCTTATTATCCAAACTGCAATGCAAACAATTCACGCCCCCTCCCTCAAAGAAAGAAGCTATCACTTGATTTCTAAGTCTGTTGTTGCAGACTACTATTAAGCTTCCCAGTCCCTACTTCCCTATTTCTGGAATGATTTGTGAGGAAAATTAATAGAAAAAAATGCAGATGACAATTGTCAGAAAGACTGAGATCCCCTAAAATCTCTCAAAAATATGTTGTTCCCTTATTGCAGATTTTTTAGCCCAGACAATTTTAATAACTAAGGCAATATATTCTGGGAACATCTGGCATTTTTAAAAGTTCAGAGTAGAAAGTACACATTCTATAAATATATCTACAATAAAGTGCTAAAAGGTTTGCTTGTGATTTCTTATTTCACAAACTACGAACTGGAAATAAAAATATGGGGTCATAAAATGCTTAAAAAGTAGATTACTAGAAACTAATAGAGCACATTAGTGTCTACTGAGCCAATGATGGCTCAAATGGCATTTTGAATTCTTATAGAGAATATGAACATGACCTTCATGTATACCATTTACAGAAAGCAATTTTATTTACATTTTTAAATCCACATAAAGGTGAAAGATGATACTGCTGCAAAATGGAACATTTAATTTTTTGCCCCAAGGCACAACTAAGCTCTCCCAAGGTCAAATGTAGTACAAGACTGCAAGGAAGCCAGACTCTCCTCCCTCATGCCCTGCTAGCAGACTGCCACTTTGGGCAGGACTATCTTGGATCTACTTTCACTCCTTAGAAATAGAAACATTTCTAGATTGCACATTTATATAAAATACTTTATAGAAATCTTGCTATTTTATTTTTAAGCCATTCAAACAGGACACAATGGGAATGCCTACCCAGGAGTAGCAAAATGTCTGGTACTATTTTTTTCTAGAAAATATTAGGCTAAGCAGATACTGAAAAGTTTCTCAGTTTATATCATTGTGCAAACTATGTGGAATTGCTGCTTCCTTGAATGTTTAATAAGCCTATCAGCATGACAAAACTCTTGAGAGTAAATGCCCTGGGAAAACCAGAGTTACTACTGCCTCATACATGTGATCATCCCCTTGCACATAAACTCTGCTCTCCTCTCCATACTTCTACTTGCCCAGTCTCACAAATAATTCAAAAAAGTGTTTATGTGGTTGCTAAGAGCAACATAGATGCTATGGATCATTTTATATGCCTCCAAAGACAGCTGTGCTGTATAGCCCATTTTCACTCATTACCTTACCCTGAGGTTCAGGCATCATTTTCATATTAGGTCAATCAATGCAGGCTTCCTATAAAGCTTACATGCAACATCCCATCAACGTCAGTTATAATCATGTGTATCAAACCTATGTTGGTTAGCCTTATGTCCCCACTTAGTGGAAAGCCTCTGACCTAATATAACTACTAAAGTAGTAGAATAGCAATTTTGCCCATATATGGTCTTCCAAGAGTAAAACCAGATTTTTTTTAATTTAAATAAGTTTCATGGTCCTATCTCACAATTATAAGTACATGTATACATGAACACACACACACACACAGAGAGAGAGAGAAAGGGAATTGTGTAGGAACTAAAAGGCCTATGTCAAGAAAAGGAATATCTAGCATAGACTCCTGCTGCCTGTCACCAATCATACCTTTAATATTTCAACTATTTCCTCATCTATAAAATAAGGACTATGAAGATAACCAAATTAGACATATGAACAATTCAGTATTAATGATTGTAGTAAGATCTAGCTAATAATAATAATACTCATATCACTCTTGAACTAAGTTGTAGCTCTGTAGGACAGCACATGTCTAGTAGACAAAAGGATCTAGGCTTAAATCCTAGCAACACACACAAACTAAATGAAAAACTTCTGTACTTGAGTCTCGGCATAGTGTTTGATCAAAATATAAACAGCAAAGTGGAACACTTATTTTTTGCTGGTTTATTTTTGAGTCAGGGTCTCATTCTTGCCCAGGTTTACCTGGAATTCACTCTGTGAACCAGGCTAGCCTGGAATTCATGGAGATCCTACTACCTCAGCCTTCCAAGTGCTAGGCTTACAAATGTGTTTGCCATTACACCCAGCTAAAGGAAGGTAGAACATTTTATCTTTTGGTATCATTCCATAATTTCCTTATTCTCAGAGAACTCCAAGATATAAAATCAATGTTTCTATGAAAGAACCATTCTTGAGTGCCCACTGCAATGCCTTGGAGGGAAGAATATGACAGCGACAGAAGAAATTTTGAACAGCATGAGACAGGGACAATATAGCTCCTGTCATAGGTATTATCTATAATTTCTAGGGAGTTAATGAGATTTTACTTCCAGACATTCGGCTGGAATGAACTTGAATGAAAAATCCACCTGACTAGAGGTCCTTGAATTTTAAAGCTCAATAGTCCATCATTTTTATTAAACTGCACAAAAAAAATTAAGAGAATTTCAAGTGTTAAAAGTAATTAAAAGCAAATATTGCTTAAAGATTAGCTGATTTTTAAAATTAGATCTGAGCAACTGTTCTTAGTATTTGCCACATGAAATTAAAACATCACAAGGATCTTCATCTCAATAAGGCAAGCTATTCGTTGAGACTGCCTGTGAAGTATCTCATTTCCACAAACATGCAACTAGTCAAAATAGAAATGTCCATTCTTTTCTGGCTTTCATCACATGGTGACTATCAGCACTAAATATATATGTCTTCCTGGGAAACACTACATGTCTAGAAAGCAATCAACTGGTTGGAAAAAGAAAGCAAATGATAAGATAGTCCAAGGGTGAAGGTAGCCCCCTGTGCATCATCCCTAGAAGGTTGTAGCACTCAAAAAGGGGTCCAGAAACCTTTCTCTGTGGAAGACAGCAAGATATTTTTCTTTAATAATTCATCATTACCATGATTACCATGATTTGCTTGTCTTTAAAAGCTCTTTCTAACATGCTAACTCAATGAATTCTCAACAAAAGAGGTTATTAGGACCACTTTACAGATAAGGAACCTGAAAATGAACTTGCCCAAAGCTACGAAATTAAAGAAATGCTTTGCCATTGTCTTCCTCTTATTTCACCCAAGCTGCTTCCCTTTGCTACAAAAGAACTGCTGAAAGAGATCCTGGAATGACTGAAAAGGGGCCTGTATTCTCCATATTCTTGTGGCTAAGTCTTCCCTCAAAAGGAAGAAATCACCTAAGTTTCCCATATCTTCCGTGGGCTTCCACTGTGACTTCATCACTGATATCTACCCAGATGGAAGTTGGGTGGTGATCTTTGGAAGGATATCAGCCACCTTTAGTCATGTGGATCAATATTTAAAGATTCCCAATTCTTTCACTGTTTGTTCAGGGAACACCAAAGGACTGGGGAGTCTCACTGTGTATGTACATCTGGGAACACATTAACAAGAACCATTCTAATCATGAAGGATTTCCATCAAGAATGCAAGGCAGGATTAAACATCCAATGCCAAAAATTATTTGCTTTTCATGCTTCCATGCAAAAGAAGAGATTTTCAGGAGCTGCACATCCAAAAGTGATAGCTCAGCTGATCTGTGCTAACACCAGCTCAGCCTTACTTTTATAATGGCTAGCAACAGTGCTTGCCTTGCCAGTGCAACTGTTGATCATCCTGTCTTGTTAAACCAAGAGAAATAAGGTTGAAAATCTAACATGAGGTGCTCATCATTCAACTATGCATTTCTTCTGAAAGAGGCAAAAAACTCTGCCATGTTCTGCAAAAATCTCCACATCAATAGCAATTACATTCACATCAAGACCAAAGAAATAGTATCCTGACTCCACCTCAATGACTTCCTTCCATATGTAGTAGTTTGCATTTTTCTCTGTATTTAATCCTGAAAAACAATAAGTGATGGTGTCTTGGTGCAAGAAATTACCCACAACTTGCTGGAAAAGATTTGTGAGAAAAGATATTTTATATTCTCAATTGCAGAGATCGTGTAGAAAGCCCTGTCACCAAATCCAGCTGCCCCAACAATAAATCATGATATTTTGCCAATACGTTTTTAATTTATGTTTGAATTAATTTTATGACATTTTTACTGAAAATTTGGCATGTAGAAAGAAGAATGGGTCTCATATAAACCAGCTAAGACTTTTAAGGGTTTTCCACCAAATATTGGGCAACATCCGCACTATAGAAAGCCAGTTGGTTAAGTCAGGGAATTTTGTTTCTAATTTGGACACACTGTTACAATGCACACTTCCACAAGAAGAAGAGAAAAAAAGAGTACAAGGACTCCAGTTAACCGTGAGGTGAAGTGGGGAAAGGAAGAGACTTGAAAGTGTCACCATGGTTTTGGAAAATGTATAATTCTCAATACTTCATCACCACCCCATACCCCTAAAAAGGTACAGTGAGGAACAAAAGAAATTCATAGGACTTATGACATTTCTGAAAGATTTATGAAGCAAGTAAGAGAATACATGAAAGTGTCATCTTTTATTTCTATCGCAATAAAAAAAAGAATGTTCTCAAAATTTGCCTTTGAAAGATAGCAAGATCTTGTTTTTTGTTAATATATATATTTCGGTTTTTTATTTTTATTTATTTATTTGAGAGTGACAGAGAGAGAAAGAAAGAGGCAGAAAGAGAGAGAGAGAATGGGTGCTCCTGGGCCTCCAGCCACTGCAAACAAACTCCAGATGTGTGCGCCCCCTTGTGTATCTGGCTAACGTGGGTCTTGGGGAATCAAGCCTCGATTGGGGGTCCTTAGGCTTCACAGGCAAGTACTTAACCGCTAAGCCATCTCTCCAGCCCAATATATATATATATATATTATTTACTTATTTAGAGAGAGAAAAAGAGAGGGAGATACAATGGGTATGCCAGGGCTTCCAGCCACTGCAAACAAACTCCAGACACATGCATCCCCTTGTGCATCTGGCTTATGTGGGTCCTAGAGAGTTGAACTGGGATCCTTTGGCTTTGCAGGCAAATGCCTTAACCACTAAACCATCTCTCCAGCCCAAGATCTTGTTTTTAATAACTGATCTGCATTCAGAACAATCATTTAAATGAAATTGGGTGTTGAAATGAAGCCTCTATACTTTTACTTATTCAACAAGATATATTCAACAGTACATAACTTTAGCAGATATACCACTGATTATGGTAAATAAAATAATAAGATGATGTTAAAGATTTGGTTTTATTTGGCTTTCTCATTTGTAACCTCATAGGGCCTTGTGTTTCTCTTACAATCTGGGAATATAACAGATATATTCCTCCTAAAATTTTGCTCATGTCCGTAAATGTTGCCTTGAAATCAGTTTCAAAATGAGTCAAGTGCATAAAAGAAAGCATAATGTTATGATCAGCACATCAGTGCACAAAAACAGATAATAAATTTCTATTGCATTGTCAAGCTCACTCAAAACAATCAAATATTTCACTGAACCATTTACAACTATTGATTGCACACCAAACTTGACTTTATAATCTTCCTATTTTAAATAGATGCAATATTTTACAAGGGCTTCACAAATAGGAGATAGTGAATGTAAAGCAGTCCATTAATTTTATATAAGCTGTTTTATATACCTGTGGGTCTCTAATAACATCCAGCTACAAGGTTACCAAAAGAAGAATCATTTTTTAAAGTTCAGTTGGTATAATATGTATATAAGACTAAAATTGCAACTATCATGCTTCTCTCTCCACCAATATTTCTTCCATATTACTAGTAAGAATATTGACACAAACAAGAAAAGAAAGGAGAGTTTTCTAAACTCAAGTTCAAATTTTAAAGCCAACCACCTACAAAGACAAAAAAAGAAAAAAATCCACAATTATTTCCCATGGAATCCTTAGAAAAAGTAGATATGCAGGTAAACAATATAGCTTCCTTTAGTTCTATACATGTGCATGTTTGATTTTTAAATGAAGGTGACTTTTCTTAAGCCAAAGAATTTCCTGCAATCTTTTCTATCATAATTTTCCTGTTAATAACTTCTTGGAGAAGGAAATCTAAGCCTCCTATTTTTAAGTCTGTGATTTTTAATTTCATGAAAATTCTGCCAATTTACATAGTGGATCTTTGTGTTGGTTCTGCAAGACCTTGTTACACTGTGTATAATGCTGCACATTGTGGCAGGCTAGGAAGATGAGAGGCAGAAAAACATAGGTGTCTGCAGCTGTTTGCAGACGGCTCTCGCTACTCTGTCTCCTGCATCATAGTACACCTTACCACAATGCACATTTCTAGTCAGTGGTGATCTTTGCCTTTTGTTCACATAATTTAGTACAAGCTAGTAAATGCCTTTTACACTTTGTTAGGATCTTTCTTTGAAGAGGCATGACTAATCCTCTAGACTTAGAAAAAATGTAAATTAAAAGAACATTTCTGCTAATATCAAAGCAGGCTTATCACTTCAACATAAGCACTTCTTATGTTTCCCTTTCTCAGCATGCTACACAAATATAAATAAAAAGGTTCTCCACTAGATGTTTCTTACATATATCTCACAGGGTTTAATTACAAATCCTCTAAAAATGAATATCATGAAAGGAAGTGATGCCAGTAGACTACACAGTCCTAGTATTGTGTTGGCTGTCTGTCTCTAAGGGCAAGGAAACAAAGACACTCAGATAACCACGCGCACCATCCATGATTGGGCTCCAAAGAAAAGAAAATCTAATGGAATGGACAAATATTATTAGTTTAATGCCCAGAAGCCCATAATTTTAATTGTGTTCTTATTGTAGTGATACATTTATTGCAGTAAAAGAGGAATTAGTAATTTCTACATCCACAACAGTGTTTTATGTAGCAATCCATAGGCTTTAATAAGAGAATCCTGCCTCAGTTGACAGCAAGAACTGAGAACAGCTGTACCAGAATAAAGGTTTCATCCCAGTAGTCACCTACCAGGACCTTCACTCAACTTTCAACAGAAAGAAAACCAGTCCAGGCTGGAGAATGAAGACGAAAGAGGGAAGGCTTGCCAGCCCATACATAAGAGAATTCAGTGAACTCAGTGGGTAGAAGTGGGACCCATCCTTGGTTCTGGAAGAAGACTGTTGAAGATTGGCCTATAGGAATGTTGCCAAGAAAGAAAAAAGTCAGGGTTGGGGGGTGTCTCCCCAGAGCCTTGGAGAGTACCTAGGGGTCATTATTCCTAAATTTTCCCTTTCTATTCAATTTCTAGCTTCTCTTTAGCTCCAGAGTTGTACTTTTTCTTGTGGCCTTGCCTTTTTGTGAGCCGACTTCTCCCACAGGTTGACAGAACACTACTGCTAAATCTCTGCTATTTCAGTAGCGTGGGGATTTGTGAATCCAGTGTCATGAAAGAATTGACTCAGCTAAGGCAGGAGAATGAGACAGAACTTACCAGTCAACCTTAGCCTTTGACATAGACAACCCCTAGCGCCAGTTCTTGGTATTATCAGCTTATTCCTGGATCAAATCTGCTACTGAGGAAGTGACAGAGTGAGCAGAGAAACCCTGAGAGGAGTCTGCAATTGGAGTGGGAGGGGTGCTTATGTGAATGTGACAGGGAGGATGTTGGGGTAAATTAGTCAGTTTGTTGTTGTTTAGTAAATAAAGAGAAACTCCGTGCCCCTTCCTACATCTAATGATGATAGATTCCACGCTGCATCAGGCCCCATGCTGGCGAGCCTAACCACGGAAAATAATGAGGCTGCATACCCATTCGTCTGCATTAAAGGCGAGCGAGGCACTTTCGATAGCAAATATATCGATTCCCTTGCCCAGGCCGTGGTTTGTCCTGTTCCCCATGAATAATTACTGCTCCTTTAGAAATTCATAATAATTAGGGCTCTCTCCAACCCACCCCCAACTTCTAGACCACAGCTTTTTAAAAGCTCCTGATCCAACAGGGCCTTGAGTAGCTGCAGTTATGGTGAGGGGACAAAAAAACTTCTACTCCGTGATTTTACTCCAGAGAAAGTGGGGTTTCCTCTTGGTCTCTCAGTTTCTTTGCAAATAAAGCTTACATATTGCTAGAGACACTTCTAACTGCACATTGCATGCTTCTGCTTATGAGAAAGGTAGATTTAATAAACTGTGAACGAGAGTGTGGGGTCAGAGGAAGAGTGAGAGAACCCAGGATCAATTCTCCCCCCCCCCAGTAAACTGTAATGATCACGTGATGCCCCAACACTAGAGGGGGAGGGGTGCAAACAAGAATTTCTGACCGCGTAACACACTCGGGGTTCAGCTATTGGAGCTTGATGTTCCTAGATGACAGCACAGGGAGGTGGGTCGTTAAAATCGTGCCTGAGCGGCTGGGAAGCATCTGCAGAGAACGCTAACTCGACCTTCAGAAGGATGGAGCTTCGGTACCGGGCCGGGCGAAGCCTGTGGCGCTGGCCACGATGCTGAAGGTCGCGGTCCAGGCCTGTACAAGCCTCACCCATCTCCAAGCCTCTCCGGAGAAGCCATGGTCCGGAGAGCACCGAAGGTTTGTGACGTCCACGAAGTTTTGATGCGTGGGTAGAGGGTCGGACGCAAGAGTGCTGCACCTGCGTTTTCTTATAAGCTGCTAAGATGTCTTGAGATCATCTGAGGAGGAAAGTAAACGGTGACGGTGACGTGTCTGTGGCGGCAGCGACTCCAGCTGGGGCCGGACACTGCAGCTTTGGTCTGAGAATAAAGTTTCCCAATGGAGGGGTTGAGCCTACATCCAAGAAAGTTTCTCCCTTCTAGCGAACGACTGAAATGGGCTTGAAAATGAAGCGGTGAGGATGGAGGCTACAAGCTGGCGCGCGGTGTGCCTCCCTCCCGGCCCTGCGCCCGGCGCGCTGCGCGGATGGATGCTCTCTGGGCTCCTCGCAACTGCATCCATCAGGGCGGCGGGGGTGATAGGCGACGCCTGGCCGCGGGCAGATTCAGCACAGCCCCCTCCAGCCAGTTTCTAGGGAAACACTCGGCTCTCTGAGCAGTAATTTGTCATATTGTGCGAGAAAGGAGGCATACATGAAAAGCCTCCGGGTTCTGCATTCTCATGCAAATGAGGCGAGGCGCTCGAGGACGGCCCCTGCATCCCCCTCACCACCCTATTTCCGGCTGGAGCGAGTTAAAATACCCTCATTAATTTAAAGGAACGGTGAACTGGGAAAGCTTTTCTTAAGCTCAGCCCGAGAGGCACGTGCTGCCCTCTGGCCGTTCCTGGGACCCATCTGAGCGCAGGGGTCAACGCCCCCTCCTTTCCCCGCGCGCTCCTGGAGCCACCACGTTTTGCACCCCTGGGGACCCCAAGACTAGATGTCCATGCACTTACTGTAGAAAAGGTGGGTTGGTAGCCCAGCATGGAAATTCTTTCCTCCCCAACCCCAGCCACACACGTATAGATAGACAGCCCCCACCTCCGCAGAAAACCAAATATACTAGGGAAAACTGTTTACGGAGTACATAATTAGGTCTTCCGCCGGCAGCAGAGACCCCGCGCGCTCGTCGGAAGTTTAAGCAACAGCCAGCTACCCGCGAGGGCAGACGACAAAATAAACACACCGGCTCCTGAGCGTGCAGGGGGCAGAAGACGCCGCCAGGATATATCATCTCAATAAAAAGCCGCTCTTGGAAAGATTGCGTTGTAATTGAGACGGGCGCTCTTTTCTCATCTAGGTTGGCATTTCCTCATCTCGAGCTGACAGAGCCAACTCAGGAAATTGCTGGTAATATTCATCTGGGGAGCACTTTCATTAAACGTAATTCATTCGACTTTCACAATAAATTGAGTGACATCCGTACCGCGGAACCTTTTTATCCTTGATTAAGTGCTTGCCAAGCTTTGGTTCCCCACTTTCCCGTCACATTCCTTCAAGCAGAGTCGTCAACGCGCCAGTCGGCGGCAGAAGAATGCGCGCGCGGTGTTCACCAAGCTCCGGGAGGGGCGAGTACTGACATGGAGAAAAAGAGCCAGGCGGGAACTTGACTAGCGGATAAATCAAGGCCGCAACTTCCAGCAAACTTGTACCGGGTCCAGAAAATTAAAAAGTAAAATAAAGTATAATATAAATGGTGACTAGAAGAATGCAGCGAGAGCTGGGACTTTGCCAGGCGACTCCACAGCTCCCAGAGGCCGCTGACCTCAAGTCACCTGGCCTGCAGTCCGCAGCCTTCCCTTTCATTAAAATGCCCAGAATTGTTAAGGTTTTAAAATGAAATCTGAGGACAGGATGGTCCCAAGGGAACTTTCTTGAACCGAATCAAAGCTACACATTTCTTGTCGAAAAACACGCGCGCACTTTCTAACTTGCCTCTTATAAAAGCTGGCAAACTTTCAGTGATTTCATTGCCCTGCTTTAGGGGCAGAGGAATCAAAGAAGTGTTACTCCTTCTTCCTGGAATTCCCCGGTGACAATATCAACACCTGGCAAGGTACAGTCACTTAGGACTCCCGCTGACCCGGGAACTGCAACCTAGGCAAACTAGCCCTTCAGTATTCCAGGCCTGGAGGAAATGGAAAACACATACCAGGTGTTTCAAAATGTGGCCCCTTCTTCCTTGCTGCTCCCTACCCAACTCCCCACCCTCCATAAAATCCAACGAGCCCAAGCCAGAAAATTGCTTATTTGAAAAAGCAATATCCAAATGCTTTCATCACTCAAATGCCCTTTTGAAAATATTGTCGATGGTGGTTATTACCTGGACAATGCTGTCAATTTCTGTAGTCTGCAGAAAATCTTCCCTCAGATAGAAAAGTAGGACATTGGGCATCTATCTCAAAAAAAAATCAACCAATTTCCCTGCCACCGGATATATTTTTCACCCAGACAACACTTTCATTAAGGGGGAAATAGCCGTCAACAATTCAAAGCCAAATAGAAATCAACTTCGCACAAAGAGGAGCCACAAATTTAATAGCTTTCTGGGAAAATGCTGCTGACGGAGTTGGTGCAATTCTGGTTTCCTCTCTCCCACATTGAAGGCAGTTTTCCTGAAGCTATCACTACAAGGCCCAGGCCATAATATGCCTACAAATGGGGCAGAAGGGTAAACCACCCAAAGACTTTCTCACAACTAAGAGAGCTACTTTTCATGCCTATAAAGGATTGAACCTTTTTAGAAGAATGTTGGCAAGGTACCCTTCTCACTGCTCCACTGCCAGCTCTCACATCTTGTTGCTGGGGGGTAGACCCCTCCAAAAATCTACAATCTTGTGTCTGGAAGTCTGGCCTGAGGAGAAGAAGGAAATAATGGGGAGATGCAGTTTTAGTACAGATCCCAAGAACTAGCTTTAACAACAACAACAACAAAAAAAAACAATATTAATAGTCATGGGTGGGTAACTAACTTATTTTATTTAATTTATTTTCAAAAATAAACTCATACTGATTAAAACTTTCAGTGAGGACCTCACTTAATTTTCAAAAGACATGCCTGGTCCAAAGACCAAACCAGACATGTTTTCTCTCCCTCTGCTTTCATTCCCACCCCCCCACCTCCTCATCCCTAACAACCACCTTCAGGGTGAGGGCAGTTCACCCACATGGTTTATCTGCTAATAACTCAGAAGTAGGGATGCATACTGCTTTATAAACTCAGTTAAACAACTGATGTAGAATTCACATCTGAAAGACACCACAAATTTGAGAGAATAGATGACTCAAAATTTTGTAGCACAAAATTTAAAAAATGAATTTCAATTCTTGACCCTTATGCCTAAGAAAGCAACTAGATGATTAGCTATATCAATTCCCCGAAACACTGATGGGTCCTCTTGTCATTAGGCTATTATTTTGGATGTACAAGTGATTGCAAGAACAGCATTCAACCCTTTGCCAGATTCTCTGGGCTCAATCTCTGAGTAACTTTTACATTTGTATGCTCATCAGACTCAGTTCTCTATTTGAGGGCTATCACAGTTGATCCTGGAAGAAAGATGCCACATTTTCTGCTGGGATTCCCTCTCCCTGTTCCTTGGTCTGGCCTTCAGCTCAATCTACCATACACCTCATTACTGAGACCAATAAACAACATATTCTTCCTTTAACCAAGGGTGTGCTTTGATTCAGTTAAAATGCTACAATCTACTTATTCCATGTTATAATATTCAAAATATCCTGGAGTCAGTCCATAACTGATAAGATTACAAAGACTGAAGGGCTTTAAAAAATGAACAAATTACTGAAATCAGATTTTTAAATCTGCAATACACAAAATACAGTAAATCCATCCTTGCTTTATTTTTTAAAAGATGATTTCCTACCCCTGTGTATTTATAATTAAGAGTTTGTTCTGTGTTAAATGGAATCTTCTAGATAATATTCTTCAGTCCATACCTTTGCAAACAAATTTGCAACTAGTTTTCCATTGCGATACTAAAATAAGCTTCTAATATGAAAGAGGTCAGACCCACCCATGTTTCAGTAAACACAGTGACTAACAATCCTTAAGTTAGAATAAGCATTCAAATAACCCTGTGCCAAGAAACACAGTTTGAGAACATCCACCCACATACAGGCAGGAAACTGTGGCATACATATAAATATACTGCATTGATCTGCTGGACACAGGGTGGCTTTTATAAGACAGTCTCCCCAAATGTAGGAGGATCTAACTTATTTTTCTATTGGCAATAACCTAAATATTTCTGTATAGGAGATGTGTAAACAATCACTGGTCCCTGGACAAAATATTAGACTTTGGAAAATATTTGTGATACCATGGCTGTAAAGGGAAAGTTGTTCTAGCAACATTTACTAGGTGCCAAAGCACCAATAGAGTTAATGCTCCAATACTTTAACTGGTGGTGTAATTCACAAAGACAAATATTTATCCTGATTGATGCTAGTTCAAATATAAAATTAAATAAAATATCATTATAATATTTTCTACCCTTGTCTGCTAGAAGTATAAGTTGAAGCAGTTCTTGTCAACCTCTGTGCATCTGATGTAGGTTTTTCCCAAGGTCTGGGGTTTTCTGAGGTGCAGGTACAAATAAATGATCAGTTCATTTACTGGCATCTGGTGTTTAATGAAACATAGGGAAAGAAGCCCTTTTTACTGTTTTCCTCTGTTTATTGCCCTAGAGTTTTAATCCAGGTTCCCAGCTTCCTCATTTGCCTTAACCGCCCTAACATTAACTACACAATTCATTCCTTGAAATTCATTTCTGTGGCAAAAGTCAGTTTTCTCCTCAAGAAAACAGCCTGGAATTTTCCTGGCAAATAACTTGTGGAGTTATTACAATCCCTGGAAGTACTGTCTTGGGTACCGGCCACCAGGCTTTTGTTTTTGTGGCGCGTGTGGTTTCTAATCCCCGACACACAAAACAACTTTAGATAGGAGAGAAAAGCATGGACTTCCAAATCACCTTCTCTATTTTATTGTTCACATTTCGTATTGTTTTGAGTGAAATTGGAAAAATTGTCTCCTTTCTCAGTATTGCCAAAAGGCATTCAGGTAATGAAGTCTGTAACTAAACGGTAATTGAATCAGCATAATTTGCACACTGAATGGTTTTCAAATGCTCCCAGTTTACAATTAAAGGAGAATTAATGCGCTTGTTGTTGAGAACGCAGCGCATTAGAATAAATCCAGCTCTGTTGTTGTAATGAGAGGAAAACGGTTTAACTGCCAACAAACACATTTAAAATTTAACACAACGTATTGATTTCACTTCTGCTTTTGATAGATTATTTTCCAGACTATCGAAATACTTGCTGCAAGCAATAAAATGTAGTGTATCCGAGAGCCCTAGCCATGTGTGAGCAGAGCTCAAGGACACAGGAACAGTCATGAGGGTCCGGTCACCCTAATGTGCGCCGAGGAGAGGGGCATTTGGGTGAAGATGATCAAGGGAATCTTTAGTATTCCACCGTCGCTTTCACTTTACACTCCCTCTCCCTCCCAGTCTCCTAAAAAATAATAATAATAATAAAATAACTTGTATTTTCCCCTGGACAAACTTTCTGCCCTCCACTTCTGAGTTTTCAGTGTCATAGTGCTGACTGGACACGGGTGGGAACAAGAAGGACGGAAGATGGGAAACGGGAAGGACACCCTTTGCATTCCGTCTGCACAGATCCGCCAGCGTCGGAAAGGCTGTTCTTTTGGATTGGCTGCCCTGGCTTTCACCTGCTTACCCCAAGGTGTCCTGTGGACTCGGACACTGATGCGCAGCGCCCTCTGGCGACCACGGATGCTACAGTCAGGCCATAAAGGTGCTAAGACAGGCAACGTAGAGGGTTCATAAGGGAAGCTGAGACCATTAGTACAAGATTCACGCAGGCGGGCACGCGCGGTTATGCACAGTATTGACACAACTCCCAGCACTGCAGACGCATGCATCAAGGCAAAGACCGAGAAACCCTGGCAAGTGCATCAATAGTGATCCTACTGCTTCCAGGTTTGTGGATTCTGAAGCTCTGGGTGGGCTGAAGGCACCTACACCTTCCCCAGTCCCATGAATACAGCTCCAGTAGTGAGCTCCGGCCGCTCGAGCACTGCTCGCCCCTCAACAGAATACCTTCAGCCCCCAGTACGCTCTTACAGTCGAAGATAGACTGAGGGTTTCCGTGCAATGAGCCAAACTTCACTAGCAGGGCGCCAGTGTCCCTGGTCCTCTGAGAAATCAGACGAGGGAAGTCCTACTCTCCTTGGCTCACCGAGGTGCCCGGAGCACTCCAAGTCATCACAATAAAGCGCTTCACACTGCGTCTAGTTCCAACACTGTGGAAAGTCTAAACCTCTGAAAACTGTTTTTGGAGGTTCCAACGGGACCAGGGCTCTATGGATGACCCCTAGAGACAAAGCCTGCCATCTCTAATAAGGGGTTGGGGAACTAAAACTGGAGGTCTGTTGTTTGGTGGAAATGAAGTTTAAAGAAGAGAGAGGGCACGTTTGCCCACATACCTCTGACCTAACTCTACCTGGTCACTTAGGATGTACCTGGTAGATAAAGTCGCCCGTGCAAGTCCTGGAGAGTTACCTGCACTTCATGTACCACGTCTCCAAAAAAGAGTCAGAGCACAAAGTCACTTCCAGCCCTTCAACCTTTAATCCTTTTTCTGTCATTTAAAGTCTGTGGATGAACTACTAGGAGTCCCATGTCTTCCATCCTTTCTCTTTTGCCTTTTCCCTCAGAAACATCCCGTCCTGCTACCTCTTTGGATTCTGAACATCTAAAGTGGGGAACTGGAGTGAGAAATAAGGATGAGGACGCTGAAAAAAAAAAAATCCTGCAGGAATCCAGAGATGAGCTTCCCAAAGTTGTTAATTCAACATAGTCACCAGAAACGCTGCTGTCGCTGAGCTGGCGGCATCACCCTCCTCCCGCAAGCCCCCCAGTTCCTTGGCCTCCCGGCCGGGTGGAATTTCAAAGGCAGGAGACTCGCCGCGACTTACCAAGTAGAAGGTGGGCTGCAGGAGGAGAAGCACGTACCAGCACGCAGCCTGCATCCTCCCGCGTTTCAAACTTCCTTGGCGGTGCCTTCGCTGAGTCTTTGTTCCTTCAAAAACATAGATCCACCTGGCATCCACTTTACAGAGCAAGGAGCGCACTCAGCAGCCTAAATACAAATGAAATTAGACATCCCATGACCACGCGGGCAAGGTTAGGCTTGGTGATCAAGTAAGGGAAAGGAGATCTTGGCGGGGATGGGGAAAACACAAAATACTGGGAAGGGGGTGCGAAGATTTGAAGAGTGAGCAAATCCAGCGCCTGGAGGAGAGAGCGCGCCGTGGTCCGCGGGCTTGCGAGCGAGTGAGGGCTAGGGCGAGGGGCTTCCTGCTCCCTGCGCTTCTCCCGTGCCAGTTCCCAGACGGAGGAGGCCGGAGGTGGTGGGGGGGCACACCGAACCGCGCGCAGGCTGCTCAGGAGCCCAAAATGTTTCTGCCAGCGAGACCTGCCCCAGTGTTGGATAGTCGAGCGAGAGGCTGGAACTAAAGGCGGCGGCTGGTTCCTAGCCAGCCCTGGCACGGCTTACACACGTACACACCAGCAGAGAGAGACAGAGAAAGCTGTAGCCAGATTGAGCTAGAGGCGCCCAGGGAGAGGAAGGGGTAGGTAGAACTGACCAGAATTAGGTGCCCCGTATCTACGCTTGCACAGTGAAGTGGGAGGGGGGTAGGAATGCAATTTGCATACAAGAAAGCAGGGCTCAGTTTACCCATTCCATCTCCCCGCACACAGAGCCACACAAGCGTATACAATAACATCTCTGGCATTACTTTTCTGAGCCAAAGGTTGCGAACTTCTAGAGTGGAAACCTGCCTGGGGCTGTGGGTCTCGCCTGCCACACATGCTTTCTCCACCAGCCAGCGTCTCAGAGTCTCTTCCCTGTTACCCCTTCCTGGTGATGACCATCCGGCCCCAAGGTGTCCCTTCTGATAACAGTGAAGGAGACCGCTACGTACCGCACAGGACTGGAGGCGAATGCGACGAGCAGGGACAGCTCTGAACAGGCTCCATGGAGGACCTACAAGGGCCTGGCCTCTCCAGCGCCCGGGACGTGCCGTCCCTGGAGCTCCGTCTCCATGCCCGGGCGAGGACCTGACCAGCTGCCTGGTCCAGCCTTGGCGGTGTCAGTGTCCTAGTGCCTGGGTCGCGCTCGAGATTGGTTCTCGGAAGCCAAGGTTTGGCACAGTTGGGTTCACAGTGCCGGAAACTTAAGAAGCAAAGAGAAGGAGGGGGGAGTAGAGAAGGAGAGAGAAAAGAGAGAGGGAGGGAGAGAGACGGATGCACCGGGTTGCTGCGTCCGGCACACCAGAACTGCCAGTGCTGGCACTGGGACGAGCAGCCTAGGACTCACGGCTTTCCGCGGTTGCCAGAGAATGGTCGAATGACTTAAGGGGAGGAGACTGAGCAAGTCCTCTTGACTTGAACTTGAGCGATAAGAAACTGGCCTTTCGGAAGAAAAGGAAAGCCACACACAAGGCACGGGCAGTCCCAGTTTCTGAAGGAGGGGCGTGGTGGCCAGAATCTGAAGACTGCGAACACTGGGAGCGGCTGTGGCTTCACCAAAGATGCTGAACGGCCGGGACCCGCTGGGTGGTAACGGTGTGGGCGCTGTCCTAGGTCCTGCCCGGCCACCGGGGGTCGCTCTGGAGAGCGCAATTTGCCCGCACCGAGGTGTTTATTGCGTTTTGTCCGCAAGGCTGCGGCTGGCCGTGGCTACCTTCCTGACACACACAATTACATTGGCACGTGGGCAAACGGTTCTTCAAAGACTAATTAATACCCCCGTGTAAATCGATCCTGTTCCCGGGCTCTCGACGGGCCTGGCCCGTCTGGAGAAGTGATTCTGGTGGCGTCTCTGGAGGCCGCTGCGTCCCCTCCCCGGTGGGCTCAGGGAGGGGCCCAACTGCCCGGGGAGTATGGAGGAGCGCCGCGGCAAGGTGCGCCGGGCAGGGACCGGTGCAGAGGAGTGCCAGGCGTCCCAGCAGGCTTCCGGAGGGGGACAGCCACAGGAAACCGCGGACCTGTGGCTGCGTGGCCAAAGGCGGGGATGCTGTAGACCGCCAGCCATTCAGCGCGCGACAACTGAGAGGACTGGGCGACCTTGGGCTCTCTAGAGTTCCCTCTAAGAGCTGGGGAAAGCGAGAACGGTGCTGGGGGTGGGATGGTGTGGTTGAGCTGTGATCATCTCTCCTGGGTATGGACAAATCCCCCTCAACCTGCACCTCCCAGGCTTCCTTTCTCTTGTCCTCTCCTCTTGTCTCTCTCCTCTGCCCCTTCGCTCCCCCTTCCTTGCCTCTCTACTCTCTGCTCTCCCCTTTCCTCTCTCTCCATTCAACTGCATCTTTTCTGTCTGCCGCTCAGCATCTTTCTGCTTTCCTCTGCCCCTTTCTCCAAATTTCTGACTTGGTCTCTGCCTTCACTCTCCCTATGTCTTTATCACGTTCTCATCATTACCACCTAAATCCTATTCTGTCCTTGTGGCCTCCACACTCACCAGCACAAAACCTTCCGAGAACAGCTTCTCAGTAACCAAAAAAGCTTGAGACAAGCCCCCTTTCTTGTAGTGGGATGCCAGCACCCCTTCTCCATGATCCCACTTCATCCACTGGGGTGAGCCTCACTAAAGACCATTCTCCCCCTCTCTCCTCCCAAGTTACTTTTGTCCTTCACCAGAATCTGACCTGGACTGACACTCACTGCAGGACAACATTTTAGTATTAACCTATATGAATTGGCTTAAAATTTATCTCACGAACCTGAGTTCATAACACCAGAATAGAACCGTGGTTTTTAATGAATCTCAGGTTTTCTTTTCCCCAAGTGTGGCTTTTAGACACCTCAAGCTCTTGGCTTTCTGCTTCAGTCAGTCTGGGCCGAGATACAATGTACCATTTAGACAATAGGGCCCACATTGGCCACAAGTTGGATCTGGAGAACACAGGTTTCTTCTCCAAACATAGCAGTGACATTAGAAAAAGTCCGATGCCCTGGAATAGCTGTCAGAGGACTCCACTCTCCATAAAGCTGTAAATTGTATTCCACTGCAGGACATAGTGAGTGCACTTTGAATCTATACTGCCTGCACACACGAAAAAGTTATTTCAAAAGCAAGATCGCCTAATTAAAAAAAATTTTTACCCTTCCATGGTAACCACTTGGAATTCTAGGGGGCATATGCAAAGTAAGACACTGAAGCATTGGGACTGACTGTGACTCTAAAACTCCACTTAAATAATGCACCATGTACAGAACACAACTTCAGAGTTGACTTGGTTTTTTACTAACCAGTTTATCCATGTTTTTTAAAAGTTAAAATAGGGCTGGAGAGACGGCTTAGCAATTAAGGCACAGGCCTGAAAAGCCTAAGGACCCAGGTTCGATTCTGCAGGTCCCACATAAGCTGGATGCACATGCATCTGGAGTTCTCTCTGTCTCTAATAAATAAAAATAATAAATCTTTTTTTAAAAAAGTTAAAAGAAAAGGGGCTGGAGGATGTCTTAGTGGTTAAGGCACTTGCCTGTGAAGCCTAAGGACCCTGGTTTGATTCCTCAGAGTCCACATAAACCAGATGCACACGGTGGCACACCCATTCTCCCTCTCTCTCTCTCTCTCTCTCTCTCTCTCTCTCTCTCTCTCTCTCTTTCATAAGTAACTTAGCTTTTAAAAACTTTCATGTTTTTAAAGTTTAAAGAAGAACAAGTAAAATTTTAAAGTGTACATATGAGACTAAGGGGTGAAAACAGGTCAAATAAGCCACTCCTTGTCCCATTCCACCCTCTAGAACTCAGAAGGCCATTTTAAAACTGATCTTCATTAGGTAAAGCTTCCAGGCCCTCCCAGGCTGGGTTTTGGAATGAGAGTTATAACAATCAGGTACAGTGCTATCAGATCTGGACTTCTATCTGACCTTTGGGAAACAAGAGTGAAAAGGGCCAACTTTAGGGTACATAAAATTCTTGTCTAAACTCATTCAAAAACATTCTGTCTCTTCAGTTGTGCAACTATTAAAAAATGCAGCTTGTGAAATAGAAAGATGATCAGGGGCCTTAAAGTCTTTCTGAATGGTACTGATTATTTAAGAAAAGCACACAGGAATCTAGCAATGGGAACTAGTCAGACATTGTTCTATGACACAGGGCACCAAGGAGCTTTTTATGTTAGTAACCTGAGAACTTCTGCCCAGTTATTCAACTTTTACCAGACCCTACTAGATATTTGGTCTGGAATATGAAACAACAGTGTTTTGCCAAATTTTGTATTGTTACAGACATCTTCATTTTTCTGTAGTACTCAGAAAAGTCCCTGGAGACCAAAGTAGCAGTAAAAATTATTCCATTATTCCTGCTAGTGCTCTTTGATTTGAATGGCATAATATTGGTGGGGAAAGAGAAACGGATGGCTTAATCAACCCCTTATTTCCTATTGTTTGCTTTTAAAATGAAGAGAGCAGGTCTCACACATTCCTCTGCTAAAGTACTTGAGTACTCTAAAATCCATAGTGACAATGATCCCACAGTGATCACAGTGACTAACAAAACTGTGATTATGCTTAAGGAGGATAGAGTCTGTGGTGAATTACCTCTAACTTTATTGATATTGGGAGTCCTTTTGGAAATCATTCTTCTCCTAAATTGTGACTAAAGAATTCAATAGGTTGGCCTCACAAGGAAATAATGAAATTAAATAACTCTCCTGATAATTTTAATAGGAATATAAATTAAAATTAATTTGAAATCTACTGATCATCTTGTTAAATATAAATACATTTGGTTTATTTCTTGAGGTCATTTGTCTGACTTCTCTTTGACAGAGGAATGGGGTTAAAGTGTTGAAGTTTAAGTTATCTTGGGGCTAGAGAGAAGATGGAAAAAGATTAACTTAGAATTTAACAAAATAAGGTGAGTCCTAACATAAATTTGTCTTAAACACAAGAATATCATCATAATTTATCCAGAATCAAATCAAAACAGGAAACTGTCCTTATGATGTTCTAGTCCTGCTTAAGCTTCAGAATGAATGCTATTTCCTTGTATATAACACTGCATTGTGCCTGCTTTTTCTAATCACACATGCACGCACTTCCTCGTGAACCCATGGACAAAGCTGTGTGTCATTCTGCCCAGTATAAGCTGACATTTGCACATCATATTGGCCTTGGGCAAGTGACTGAGATTCTTCTAGTCTCAGTGCTCTTCTCTAGGCAATGAGGAAATAAAGTTAGATGATGAATAAAATCCCTTTATTCGGTTCTATATAGTTAGTGGGAAGTCATCCCTAGCTTAAAAAACTTAACTATGCCACAGAAAGCAATTACATTATGATTTTCAAAGAAGCAATTTGAGAAAACATCTTGTGTAACACTTCAAAGATTATAATTCAAGTGTGTCTGTGCGTTTTAACCAGTTTTATACTCATTTCTTCCCCATCTTATCCTCAGAACTTTTTTTTATCTTTAGGTCAAGAGTTGATTTTATTGTATTAATCAGGTCACTTTCTTACATAAATTATCCTGCATGATTTTTTTAATGTTGATTTATTGGACGTTGCACTCAGGGTTATATTCTTACTATATTTATGAATATTTGTTACAAAAGATGCAAATTTGTACTCCTATTCCAGACTTCTTAGATGTCACTCAGAACAACTAAGAACCTCTCTGGACTTTCCACACTCCCAGGGATGATTTTCTAATATAAAGGAAAATCATTTGAAAAGTGATTTTTAACAGCCTAGAGTATTTGGGATTTCAATGTAGTTGAACTTGGTTAATAACTATGAGGCATGCTTGTTAAATCACCATTACAAGGATGCTTTAATAGTATGATCATTGGACAAGAGAGGAAAAAAAAACAGCCATCAAGTCCTAGAATGAAAGAAAGAAACTAAGAAGAATCAAAGGGCTTTATGCAAAAGACATTTTTTAGAAATAATTTATATGCTCAGCTTTGTGTCTATATTTCATTTATTCTGTTAGGTGAAGACAGAGGGCTCTTAGAGGTAACTTAATTTTAATTACACTCACAAACTTTAAAAAGAGAATGAACACAATCAAAGAAATTAAAGACAACCAATGTTAAAAAGGAAGTTGAATAAAAAAGATTGAAGTCATAGCCAAAATACCATAATTTTTAAAAATTAAAAATGGTGACTAAACAAACATTTGCAATATAATCTAATTACAGAAATTTGCTAATTTGTTAATTGATAGTTCCCTACAGCAGAGGTATGAAAGACGAAGAACTTGATAACCAATATTCTGTGAACAAAGTAAAATACAGTATTTGCTTTCAACCAGAAATAACACTGAACATCTCAACCACATAGAAACAGAAGAAATCATGAAGACAAAGGGTACCCAGCTCTGTAGTGTTCCCAGCTCTGTGGTGATGAAAACTGAAAATGAGTCTTCATTGTCTAACATATCTGGTATTTTAAAACACAGATTATTTTTCAGGCTTGTATCCTGATTTGGCAATATGAAAAAAAAAAAAAGAGTCTGAAGCAAGATGACTTAGACAGGCTGGGAACAAAGATGACTACAACTAAAATAAAAAGATAAGAATATTTTGTTTAAATGATGGTATGGTGGTTTGATTCAGGTGTCCCCCACAAAGTTAGGTATTTTGAATGCTAGATTTCCAACTGACGCAAATTTGGGAATTAATGCCTCCTGGAGGCAGTGTATTGTTGAGGGCAGGCTTATGGGTGTTATATCTAGGTCCCCCTTGCTAGTGTTTGGCACATTATCCTGTTTCTATTGTCCACCTTATGTTGGCTAGGAGGTTATGTCCACCCTCTCTGATCATGCCATCATTTTCCCTGCCATCATGGAGCTTCCCCCTTGAGCCTGTAAGCCAAAATAAACCTATTTTTTTTTCCCACAAGCTGCTCTTGGTTGGATGATTTCTACCAGCTATGCAAACCTAACTGCAACAGATAGATTTTTACAAGGAAGCTATAAGCTTTCACTTTCCTTTTTAATGCCAAATAAATGAAAACAGCTATACTGGAATTTACCATAATAAACATCAGAGGTCATGCCATAAAAATCGCATATTACATTTTGCTTCTTTCAGATCCAATAATAAAATACCTTTGATAAAGTTCAAAGCAAAATGATTCTATATCAACTTTTGTGTTAAATGGTTCATAAGTGTCTCAAAACTGTGGTCTGCAAGAAGATACTTTTTACCACTTATCCTGTACCAGATAGATGCAGGAACCATGCTCTGGGGTTTATTCATGTCATCCCACTATGATAGTAAGTTCATGAACATGAACCAACAATTGAAAGGAAGCCTCTCAGGTTACATAAAAATATCTTCTTCATTCTTGTTTTCCTAAAGGGTTGACTTGGGGCAAATCTGAGGATCATTAAACAGTGACTAGAAACTCCCTCCATGTTGTAATTGTCTCCCCTGTTTTACTGTCAGCACCAGTATTCTCTGCCTGAGCTTTTCAACTAACCCACCTAGCAATTCTTGCTCAGGCTATGCATTTGTGTACTAAACACTGGTGGTACTCGGCACCCTCAGCACTTGATCAGGATTGCTGCTTCTCCTGTGCAATTCTTTCTAGTCCCATGGTTTTGTCAATTATTGACACTGATTAGCACCAAAGATCCCCCTTGTGGATCTGATACTTTTATCCAGTCAAATATTCAATACCCTACATGTCATTGTAGATGTCCTAGAAATACTTCAGATTAACATGCCTAAAAGTTTAACTTTATTTCAATATATTGAAAATAGATCCCACTTGTTTGTATGATTGACTGTGGAATTTTCTTATGCTAAGACTAAGTCCATGTGTTTGGCCAAGAGGTTACTAGTGAAAGGAGAAGTAGATCCTACTTATTTATTTCCATTCTCAATCAGAGCCTTGAGGGGAATAGCATTTTTCTACTTGCTCCTCCAGCCATGAAGAGACCAACATAAGCAGAAAGAGGCCATAGCCTTCAACATGGGACCCAAAATGCAAAACTACATGAAACAACCCAGAGCCTGGCCCACTATTTGGAGGATAGCTTGCAAACTGAACTGCAGTCCTACAGACACCCCAAGTCAAGAACAAATGTTTGTGGCTTACCTGTCAATGTTGTGAGGTTGTTTTGAGTATCATCACAGCTAATGCTGAGTAGTTAGCAGCACTAGTTCTACTCTGGAAATCTTAGGCATCAGATTCCCTTATTCTTTTGTTTTTATTCTTTCTGTTTTCTACATCAAACAGAAAACCACCACCATCTCTCCTTTGTACTCAGATATCTCTCGAGCATCTCCTTTCTTCTTTATTTCTGATACTGTTCTTGACTCAGGTTGGTACATTTAGTCATTGGGTCTCTGGCAGTGGCCTCCTAAGCCAGTCTTCCACATTTCACATTTTCAGTTTCTATCTCTATAAATATACTGAACAGCCACCTCCTAAGATTAAAATGTACCCACATCACACATTTATTTAAATTTCTTCATAAACTCACTATTGCTTAAAGAATCAAGTCAAATTCCCTAGCTGGCCCAGAAGATTCCTTATGAGATGACTTCTTCCTCTTCATTTCATCTCATTTTCCCTCATCAAGTGCATACCTCACTGTCCTCAGTAAAAACACCTTTAGAGCTTCTAACACACAAGATGTGTCCCACTGCTACATCTCTCTTTTGCTCTGATTCCTCTCAGCTCAAACTCTTGGTGAATATACAACCTTTTCACAAAACTCTGCTCAGAAATTACCTCCCATTCTCTCCATTTTTCTCAAGGATTTGTTCCCAAGGCCTGCTATTAAGTTGTGTGCACCATGCTATTTATACAATTGTCTCCTCTACTGGATGACAAGGTAGAGGCTGAAAGTTTAGCTATACTCAGAAAGCCCGGAGTCAAGAAAACAACCTTGTAAATATCATACAAAAACCCAGCACTGAGGAGTATGAGGCAGGGAGATTGTCAAAAAGAGCTGGGAGAGGTATAGAAACAGAAAAGGAGTGTGAGAGAGGGATAAAGGGAGGAAGAAAGGAAGGAAGAGAAAACATAAACATATCAGAGACCAGAGTAGCAAGGCAGACAAATCCCAACCAATAAAATGAGAGAACGGAGCCATTTAAGAGTAGGTGGCCTTGGCCCAAGCCCCACCCATCCCAGCACTCTCAAGATACTCTTTTCAGAATCAGAAACTGAGCAGGAAATTTGGCTGAAATGCATTATTCAGTAATTTGACCCATTATCCGCACTTATATCCAGAGCAAGTGAGCATTGATATGAAAAAAGATTCACAATCTAAATTCTTCATTTGCTCACATAGGAACACTCCAAATTCTATCTCACATATCAGTTACTTCCCCACTTAATATTGTACTGAAAGCTTTTTTCCAGTCAGTCTCTACCTCTTCATTCTGGACTAGGCAAAAGAGAGAATGGAGATAGAGGGAAGAGAGTCATGGAAAGTCCTGTGAACACCATTACCATAATCACCTCTAACTCTGAACATAGGAGATACAGTAAGGCATATCCATAGGAAACTGTGCCTTAGGCTTTGCAGCACTAAATTTTCAAAGGAAAGAGAAACTACGAAGTACTTTTTCCTACTACAATTCAATTCTTAGGCATGACAAGCTCCACTGGATTGTGTCTCCTCATCGCCATGGTCTCCTTAGCTCCCCCTTGAATGATACCTCCATTACTCCACTAATAGTCAAAGCATATTACACTAGACTCTGGCCTTCCTTCACTTTAAGTCTGGGGTATATGTCACCAATAACTAATCTATGAAACAATACTTTCCAGAATGTTTTCCTACCTTTGTGATAATTTCTTCTTATCTCCAGTGTTTTCTTCTACTACTAAACACCCCACGTAGACAATTTTCTTCTTGCCACCACTCTTCTTTGACCTAAATGGGTCAAATACCTCCATTCACCACAGCACATCTTCATGCTATATTCTGCCATTCTGATGAAAGTGATACCTCCAACATAATGGTCCCCCAATATACACACATACCTGTTAATAGCTCCCTAATTTCATTGGTAGCATGTACATTTTTTATGCCCATAGACTTCATATGTCAGCGTTAACCTCCTTTTTTATTTACATCTCATAGGCCAGTAAGGCATATTGTCTGGTTAAGGCTTCTTTCAAAATATCTCTCGTATCCACCTCCATTTTCTTGATAGAAGTGGCTGCAAAAGGTAAAATCTTCAGGACTTAATTTCTTGGTACCCATTGTTTTGTAACTTGCTTCCCAGTTCCCACCAGAGTACCATGAGTCTTACAATACAGGGACTGCATTGTTATCTCTCCCATGACATAATATGAAGACTTGTGCCTAGCATATATGCTCAGTAAATGTTTTCCTCATGTGTGGATCAATTATTTCCCCATCTTTGTATTATTTCTTTTAAAAGTACTTGCACTTTTACTTCTACATGTACAAAAAATGTTCAGATATTTATCAATTGTGTAAGAAACCACCTTTCTCATGATCTAACTCAGAAAAATGTTAAGTGACAGAGAGAAACACAAATCCTTCTTAGAGTCTAATAGAATATTAGGTCAAGTCTGTTAGTACTATCTTATTTTCTCTTTCCATCCCTGAGCAATCCTAGAGCTAGAAGCTATCTAGGATGGTCCAAGACATAGTTCTCAAGCTTTAATTTGTGTAATTTCTTCTGTATAAGGTTTATTAAAAGATGCATTCCTAGGCCTCACTTTTGATTGTGATTTACTTGTCAGGGATTGAACACCTAAAAGGATACATGCTTGCAAACATCA
Organism: Jaculus jaculus; assembly: GCF_020740685.1. Classification (NCBI taxonomy): domain Eukaryota; kingdom Metazoa; phylum Chordata; class Mammalia; order Rodentia; family Dipodidae; genus Jaculus; species Jaculus jaculus. Next base: position 68,887,810 of record NC_059111.1, on the reverse strand, counting down.
GGTGATCCTGATGAAGGTTGCTAGAATCAATATTGAGAAGCCCTACCCTAGAATATAGTGGATTAGAATTTAAATGTCTATCTCAGGGAGTAATAACTGGAACTCTGTGGCAGTGATAGTGTTGACCAAAGATGTATTTACTCCAAATATCAAGATCAATAACATAGACATGCTAATTCACTTGGTTTTATATCACAATATCACATTGTGCCCTATAAATATATGTATAATTATTTGTCCATATAAAATAAAATAAGATTCTTTTAAGATTTAATAATAGTATTCTCAGTAATATGTACATCAGACTTTCCTTTTCAATTATTTTGGCTTGAACAAAACCTTAACTTATCTATTATGTTGCTTGCTTTCATGTAACTCAATACAAGTTAATTGTATTATCATGTAGACATAACAGTAAACAAGTAACATATCAGGAAACTTACATTCTAGCAGGGACAGACCATAAACAAAGTATAAGCTAAAATACATGCCAAGTTAAATGGTGGTAAGTTCTAAAGAAAAAAATGAAAAAGGGATGAGAGACAGAGAGCTATAGAAGTGAAAATGCAGGCACAACTTTAAATGGAATGATTGTAGACAACCTCACTGTGAAGTTGAAAACTGAGTGAAGATGTAAGGATGAGAGGAAGCCATATAGATATTATAGATAAAAGTTTTTCAAGTAGAAGGAAGAAGTGGAAAAAAAAAAACAGACAGAAATACCCATCATTGATTAGAGAACCAGCAAGAATGCTGATTTTCTAGGGAAGGGGTAACTAAGAAATAGAAGAAGTGACAGGTTGATAAGCAACTAAAGGCACCGAAGCCACTTGTCTTGAAAAGTTTTTATAGGATACATGACTCTGGTCAGAAATATGACATTTTCCAACTCACATTTCAACACAATGATTGTACATACTGTATCAGTGACAACCTGAAGGCTTGGACATGGCAATGCCAGCACTCCAGGGGCAAAGACAGAAGGATCTCTAGTTCAAGGGCAGCTTAGCTACTGTAGCAGACAGCTTCACATTCACTGAGATGAACTTCCAGACCAGGCACAGTTATAGAGGAAGGAATATTCATTAAAGTTTGCAGATCCAGAAGTTACACAATGGCAGAAGGAACTGGCTCCAAGCCAGTTTCACAGATCCAAGCAGAAAGAGAGAGAGAGAGAGGGAGAGCGAGAGAGAGAAAGAGAAGAGAAAGAGGCCACTAGCCAAAAGCCACACTGCACAACACACTTCAGGAACTCCAGGAGGAGCTTAGACACCTTTCATATCTTTAAATTGGAATTTCAAACCCACCACCACACCTTAAGATCCACCCAGTGATACCTCCTCCAGCCAAGCGGCTGCAGATTGGAATTACAAACTGATAAAATGCTGAATATATTGGGGCTATCTATTCAAACTACCACATTCCACTCCTGGCCCCAGTAGATTCAAAGTCATCACACATTGTAAATTGTATTCAATACAATTTCAAAGGTCCCCACAGTCTTTACCAACTTAAGATAGTTCCAAAGTCCCAAGTCTCATCTGAGATTTAAGATTGTCTCTTAGCTATGAGTCCTGTAAAATCAAACAAGTTAAATACTTTCAACATATAAAGGCACAGAGTACATATTTTCAACTGGTATAAGGCATAGCAAGGAGAGACTAAAACAATGCAAACAACCACCATCAAGCAAACATTAAACTTCTGCAATTCAAGTCCGATATAACCAGAGATTGACAGTCTCCAGATTTTCCAATTCTGCCCTTCCAGCTGGGAAAAATAACAATGAAAACATTCCATCTCAGGCCAACACTTCACTCCATGGTGGCCCTTGCACAGTCCTGGTATATCCAAAACATATTTGGGTCTTCATGCCAACCGTGGTCCATCGTCCAAAGGCTCTTCCAGCCTATCAGGGCCATCATGCTCTGCCTCATGCCACATCTTAGCAATGGCTCCTGGAACTGTATACAACTCATGACCACTTGACACATTTTCCATGCTTCCAAAACTAACATCAAGTGTGCAGGACACAGTCATATTCTTTTTTTTTTTTTTTTTTTTTTTTGGTTTTTCGAGGTAGGGTCTCACTCTGGCTCAGGCTGACCTGGAATTCACTATGGAGTCTCAGGGTGGCCTTGAACTCACAGCAATCCTCCTACCTCTGCCTCTCGAGTGCTGGGATTAAAGGCGTGCGCCACCACGCCCGGCTACAGTCATATTCTTAATTCAGGGACGAAATACATCATGACCTTGAGGAGAAAATTCTTTTTCCAGTCAAATCTTTCCAAAAGAGTTTGTATTTCTATCATACTCTTTCCTTGGGCATCATCTCCATTGTTTTAATGTAAAACAGTTGGGCCATCTTTCTTAAAATTGCTAATGTGTTAAAAAAAAAATAGCACCTTTAGGACCCTGAAACCAGTCTCAGCATTTGTAATTTTAACTTGCTTAAGGTTTTACAACTTAAAATCTTATATCTCTCAGTCTTATATCTTTGGCCAAGCACATCAGTCCATTACAAATTTAGCCTTGGTCAAACTCTCTGAGCCTGGCCAGTAGAACACAGTCAGCCCTTATACCAGTAGCCCAGTTCCAACAAATTTCTCTGGCATCTTTTCTTCCATTCAGAAAGTTCATAAGCCAAACCTCCAAGTTCAATTCTCTTGCCTTAGCACTTTCAAACTCTCATCATAAAAACAAAAGTTCCAAAAGGCCAAAATCCACATGGTCAGGTTTATTTCAGCCCACATTCTGGTACCAATTACTATAGGAGACAGCTTCAGATTTGCTGAGATAAACTTCCAGACCAGGCATAGTTATAGAGGAAGGGATATTTATTGAAGCTTACAGATCCAGAAGTTCCACAATGGCACAGGGAACTGACCCTGCTTTCACAGGTCCAAGCAAAGAGAGAGAAGCTACTAGCCAAAAGCCACAATGAACAGCACATTTCAGGAACTCCAGGAAGAGCTCAGACATTTTGCATATCTTTACATGGGAATTTCAAACCCATCACCACACCTTAACATCCACCCAGTGACACTTCTCCCTGACAGGTGGTGAAGATCCAAACTACAAACTAATAACACACTGAATATGTTGGGAACCATCTATTGAAAATACCACATATACAAAGCAAGAGCTTGTCTCATAAATGAAAAATGAAAGCAAAAACATCATGAAAGAGAATAAGAGTAGCAGCACAAAGGAGAGTCAAGAGGGCATTCAAACAATCCAGACAACAGGTCATGGCAACTTAATGGTATGGAATGGATAGAGAATGATAGGACAAGAATAAACCCATTCTGTATAATTTTAATGGGAAAGATTATATAGCTTGCTGAAGGATTAAAGGTGTAATGTCAGAGACATCATTGTCTATGAAGGATTTGCCCTGAGTGTCCCCCAAAATGGATTCTTCATGTATATGTGTGTGTATGTATATGTATATGTGTATACATACATACATACATACATATATATATACATACATATATACATATATATGTATGTGTATATATATATATATATCCTGGAAGAAGGAGGCAGACAAAGGAAGATGTGGAGTCACCAGTTTGAAATGATTGCAGACATCCATGAGAATGTATTCAATTGTGAATTGTGTCTGAAAAATTCAGGAGGAATGTATAAAATGGAAACAGAAACCTAGGCATTATATGCATTCACACAGTACTTAAAGGGATGGACATATCAAGGGAATCAATGTAGATAAAGAACAGATTCCTAGAAAACTTCAAGATCAGAGAGCAAGGAGGGTTGTTTGGAACAATGAGCCAGAACATAAGCACTCAGTGATGTCCGAGGAAGCCAAGGAAGAAAAGTGTGCAACCGAATCAAATGCTTCAGTGAATCGGTGAAGAGTGAAAATGACAAATGAATTTAGGCATGTCTAAGTCTTTGGCAACCATGGCAAGGCCAGTTTGTATGTGGATATGGAAGAATCTTTAAGGGCATTCAAAAGACACACAGAAAGCCAGATGTGATGGTGTATACCTTTAATCCTAGCACTCAGGAGGCATAAATAGGTGGATCACCATGAGTTCAAGACGAACTTGAGTGAAATCCAGCTTAGCCTGGTCTCAAGAGAGACCCAACCTCAAAAAAACAACAAAAACAAACAAACAAACAGAACGAGAGAGGATGTGCTGATAGTGAATACAGATCACTCTTTCAAGAGGCTGTTTGTTCCTCTTAATTTCCCTCTCTGTGAGTTTCTATAACCACACAGGACCAATATCTTATTATACTTACTTCACTCACGGGGATGCTAAATTCTTCATTATGATCATATTGTCTTCCTGACTAATTTGGAAGCTCTTTGCAGAGAGAAACATCTTTCACATCTGGAGTGACCCCGTTACAACTTTGTATGAGTCTATGGCTGTAGTGAATAGTTAAAAATACACAGTAAACTAGGTAAACTCTAATGACATCTCACCCCTTTCCCTAGCTCCCCTTCCTAGCTATTTTAGGCTACATTAGATTTCTGCTTCTTAATTTGACCTTTAAGGATGTTCACAAAATGGCCTGTTCAAATTTGGTCTTTTAGCATTTTCTTATATAGCTCTGATTTAGTCAAAATAGTTTATTGGCTCGTTCCTGGTTATTTTTTCCCTTCTGTTCTAATTATAATATTATTTTGTCTGAATATCCTACAATTCAAGAGCCCTTTCATTTTGGAAATTAGCCAACAAAGAACTTGAATCTCAATTGATATGCTTTTTGCTTTAATATGTAGTTACCAAGATTTTATGTCTTATCATTTGTCTGTCAGCATCATGAATTTCAGTTTATTCTGTCACCCAGCATTTTTGGAATCAATGAGAAACCAACTGAGAAACAAAGTAAAAACACACATAAAGATATTTAATAATACACAATAGAAAGAATAAATAAACAATGGACAGAAAGGTAGATTAGTGAAAGGATTTTATATTCTACAGTTACATTATACTATCTGAAGAAAAAGGAGGATAGTACACCTTTTACAGAACTATTCTTAAGGTTTATTCCAGGCAAATTGAACTCTAGTCTCTGACTCTAGAACCTACTTATTTTTCTTTACTCCATAAAAAATACAAAACCACTCAAAATGTAATTAATTTGAAATGATTTTCCAAGCCTTTTTCAATTAGAATTGATTAAATTTTGGTGGAATTTTGTTTTTAAATAAAATTATAGCTATACAATGTTAGTATTTTCCTCTTTAATAACAAATGAGCTTCTAGTTTTAAAATTGGTTTGATCTTATTGTGTTTTATAAAATAGCACCACAATAAAGAGAAATTTTGTTTTCAACAACTTTTTTTCTTTTTTTCTAAAATTTTTATTTATTTATTTGAGATCTACAGACACAGAGAGAAAGAGAATGGGCGCGCCAGGGCTTCCAGCCTCTGCAAACGAACTCCAGACGCGTGCGCTCCCTTGTGCATCTGGCTAATGTGGGACCTGGGGAACCGAGCCTCGAACCAGGGTCCTTAGGCTTCACAGGCAAGTGCTTAACCGCTAAGCCATCTCTCCAGCCCAACAACTTTTTTTCTGCTTCATTCATTACATCGTTGTCAAACTACCACTGAATAAAAACATTTACAGGCTAGAAATGTCTCCTAGGGAGACATTTTCTTTTTGGAGTATACTATCTGCATGTGATCTGCTTTCAGATTTCTAATCTTTTTTTTAATTATTTAATTTTTATTAACATTTTCCATGGTTATAAAAAAAGATCCCATGGTAATACCCTCCCTCCCCACCTACACTTTCCCCTTTGAAATTCCATTCTCCATCATATTAGATTTCTAATCTTAAAAACATAAAACAAAAAGTGGTTTATCAAGCAAATGCTTTCTCAAGTCAAGCTATGCACTTCAAATATATCTTAAAATATCTTATATGTTCTTTTTCAGTGTAGGAACTCTTGTGAATTCTGGTGAATTCTTAACCCTCGTCGATCATTAGGGCACCAACAGCAATCAAAGTAAATTAATTTACCCACATGTATTCTAATAGGATTGAATTCCTCCAAGTTAAACGTGTCTTTAGTTTTGGTTTATCTTTGACCTGTAGAAATAGAAAAAAAAAATTCTGTGGAAACATAATACTAAAAATAAATATAATTTCCATTAAGAGGGACCAACTACTCAAGGAAACCAATATTTCCACTCATCATCCCAGGTGTTCATCCAAGTGGCTCAGATTATAGCATCTGTTGTAAATATCCTAGTCCCAAATCTTGAAGTTACATGAACTCTTCAGAGAAATGTCACAAAAAATAAAGTGCTATATTAGAACAATTTATGATAAAGAAATATAAAGTTCAGATGGTACAATTAAAATTTAATTGCACATTAATAGTTACTTTTCTTATTTTATATAACACCATTTTGGGTGTCATTTTCATTTTAGACTGTGACTCTGCAATTTAGATTTCATAATTTAATATAAAATGAAATAGATTAGATTCAGCTTAATTTGAGTAGCACAATCTTTCTGTTAACTACAGAGATACTCTCGTACCTTTATCGTATATGTTTCATATTTTAAATCTTAGATTTACTATCTCTACCTTGTCATGTTTCAGAACTAAATGAGGGCTGAAGAGATGGCTTAGAAGTTAAGGTGCTTGCCTTCAAAGCCAAAGGACCTTGGTTCAAATCCCCAGGACCCAGTAAGACAAATGCACAAGGTGGCACTTGTGTCTGGAGTTCATTTGCAGTGGCTGGAGGCCTTGGCATTCTCTCTCTCTTAAATAAATAAAAATAAAATAACAAAGAAATATTTTTTAAAAGAACTAAATGAGAAAGAACCTTCCAGACATTACAGAGGAATTTGGCAAATAAGCTTGACTGAAAACCTATATAGAGTCTTTCTTTTATCATCTTTTAGATATAGAAATACAATAAAAACTTATCCTGCATGCTATCATCTCTTTTGACAAACATTAATTAGATTCCAAGAGGTAGACACACGTTTTGTGAATATGAACAAAAATAGCTTCAGTGAAATGATTACAAGATAGATTTTCTCATTGAAGAATACAGGTGCTGTTGACATTTTTCATTCTTTTTGAAAATGTGGGCAAAGGGAGGATGAAGGGACAGTCTTCACCCTCTATCATATACACGATGCTTGCCTACCAGATGTACAGTGACGGTCAAGAAATGTACAGGATAAGGATATTATCAGGTATTGGAGAGGTCACTATCATATATATTTTCCTGTGGATGCTTGACAATAAGTTTTCAGCTGTTAACCATACTGACTATGACTCTGAAGATCAAGAAAATTTGAAAATTAGAGCATGTGAACAAAGGGACGTTTCCCCATCACAATTTGTTTTGAAAAGTTATTACTCAGTGGGCACTGCAGAAACTATTTAATTCATGACAAAACTGTGCTTAGATTTTTAGTGGACAAATCCATAGTCAGAAGAAATAGAAATCTGATCATATGCATCATCTTTTAATGTAAAATTTCACAGGCTTCTTACTCCTGACAATGATGTGATTTGTAAAGTGCTTTCATTGTGGTCAATTACTGCAGTCCTCCAGCGCCACCTAGTGTTTTCTGGGTATTGCTGTAGCCCAGCTCACCTGCTAAAGCGATTTCTTACAAATATGGTCATATATTCTAAATAAAAGGAGAAAAGAATATTTCAAGACTTAATTTTTATGTCTTGTAATTAAAGTATTTTCCATTATTTAAGTTTAATACCTTTAAATTGCTGGAGGGCCCTTGTTTCGGTGATCAATTATTTTTGCTGTTTTTTTTTAATATATATATCCTTTATTCATTTTCATTGGTCAACACTGAACACTCAATTGCCATTGTTTCCTGGAAAACTCCTGAAATTGTGGGTTGAGCTGGTTTTCATAAATAACACACCGTTTCTTATGTGACTCATTTTGACATGTTAGGCTAGAGAGCTAAACAGCCAAGTGCAGAATCACTGAAACAGCCGAGAAAACAGAGAAACAAGGTGACCCCTGGCACTCAACTTTTATGATCTTACCATGCTGGATGAGGAGACAATCATGTCCTTGTTCTCTGACATGGTGGTTCACCAAAGAAGGTGTGTGAAAGTGTGTGAAGAAGCTGTTGTGTGAAACTACACAATCTCACTACTACCTTTAATGAAAGAATGTCTTAGACCAAATTACTCCACACCTCTGAGGCATATGCTAAAGAAATACTCACTAGCCAGCAAGTGCAAAACTGCTCATACATTCTACTCTGTAAGATCAATAACATTCTAAATATATTCTTTCTAGTGTTAAAATATTTCATGAAACATTCCCTAAAGGCAGAATGTGACAACGTGATCAGCATTATGCATCCAGAAGTTATCCAGAATAATGGCTGGTAAGGATGAGAATTTGAGCAATATTCCTACATATAAGTGCTGTACAACTCTAATTTTATGATAGTTACTGAAAGTAATGTCATCATATGGAGGGGAAGTATTAAAAATGCCTCCCTCTATTTTTCAATTGTATTATTCATGTCACAGTAGTGTACCAACTCAGGTATATTGGACACACATGACAAAGAGATTTGATTCTCTGAAGTATTCGATCAGGTTTATTCTGCTTTACTCCTTTTAAAATCTCTTTATCAGAGTAATCCAACATCCTGAAAAACAGCTTTGCTTCCAGATAAGAAAGACTAGGATTAGGTCAGATAACAATGGAGGTCTAAGGAAACAGAATCACAGCCTGTATCTTTCAAATGCAGATACATACTCCTGGTTAAAAAAAAAAAAAAAAAAAAGCTAGCTAGCCGGGCCTCTGCAACTCCGGTAAGGTAACACAAGAAAGGTGGAAGCTGATCATTTAGGCCTGAAGGACCTTCTTGCCCCATTTCAAGCCAGGCCAGTGAAGGGAGAAGAATCTAGGTTTTTTATAAAACTGGTGCAATTGCTTCATTTATAAAATGTGAATAGAAGCAGAATTGTAACAAGGAAAGTTGCAGTTTGAAATTGTACTCAATTTTTAAATAAAGGAACACTTGTGGTATTGGTTTTACTTTGGTACCAAAGAAAAGTTGCAACATTTTCTAACATGAATAATTTTTAATGCATAACTAAACATGTCATTTTGCTTCAATCCAGAAGGAGATACATTCAGTCTAACACAGTCCTTTCAAATAATCAGTCAACTCATCAAAAGGCCCTGCATAGCATACCATGGTTTAACAAATTAAAGGCACAGACTATTATTGAAAACGTGCACAGTTTAAGCTCTGTGATGAACATGTGTCCTTTTTCACTAGTTATGTGCAAATCGGTCTACATTTGGGTACAACAGGTGATTCGCACGGTGTGGCTTATAGAATGATGTAGAATTCACAGTTCACTGCTGCCTAAAAATCACCCTGCTGACTCAGCGATTTGTAATCTCCCTCCCTTCTGGCTGAGCCTGGGGTCCTTCACTTAACTGTCAGGGATGCCATTTACATAACCTTAGTCAGAGGCATGAATTCTCAATGAACAATCATAGGAACCAAGGCTAGCAACACCCACCAAAAAGTACACAAAATACTCTTTGCATACAGTACTTTTTTTGGCCAGGAAGGTGATTTTCTGATTTCAATTAAATATTCAGGGTGTTCCCACTCTGACCTCAAAAGACCTAAGGAGCATTGCCATGGCAAGCAACTTCCGGTAGTGTATTTTTATTTTATTATCATTGTTATTATTGATTTGTCAATCAGAACATCCCAAGTTGCCAATAGAGGACTTGAGTACTTTTTGAGATTAGGTGCTTTGCAGGGAAGTGATGCTCTGTGCTATCCCAGCCTGAAGTTCCAGATTTGCAATCCATCATAATCTGGGTGTGACAGCACCCACCACTGGATGGGTCCACTGGGAACTGCAGTTCCACTTCACTCTGTACACCATCTTTAACCAGTGGTCCCAGCCACCATTGTCTGCTACCTGGAGTCTGCAGTCACTGACTGACTGCTCTCCAGCTCTCCTGTGGTTTATGCTCAGTGCACACAGCCAGAGCAAACCCTACCATAGACCACCTTACCCTTCTGCACCAGACCTACAAGCTGGAGGGAAAGCAAAACAGGAAAAGGCCTGAAGACACACTGCTGCACCTACTCTTCCCCACCCTGTAGCCTCCCCACCCTTCAGCAGCTCTCCCCGCTCTATACTGCCCTCTCACAGTCTTCAAAGCCAGTAGTATCCTCAGGATCTTTGTGGTTCTCTCTACTTAAAATGTTCTTCTCACTTCCCTGGAAAATCTCCCCTCAAATTCCTTTTGATTTTGACCTCCAGGTCACTGTTTTGGGGAGCTCTTTCCATCCCACCCCATCCCACCCCGCCCTATCCTAAATTCCACAACCCACACACAGGGCTGCTGAGTACTGCCCTTTCTCCCTGCTATGCCCTTCTTTACTGCATCACATAACATGTGTAATTCATTGGGTTGTTTTTTGTCATCTTCCTTCTTGCTTGACCAGCCCACCACTACTAACCTCCAAAACCTCTAGAACATGGGTACTCAACATTTATTTCTGTAAAGGATCAGATAGTAAATATTTCCAGATCTGAGTGTCATAGAAATTCCTATGGTAGGTTCCCAACTCTGCTATTACAGGGGGAAGGCAGTCATTGACATTACCTAAACAAGGACTGGTATTAACAGCAGTGACTCTAAACTAAGAGCAAAACTCTCTGAAGGCAGGAAAAAAATACCTGTCTTCCTCACTGTGTTGTTCCTATAACTTTGAGCTGTACCTGCTATCAAGTAGTTCCTCAACAAAAGTATGTAGAATGAGTTCATGATCAAGACCAAGAAGTTGATTAGTTGTTTCCCATGAGGTGAGAATAACAATTTTTAGAAAAATTAAAAATAGGATCATGGGGCTGGAGAGATGGCTTAGCAGTTAAGGTGCTTGCCTGCAAAGCCAAAGGACCTCAGTTCAATTCCCCAGTACCAACATAAGCCGGATGCACAAGGTGGCACGTGCATCTGGAGTTCGTTTAAGTGGCTGGAATCCCTGGCTTGTCCATTCTCTCTCTTGTTATCTTTCTCTTTCTCTTTCTCTCTGTCTCACACACTCTGCCTCTTTTCCTCTCTCAAATAAATAAATAAAAATATAATTTAAAAAATTGTAAGTAGAGTTCATGAAAGTCATCTAGCCAAGTAGACTAGTTGGTACAATTATTCTACCTCTTAAGAAGAACATTTAAATAATTGAGGACAAAAAGGATGAGAATGATTATACTTGAAATTGTACGTGTGAACAAAAATTCTGAAAGAGAAGAAGGCAAGCTGCTTCAGTTTTCATTTTATGTTTTCTCAGTACTATGGATTGAACCCCATACTAGTGCATGCTAGAGAGATGCTTCAGCTCTGAGCTCCACCCCAACCATTACAGGAGCCATTTTGTTCAGATGAAGCCCAGGGAGAAATGGTCATTGTCGTTCAAATTTGTAAATTACATTGAGCAAGAGAGATTTGTAATGTACTCTGTGGCAATGAGATAGGTTGAAATGGGGTCACTGAGTAAACAGTATGTAGAAATAGCTGTCTGCTCACTGTTTAACCACTCCAGAGGGGCAGAGGCTATATCCACGTTCTTCCTCTACATATGTTACTACTCTAGCATGCAGCTGTAAGGTCACAGTCAGTGTTGACTGAGTGGATAAGTAAGATGACAAGTGACAACTTCAGAGCTGACCAGTGATGGTCATTTTTCCTCAATTTAGGAGTTAGATATTTAAGAGGAACTTTACAGCCATTTGCTAGGGTGTAGCACATGACATCTTGCTTTACTGTAGTTTTGTGTCACAAATAAAGAACAGACATCAGTATATTATTGTTGTCCAACCACAGATTTTGTTCAGATTTCACTAGCTTTTTTAGTGTCTTTTTCTGTTCAAGCTTGCCATTCAACATACTATTTTACATTTTGTTGCTATGCCTCCATAGATGCCTCTTAAGGTGAATTGTTGAGAAGTGCCTTTTATTGTCCTTGACAATTTTGTGGAGTACTGATCTAGTATGTGTAGGATGCCCGCCCCTCTATTTTAATCTGTCTATTTTAATTTCCTTGTTATTAGACTGCAGTTATAGGTTTAGAAAAGGCAAGAATATAGCGTTAGTGTTATCTTTGTTCACATTATATCAAAAAGATGTGTTATCAACATAACATCATTGTTAACATTGACCACCTATCTGAGGTAGTGTCTGTCATATTTCTCTACATAAAATTACCTTTTTTCTCTATTCTGTTATTCCATTCCTTGGAAGCAAGTCACTATGCAAAGCCTACACTCATCAGTAGGAAGGGCCAAGATTTTACTAGAGGAGGTAGTATCTTGGTAAATTATTTGAAATTTTATTATTATTATTATTATTATTATTATTATTATTATTATTATTATTTGGTTTTTCAAGATAGGTTCTCACTGTAGCCCAGGCTGACCTGGAATTCACGATGGAGTCTCAGGGTGGCCTCGAACTCACGGCAATCCTCCTACCTCTGCCTCCCAAGTGCTGGGATTAAAGGCATGCGCCACTACGAACTGCTTGAAATTTTTTTATTCCTTAGTAATTCTTTCAAATTATCTCCTGTGTTTCACAGATATGCTCACATCTTTTTCTCTTTAGCACTTCCTTAATTTCTAGCACAGAATATTGCCTTTCCTTTGCCCTAATCCTAGGGTTACCCATTCTCCAAGAAGCCTTGGTTACTTTTCTTAGACAATGGTACCAGCCATGTGCTCTGGGTATACCTGATACTAATAGTCTGTCACTGCTTCTAGCTCTTCCATGAAAGTCACATATGTGTGCACTCACACATCTAAGTGGGGTATACATTTCTATAAATATTTCTATGTCTAATTTAACTATAAGTGTTTAGTGATGTGCCAGTCTTTAAACAAGTACCACATGGTTCATTCTTGCCCACCTTTGTTTATCTGTAACTTCATTCACCAACATTGAGAAAGCTGGTCCCTATCCACCTATTTATATTTATATTTATATTTATATTTATATTTATATTTATATTTATATGTTCACTTTTGGTTGGATTGGTAGTTTCTGAATTGCTAATCCATAAGACTGCCATTTTTCCTCAGGCATTTTACATATATGATGTTGGATTTGGTCTTCTTGGCTATGCATTCTATAAAGGAGGAGATTGAAACTAGACCACCCAGTTTATGTTTCCAACGTCACAACATATACCAAATAATGGAACTGAAATTTGAATCATTTTGCTTGTTTAGTTCTTTCTATTTTTCATATAAATTCCCTAACAGTTAACAAGGAAAAATTACCTTATAGTATGGAATTTGAAAATAAATAAATGTTTTTTAGCTTTCATTATAAAAGGTAGTCATATAATAAATTTATTCTAGGAATGTATTTATGTATACACATGTATTTGTATATTATATTTTATTGTATTTATATATTTATATAATATATACAATTTGATACATTATTTCTTCTTAAATAAAAAATACTCAATTCTATATTCAATGCATGATTTATGAATATATTTTAATAACTATTTAATTTTCTGAACAATTAGTAGGCCATAATTTGCTTAGTCAGGCTTTTTCTATTGAAACTGTAGATGGTAACACAATCTTTTTTGTTTGTTTGTTTTTACTGTTTTTTGAGGTAGGGTCTCACTCTAGCCCAGGCTGACCTGGAATTCACTATGTAGTCTCAGGGTGGCCTCAAACTCATGGCGATCCTCCTACCTCTGCCTCTTTAGTGCTGGGATTAAAGGCGGGCGCCACCACGCCCGGAGACATAATCTTTTTTTGAAAATTAAAAAATGATAAAATTCATTTTCCATCTCCAACAAATAGATCTTTTGGCCCAAACTGTTTTAAGTTTTTGAGTGCATTTTGCCAAATTGTTACCTAGAAAGTTACACTAATTTAATTCTCCTCAATATTACTAGAGTGGTTTTATTCACTGCCATACTTAAAGATTATTGTTTAAAAAGCAATCCCTAAAATTGGTGCATTGAATTTAGCTTTGTTTTTAGCATGACAATCTAATTGACTCAAACTCCTAATTCCAAGTATTAAGGGATTCTAAAAAGTGTGGACTCTGTAGTTCAACAATTTAGAAAGTATGTTTGTCTGTTCATATCATACTGTTCCTGCTAATAAAATTTTTAAGGGGATATTCTGCCTCTGAGGCTTAATCTTACTTTGTTTATCACCATTTAATTAAGAGCGCCTGATAAGGCCAGTTAAATAAATCAACCACTGTGTAGATCCGTAGATATTTGACTATCATGTTCTGGTCTTTGCTCTAGGCTTATCGGGAGAAAACACAAAATCTACATGTTAAACAAGCTATTTGTAGACTAAACAGATATTATGTACCTCACAGAGAACACTATTTTCCAGCATATGCATATTATTGTGAAAAAATACAGACTTATTTCAACATATTCCTGAATTCATAATAATTTTTATCATTGATTTCTCAGATCGTTCCAAAAATACAATTCTATGATGAGATTTTTAGATAATGTGTACATTAATAGATTTTTCATCATGTTCAAAGGGTTAGAAACTAAGTAAGTTCCAGAGTATGTCTGCATTTTTGGTGATATGGTACAAAGCATGTACTTGTAAACATATTGGGATAAAAGTCATTCAAATAGTTCTTCTTCAGATTGTATCAACATTGTATAAAAACTGAGTGATTTTATCCATTTCTTCACTCCCTTCTTCCAATAAGAAGCATCCAGTATTAACCCCTGGCCTCCACAAGCACACAGGGGCACATACATGTCTGAAAAAATATTGACAAGAGTACCCACCTCCAGATCAAAATTTTCCTTAACTCCATAGTATCAACCCTCCCCTCATGGCCCTGTCAGAATTCCTCACAGGCTAGATAAGGGGCATCAGTAGTCAATGTAGGATCACAGGAAATTGTAGGGAACCTGAGTTGATGCAACAGTTTGCTTAGATTTTTTTTCTACCATTTAAATATCTTCAAAGTCTGAATGAAAGTGCTAAGGCAGACACTAGGAAAGAAATAGAAGGCTGATTTTTATAAGGAGAAATGAAAGTGTTCTTACTCAATTCTGGTGTGAGACTATGAAACCTTACAGCTAGTTTTATAGGTAGGAGCAGTGAAGCAG